>NC_033802.1:3579894-3648569 GCF_001876935.1 Asparagus officinalis
CCGCCGCCGCCGCATTCCTCGACGCCAGCGACCCCGGCATGCTCTGCACATTGAAGCCCCCGTAGTTATTATGAAGCCCCTGCATCCCACCTGCAACGAATTCAAACCAAGCCCCCCATCAAGACTCAAAACTTTCAACCAAGAACGGGCTTTTTAGGTCAAAACGTCGCTCACCGGAGTGATGAAAGCCCGGAGCGGTGGCGGATTGGGAGGAGAAGGACGTAGCGAAGGGACGACCTGAGGAGTCTTGGAGATTCGACGCTGAAACCATGAAGGGGTTGATTGAGATCGGATGAGATTGGAGCGGAGATCTGAGGTTTTAGAGGGTTTGGATCCTGGATCTAGGGTTTTTTAGTCTTTGGAGAGGTTTTCGATTGGAGCTAGGGTTTCGATAGGGTTTCATGAGGGGGGAAGAGAGAGAGAGAGAGGAGATGGATGGGGGTCAATACTCGGAATGAAGTCGACAAGTATTAAGTGGTGGGCAAAAAGTGCAATTAGAGTGAAACAGGGGGGCTAAACAGGAAAGTATACTATTAGAATATGATTTTTTGGTTTATCTTGCTAGTCGCGGAGAAATTTTCAAAACCACTCCTTTTTGGATTTTATTTGCAAAAAACGACCCCTTTTGAAAATAATTATAAAAACCGACCTGTTTTCAACCCAGCGCTGAAAACAGGTCGGTTTTTGTAAAACAATTTCCGAAACATCACGGGAGTTCAACACCCGTGAAGTTTATCGAGGAATTAAAGTTGCAGTCCAAAATTCCCAGAGATCGACTCTCTGGGAATGTTGGACTGTAACTCCACGGGAGTTGAACTCCCGTGGAGTTTTAAGCAGAAATTAAACTTCACGGGAGTTCAACTCCCGCGAAGTTGCAAGTTTTTCCTTACATGCACAGCATGCATACGTCGACCTATTTAACTCATATATACAAATATTTACCTGTTGACAATAATTACTGCAATATATATATTATTTAAACACGCACGAATCAAACAATACGCAAGAAGATCACATATCGAGCTATATAATATTTACCTGTTGCCGGCATTCAAATATCAAGTGACTTCGCACGCTGATGGAGCCGGCACTTCACATGCTGATGGAGCCGACACTTCGCAGCCTCATACACAGCCGAATACTCAGATAGTCGAGGCTCATCAGCGTGGGGGGCGGGGAAGAGCGAGGGGGAGGGGGAAGAGAGGGAGAGGAAGGAGAGGAGCTATATTGGGTTGTATTTGAACTTATTTTGTTAAAATTTATAAATTGTATGAATTTTTAAATACTATACTTTTATGGATCAATTATAGCTCGATATGTGATCTTCTTGCGTATTGTTTGATTCGTGCGTGTTTAAATAATATATATATTGCAGTAATTATTGTCAACAGGTAAATATTTGTATATATGAGTTATATAGGTCGACGTATACATGTTGTGCATGTAAGGGAAAACCTGCAACTTCACGGGAGTTGAACTCCCGTGAAGTTGCAGTCCAAAATTCCCAGAGATCGACTCTCTGGGAATGTTGGACTGTAACTCCACGGGAGTTGAACTCCCGTGGAGTTTTAAGCAGAAATTAAACTTCACGGGAGTTCAACTCCCGTGAAGTTTAATTTCTCGATAAACTTCACGGGAGTGAACTCCCGCGAAATTTTTTTTTACAAAAACCGACCTGTTTTCAGCGCTGGGCTGAAAACAGGTCGGTTTTTGTAATTATTTTCAAAAAGGGTCGTTTTTTGCAAATAAAATCCAAAAAGGGGTGGTTTTGAAAATTTATCCTGCTAGTCGCACCTTTAGATCTTACGTATTTTTACTAAAATATTTTTTAATTGGCTAAAAAACCGGATTGGCCTAAATAGTGACATTCATTTATCACTTTGGCCTAAAAAGTGACACCGGCGGCGGTTTAACCTAAAAAGTGACAAATCGACGACAAATAGACTTTTCTAGTCGCTGGAGTTGTTTTTTAGCAAAAAATTATAGGAATTATATATATATATATATATATATATATATACTACTCAATCTCTCATGAAGCAAAAAATTATAGGAATTATATATATATATATATATATATATATATACTACTCAATCTCTCATGATTTTTAAATTAATCAATCTTATTTCCCTAAATTTCTGAAATTTGTGAAAAAACATCCTCTTTTTCCACTATCTTTTTCCTCCTTCTTCCCACCATCTTATCCATTCTCTTATTCTTCATATACCCTAACCTTCCCCCATCCCTCACTCCCTCTCTTACCTTATTTCATAAATCATCGCACCTACTTTCTAATTTCCTTCATCTCCTCCAATCTCTTTTACTTCAAATCCACAACATCTCCTCCTCTCTCTCATTCCCTCTTCCTTCTTCTCCTCTTCATTTCTCTCACTCTCGCTTCCTACTTGCTTCACTCACTCCCAACACCTAAAATTAACCTCATTTGTCTCTTCTTTTCTTGCACTCTCTCTTCCTCCTAGCTTCCTACTCCTCCTCCATCCTCCAATCATTAAAAAGTCAATCTCTTCAAGAGTGAGGATATGTGAAAGAAAGGAGAGAGAATGGTGACGATTGAGAAAAGGAAAAAATGAAAGAGATGACAATAAGGATGAGGGAAAAGACGGTGGGCAGGGAGGGAGAGAGGAGTTTTTTTTTACAAATTTTAAAACTTGAGGGGTTAAATAAGAAAATATGAGAAATTTGAAGTGGCAAAAAAACTCTTAATTTTCTTGCTTAAAAATCGCTTCTGGTGACCAGAAAGGTTTATTTGTTGCCGATTTGTTACTTTTTAGGTCAAATTGTCGCCGGTGTCACTCTTTAGCCCAAAGTGGTAAAGAGGTGGCACTATTTATGCCAATTTTGTATTTTAGCCTTTTGTAATTACTGACTCAAATCAAGAGTAAAAATAGTAGTAAATTGTATTTGTTAAGTAGTCCAATTGCTACTTCTACTATTGACTCGAGTGTAAAATTTCAAAGTAACTTAAAAATTGGAGGAGCTAGAGTCAATTTCAATGATTTGAGGAACTAATTCAAAATACATTAAAAATTGAGGACCAGCAAACAGTTTCCATGATTTGAAAGACCACTTATTAAAATTGCTATTGGGTCCCCAAATTCTTAAGATATTTTAAAACTAATCCCTCCAATCAAGAATAGGGATAACATTAGGTTGTATTTGTTAAACCATCCAATAGCTACTGTTATACCCCAAAAAAAAATTTAAATGTTAATCTCCACAAAGTAATCGACATGTGTCTTACTCTATACTTAATACGACTAATTCAAGATGAAGATAATGTCCGCCTCAGCTCGGCCCACTGTTCAGCCGACATCTCGCATAACCGAGTCAAAATGCGGTACTACTCGGCTAACCCTCCAATTGATTCCACAAGCGATTTGACTCGACCCACTGTTCAGCCGACATCTCGCATAACTAAGACAAAAAGGCGGTACATGTCGTCCAACCTGCCCAATTGCTTGCGAATAACCCCCACTCGGTCCATTGTAGAAGCCGTCAACATGTATAGTCGACCATTAGTTCGACGACTAAAAGAGTTAGTAGTTTTCTTGAATCCCGCGCCGACAGTCGTCTGTCCTTACATTAACTGCTTCGACAAAGTCATTATTGCTCTAGTCCACAAATTCTTTATGACTTATCAGGCTACCATCAACACCAAGCAGCTGTTGTCGTTTGACAGTGACCACCTGGATGGTCCATTTTCTCCGACGGTCAATACCTATCAGTTGTCTGCCAACTTAGCTGCCTGGCTGGAATCATCCCAAGATACCTTCTTGCCCTTCAGATCCACTTTAAAAAGGAGAAGCACTACATGAGGTAACTCTCTCTCTCTAGCCCTTTTTTTACACAACTAAGAGCTGATCCTATATTTCCCCACTCAAGATCTTGACTTGATCGTCGGAGGAATAACCGATGAACCCAACTCGCCCTCTTACGAGTTCTTTCTTGTGCAGGGAAGAAAAGTACACCCTAGGGTCGTACATCAGAAGAAAACATTATAATGAGTTAGATGACCTTAATCACTCCACGAACATGCAAATTATCCTTTGTTTGATGACCGACATCAACAGCTACTTGTACTTTACTCGAGAAAATAATTTCAAAATAACTTAATAACGGAGGAGCTAACGGGCAATTTCAAAGATGTGAGGGACTAATTCATGTTACGTTAATAATTGAGGGACCTACTGAATGATTTGAGAGACTAATTTCGAAATAAGAAATATGTCGGGGACTATATTAGTTTTTTTATCATATGGATATGGGGATTTCGATGCGGGGAATCTCAACTATGAAATCTTAATAAAACAGTATATAAATACCTCTTTGCAAGAAAAATAGCAGGCAAAAAGTCAGAATTTAGATGGCAGCATAGAGTTAATACGGGTGAATCATCTGAAAAAGATAAAAAAAAAAAATATTTATTACAAATATACTTGGTCAAAGATATATTAATCTTTTGAGGAACTAAATCCTGTTAATTAACAGAAAATAAAGAGAATATTTTCAGGTTTATTTCATAATAGCAGACCGAGGGTAAGAAAAACTTGCGTCGAAGATTCTGAGTAGTGTCAATTGACGTATATCTGTAGTTGAAGAAAAACCTGTAAATATATGAGATTTGGGGTTTATATACGTAAAGACTCCTGAAAAATAATATTCTCACAGCACATTGGAAAAAGTTGACACGGGTCTCTAATTCAAATGAAATTAAATGTCAACTACTGAATGCAGGATAAAATGTGGATAAATGGTTATTTGAACAGATAAATCAGAATCAAAGGATTAGTACTGTGGGACACGTAAAAGTTTCACATGATTGTGCAGGTCTTTTCCTTTATTTATTCCATTTCCATGTGGACTAATAAAGAATTTGCCAGGAGTCAATGATTCAATGATTCAATTGAATGCTTTAGCATAGGGCATAGTGTAGATATACAAATAGGTTGCTTAAGATTTCTTCAATACTTTTGCATTATTCAACTTAATATTGTCAAAGCAAAATAAAGGCTAAATATCCAAAACCCCATAAAAAAGAACTCTTAATTTAGAGAATTTAAGGGGTTGTGTACAAAACCCATTTAACTTTCAAGAGTTGACCAGAAACCCCCCTAAAAACATAAACCACAAATTTCAATGGCAAAAACTTAAAATGAGGTGCTGTGTCACTGATTCCGATGAAATGAATATGATAGTTACTTGGCTGTCCTAAAAAAATAACAATAAATAAATAGATAATAAAAAATAAAATACAACAAATACAACGCATTAAGAAGACATGAGTTCGTTAAAAAAAATTACAACACCTGTAATCAATCCCTATCTCACATTGGAAAATCACTGCGACCAGGACAAAGAAGCAATATTCTCAATATTTATCTCAACAGATCAGATAAGTCTGAGTGAAGAATATGCAAGAGATACAAACGCATATAGTACACAATGACAATGAGCAAACATTTACCAATCTTGGGAAGCGATTTTCTTAGTGCGGTTCTGTCATTCCATAGACCAGGAGGTTAGATGTTGTATGTGGGTCTAAAAGCTCTCAGCAATCACAATAGCCAGACTTAACAAATATTGACATTATCTGTGGAAATATGTCCTTCCTACCGCTCGATTAATGCTCACTCTATTCCCGGTCATTGTTGTTCACCTGGCTTTGCTGCAGGAACCTTGGCGGGGTAGTTGGTTAGATCCGAGTCGATTAATAGCGAGAGGTCGTATGGCTTAGCCGAAGAAGCGGAGGATTCCTTGAGCAATGAAGACTTGATAGCTTCGAAATCTGTTTTGTTCTGTGATGGATTTGTCGTAGCTGGGCTGTTGGAACCTGATGTAGAGACACTCGAGAGTTGTACCTCGTCCAGCCTACCTCCACTCGCATATTTGTTCCTTCTCACAGCATCCATCTCATGGCCAGTCGGCACAAAAGTGCGAGATCGGTATTTCGTTGCTCCCTCGTCACTATCATTATTATTGTACAGCACATAGTCATGATAGGTCGGTGCAAACTGTTACAGGAGATGAAAATAAAGACTTAAGGCAACGGCACTCGATAAGGGACTACTAATATTATCTTTCCAACCAACAAGATTGAGGTGCTCACCTGATGAACTGTGTCATGGTACAAGTCACTGAACTTCAACGCATGTACCAGGCTTCCAGTAAAACCACGAGATGCGCCAATGTTGGCACCTGCATACTCCTTATAAGGGAAAGCATAGAGGTGCCCAACAGCTGCAGCAAGCATCTCCACGCATATCACAAAATTCTGCAAATCAGCAGCTTCTTCTGCATCTCTTATAAAACCAGACTTCGCAGCAAGAAAAACCAAAACACCCTGCAGGAGAAATTTACTTTTGACATTTTTATAGATTGAGAAAATCAAACTAGTCCATGATATAAGATTATATGCTGCACTAAACCCCATTAATTTGGTCCTTAGCACCATGATGCCAACATGATTATTCAGTCTCATAAGAGTAACACAAATATAACATTCCTAAAAGACTAGCTAGCAGGTTTCTCAATAGATCAAAAGAGAGATTTCATCCACAAAGCTTGCATTCACAGCATTCAGTCAAATGAGATAATTTGAATAAGGTTCAAGGATGTCACTAAGAATATTCCCTATGTTGCAGGCAAGTTTCCACACAACTTGATAGAACACTACACAAGAATAACTAAAGAAGTTCTTTTAGAAGAAATATTTGAGTGTCAATAGAGGTTTTTCGCATGGTTCAACTACTTTGTTGCTCTTCACCCAAGAAAATGCACATAACTGATCCTACTTTTTGCGGGATAAAACTTGCTTTCTGTGGTTGAATAATTGCGATATTTGAAAGATATCTGGTATCAACAAATGTATCTACATTGATAAAATTTCTGCAAAACCAATGAAAGTTTAGAAAACATTTTCTAAAAAATGGATAACCATGCTACAACTTTAAACGATAACAAGAGAAAATAACTTCAGGGTTTAATCTGCAACATCCGTTACACCCTCTAGCTAATACTAAGATGCAAGTCCTTCTGATGAATCGATTTTTTCCAAACAGAAAAAAGGAAGACATCAAACTTATGACAGGATGTGAGTCCTGGAGCAACAGTAAGGTTGCTGCTAGGTGACCTGAGGTCAATGATGGGAGCCTAGTGTATTGGGCCACCCTTTTTTCTAACATTTTCAACTAAAGAGGATATTAGTAATAACTCATGCATTTCAGTCACAAGAGCCATTTCTATTTGATGTATCGAGGAAAGTCAAGTGTATTTTACAGAGGAAAACCAAGAAAGGAAGAATAGTTTGGAACCTTATAAACCATTCGGTCCTATAGTTCTCCAAATCCAGACCACGTAATTTTAGATGTGTCATTGACAAACAACACAATAGATGCCTTTAGTTACAAAATCAAGTTAAACTAGATTAATAACTAAAATATATTAAAAAATAATGTGGGTCTGCATATATAACATTCATATCAGCAGAGCTTAACAAATTATTGTGCTTCAAACACAAAAAGGTAGAAGACTCTCAATAGCACAGACATCCACTGGCGGAGCCCCCCCTGCGCCAACTTTCACCATGTGGATCAGCATTATTGACTCTTATAGCAAAAGCTTCAACACACTTGCAACTTGCTAAATGACAAATAAACATAGAAGATGAACAGAAAAATACCTGCCAATATGTCAAAAAGACGACAGATTTGATCAGAATGAACTTCGGCACAGGATTATATGGTCGAAGCAGATCTTTGCATGATAGATAAAACAAGAAAAGTGCATAGAGAGCTATCGTGTATGAGAGGGTGTAGATAATTGTAATATAAAGATAGCCCTCATCAGCACTGAAATTTCCATCTTCATATTTTCCTTTTGCATACAGTATGAATGTAATGACAACCAAAATGGGCTTCAGAATCACAAATTGTAGAGCCCCTTGCTTGCACCTCCGGATAAAGCGTCTGTTCTAAAACAAGACTTGGATGAGCACATCTCATTGATAAGAGCTATATAGTTAAACTTTAAAAAAAATAAGACCTTCTGCAAACATTTTAAAAGAAATTGATTCAAGGACCAGACACTTGCCCATCAAGTGGTATAGTAGGGAAGCAGCATGTCATAAGATACCAGGAAGGTTTCAGAGCTCGTCCACTTAAACTTAATACCACAGCACCAGGGCCTCCAACCCATGCTAAGCAGAGTGAAAGAAAATTATAGATGACCCAAGCTTCATAGCTGAAATTATTTAAATCATGATATGAGAAACTGCTTTTAATAAAAAGTACGCTGAGGTATTGTGAAATATTCTATAAAGAATAAGAAATTACTTAACCACTGCATTAATATATTCTTTTGAACACAAATAAACCTAGAAATGGTGCCATGCACAAAATCAAAGAAAAAAAAAATCCTCTATTGAACTTTTGGGACCCCATATAATCAAATTACACCCCAGTCACCTGATATCAATTTAGCAAACGCATAAGGTTCAGTGATGCATTTAATGGACTAAACACACCATCAGCCATAACATCAAAAAACAGGCACTCATTTTTTCTAAGTGATCAAGTGTTATACGTCCACATCATGAAAATGGGCAAAATTCAGATATTCTACAAGTATCAATTGAAAACCATATAATGACAGATACAGTCACAACATCATGTGAAGATGGGAAACATGAAACTACAACTTACCATATTACCTTCAAGATATAAACCAGGGCATGCCAAAAGAAAATTAGATTAGGTTGAAATCAACTACTACTTTTCAAAGCTGAAATAAATAATCAGTAGTGATGTGAAATGTTGCTTTGAATGTTTCAGAAGATACTGATTCTTTCCCTCCATAAGTCTAAACTAAATAAAAAAGACTAAATCAAGCCCCTATCCATAATTATCTCATAAGACCATAAAGACAACTTTAAATGGTTTAGATCCAGGAGATAGTACAAAGTACTATCTTAAACATGTTAAAATTCTTGATGTCAACTTTAAATGGTTTAGATCCAGGAGATAGTACAAAGTACTATCTTAAACATGTTAAAATTCTTGATGTCATGGGTTCCTGTCCCTATGTACCACAAAAATACAAAGTACTATCTTAAACATGTTAAAATTCTTGATGTCATGGGTTCCTGTCCCTATGTACCACAAAAAGGTTCCTAATTTCCCATGTAAATTTATCATTATATCTCCAAGGACTTGTGAGGGTAAAGTGAAAAAAGTCTTGGAAATGTGGAAGCATTAATCCACAAGGATTTTAGAAATTACACAGAAAATAAGCATCAAGAATAGGTAAATGTGGAAGCATTAATCCACAAGGATTTTAGAAATTACACAGAAAATAAGCATCAAGAATAGGTAAAGTCTTGGGAGGTAAAAGAAACGCTGTTTCCTTTTTTGAAAGGTAACTTGAGAGCCGTCAACTTATTCCGGTCATTAATTCTCTTCTTTAATCAAATAATTGTCAAGTTAAGAAACCTACTATAAGATTATTGAAAGGGGAGAAAACAGAGAAGGCTGAAAATATAAACCTAAGTATTCTTTGTCCATAGGAGACGCTCAGTTCCCCATTGAAAAAACTCACCAACACATGCTTAATTCCATGCATCCACATTATGATAGGATCATGTCAAAAAAATAAACACACTAAATATTCACAAATAAGGAGGATCGAAGTTTCAGCCCTCTGAGCAAAGTAAATAAGGAGGATCGAAGTTTCAGCCCTCTGAGCAAAGAAAATGGCAACAGAATATAAGAACTAAAATACAAAGATTTAGCGTGAAATATTAATACACTCTCATAATGAATCAATAATACGCTAATGTTGATCCAACAGATGCCAATATAGGATATAAGCCTATGAACAAATCCAGAAATAGGTCTGAGAATAGGTATGCGACATTCTATTGTTGTTATTGTTGTGATGACACGAAGCATAAAGATGACAAGGAAACATAATAGATATACAACTTGTTAGAGTCATCAATTACGAATATGCACTATAAGTATGAGTAAGAACAGTAAGTACACTTACACTTCGCGGATTGAATTAAAATAAATTGATCTTTCATTCAAGACAAGTGATAAGAAGGACATCAGTGCATAAACCTGAAAAAGGAAAAAAAAACACCTATGAGGAATAGAAAAATTCAAATATTCATAAAAAAAATCACATGTATTGTTAGTAACTGTAAGCCTGATTCTTTTAGTTCAGCTCTGTGAATTTTTCTCCCTAATTTCCTTCCATAAATGTAAAGAAATTGGGAAAAGTTGCCTGCCATATGATTTTAATAGGGTCAACCTCAAAGTTCTAGCTTTTTGTTTGATCCTGTTGGACCATGTGTATATGCATGTATACACACAAATACAGCGTATGATGGATAGAAGCTAGTGGCTCATTTTGCTAAATCATCTACCATGAGAAAAAGGGGGGTGAGACCCACTCGTTCGACATGACTACTAGAATGGGCCTCACCCCATGTCCATCACTTGGTAGCTCATTAAATGAGCTGTCACCCCGTGCTCATTATTTACAAATATGGGCCTACTGGATATGTGCTGCAACCTCATTAAGCAAATTGAGCCTTTAAGAGGAAGAAATGGTGAGATACACATCATCTATGTGTATAGGAGGAGATGATATCACATTAAGCAACAAAATAAGCTATCCAGAGGTGGGCTAGTTGTGAGCCCCCCTCGTGCTCGTCAATCGGAGAAGGTGGACCTCGCCGCTCTATTTATTGGAACTATACTTTGCTACATGAACTACCAACCCATACACAATATCCCTCTATTATACACGAACATCTACACTTAGTCCCATGCGAATAACTATATGGTTTAATTACCAAAAAAAAAACCCTAAAGTTCGTAAGAATATCATAAAAATATCATAGACCGCCCCTGCAGAGTTGACAATTTCACTCCGTCTGGCTAGATTGCTCATTGACCCCATCAATGACAAAAATATCCCTGCATAGAGAAGAAATTAGTAGGTTTCTTTATTTTTTGTCCTCGTTGAAGGGAAGAAACAGCCTCTTCAATGAGATTCTCCTAGATACTATAACCCTCAAGCCCAACACGCAGGCAAAAGTTGAATCTAACATCCAATATTTTCCCCATGTGCTCAAAGTTGAAGTCCTCTACTACCTTATTATGAAAAGTAAACTTCTCTCAAAAGTTGACTTGATTTTTAGCTTCTTTTCTCCTCTCAAAATGAGTCTTTAAAAATTTTTCCCCTTCCTTTTCTTTGTATCTCTGTTGCTCAAAAATCCATTCCCTCAAAAACCCAACAGAGATGGTTTGGGAGCTGTAGAGCTTGATGATAAGGATGAGGAATGAATCAAAGATCACGAGCATGCTGGGGCTCCAAAGGAGTGGTTTTGTCTTGAAAAGACTACATGTTAACTAACCATAAATCAAAAAATTGAAACAGAATGGGTAAAAGTGTTAACATCAAAATTTCAACCGGATTTATGTTACATAATTACTCCTAGAAACCTCAGGGGAATTTTTCTAATTTACCCTAATGATAGATATGAGAAAATTAGAACTAATAAATGTAAGTCTTTGTGTAGGTCTAAAACTCAACTATGTCAAACAATATCATACATATGCATTCTAAAAATACTCCTAAAGACAACAGATTAGAGTCATCCCCTGCTTTTCTTTTTCCATACAAGGGTATTTTAGTCATAGACTATGCATACACTCATATTCAATGGAGGTGGATTATACCTTGCAGATATGCCAAATAATCAATATACAATAAATTGGTAATCTTGATTCTTTTGAAATCTGTCCTAAACTCTGAATCGAATCTATTCAAATTCTAATCAAATTTTTTTCATATCAATCATCACCAAATACTGAATAATTATACTCGTTTCTTTAGAAACAACATATATCTCTACTAGTACATCGAAAAAATTGTGAATATCTCATACAAGTACTTCAATAAATATATGACATAGATTATGAATCACAGTATCAAGATAAATTCATCAAACATAGAAGCTTGATTGCATTAGAATTTAGATGAAAGAAAACTACCAAAGTTAACCTCAAGCATATTAGGATCACAAAAAAACTAATTGGGTAAATAACTTCACAAATATCAACTTTCACGTGCATTTATAATTTGACAATTCTTCTAAACTTCCCAAATCCAATAAAATTTTGATTTTCTTTAGTTTTGAAAGCTAAGTAACTATAAATCATAAATTCTATCCAAATCTAGTTTTATTGTATAATCCTAGAGATGACTACATATTGACTCCCATGATTCGCTAAGGTTTACACATAGAAAATAATGACATTTTTCTCGATGATGTTTGTTTATTTATTTGTTACTTATACAATTGGATTAACTTGTTACTATTACATATTATGCATTAGTTTAAAAAGTTGGAAGGGACATATTGCAATCTTCAAGTTATGTTTTTGTCTCCTCAACGCGGTAAAGAAGTTAATCTCCATATTTTGCATGTACTTGATACATATCCACTTTTTGCTAAGATTTGAACAATATAAGTATTCATTTTTCTAATATCTATTATGTATCCCTTTATGATTATTGCACATACTTATGGACTTTTTTACGCAACCAGAATCGTATTACTATCCGTATTTATGACTCCTGGACGAATATGGATATGGTAAATGTCTTATCTTATGCAGAGAAGGGGAAAGAGGAGGATATTACGAACAAAACTTCTGGTTGTTGCATTGTGGTGTATTCAATTGAGTCCAAACGACTGTCCAACAATGACAAGAGTAATGTGTGGATTATTGTTCGCGGACAAACTCCAAACCAATTTTCAACTAAAAGACTCGATAATATAAACATTTGACCCAGGACCCAAGGTTTTCTCTCGTGTGCACGCATGAAAAAAAAAACTTGTGACGAATCTTCAATGGAGTAAGAATTTAACATGCTCTAAGTCTCTGTTGGCTTTATAGGCAGCAAAAACCAAGGTCCAACAGAACTGTAACTATGTGTAAGTTAGCAAATGACACCACTTGCTTGAACCTTCATCGAGACGCCTAAAGTAATCGCCGGGTAGAACATTAAGGTAGAATGGAATCTTTATCATGCCAGCCCGAAATGGATACTTTAACTTTAACTTGTAGTGGCCACTATAGACACATACCAATTTTGTGAATCCATGACACAAGGTTGTTTCAAATTTTAAGCACGGTATGACTTCCTACTTCCGACTGAACCCTTTCTCGATCTACGACTAATAACCAACCCCTACCTAGTGTTTTTAACAAAATTTGCTCCTCCACTACTAATCATTCACATCAAATATACGCGCATAATATCTCAAGACAATCATAATTGCGAAGAAGAATCGCACCGGGACCATGAAGATGATGCGAACAATGTAGCGCTGAAAGATGGGCTCCGTGTAATTGAGGAGGTGGCGATAGATGTGCGACATCGCCAGGGCTATTGCCGCCACCGTACAAGGGAACGCGACGATCACGTAGTAAAGAGGCGCCATCGATCTCCTTCAAGATCGATCGACCGATGGGTCTCGATGACGGTCGACGCCCAGAGATCAGTCGAGCTTCCCCGNGGTTCGGGCGATCCGATCCGATCCGATTCCTTCAGGACGAATCAACCTATCGTCCCACAACCGCGCGGCGCGCCGCCCTAGGGTTTGCTCAGTTAGGGCAAAAGCACGAATGACAATGGAGGAGAGCCCTAGCCCTAGCCCTAACCCTAACCCTAACGCTAAGAAAGTGGAAGGAGGCGAAGACGAGGGAGGAGGAGGAGGAAGACGAAGGCTAGGGCTTGGGGGCGGCGGCTTCCACCAATTTAGTCCTCCGAGTAATTTTTTTTAAGGACGACAAAAAAAATAAAAAAAAAGCACCAACAAAATACAGCGAAGCGAAGGTGGGCGTATGATGGGATGGGAGTTAACGCTGAGACAAATACAGCCGTACGTATAAAAATAGAATACTGGTGGTTGGGTTATTCCGTATTAGTCCCTCAAATCTTCAATGCTCTGTGAGAGCCCCTCGTATCATTATTGTAATTGTTGCTAGGTCCCCAAAGTCATCTAGTCCCCCAAGTTAGTATTAGGGGGTGTTTGGTTCAATTTCTAGAAATTATAGGAAATGTTTTCCACCTAAAATATGATTTTCTTGTATTTCTTAAAAAAATTATAGGAAAAGTTTTGAGAAATCAAAAAGTACCAATTTTCTTGTTTTTTGTACTTTGTTTGTTTGGTTCAAAACAAGAAAATAGCTCATAACTTTATAGAAAATAACAAGATTTGGTAGGTTTTTAATTAAATATGGTATGTGTCTGATTTCTAGTGATTTCCTCTCATTTTGAGAGGAAATTACTTCTTGTAAAATTTGGTAGGTTTTGATATTTTATAGAAAATATTTCTGTAAATTTTTTGTTTAACCAAACACAATTTACAGAAATCTCTGGAAAACTTTTAATTATAAATTTGCCATTGTCAGATGTTTTGAGAAAATTTTTCTCAAAAATTGTGCAACCAAACAGCCCCTTAGGTAGGATGATGACAGAATATTTTGTTAACTTTAGAATTTGTGGTGGGGCAATTATACCCCTTGTGTTATAGGCACAAACGTGCTAGCCGTATAATCTCGGACTCGTTTACACCCCATACTCAAAGTCCATTCACTATCTCATCTTCTCGAATGGTTCTCTAATCCCTAGGGTCATGTTTGTCAAAATGGTTAAGGAAGAAGGATTAAGAGAAAATATTAACATAGTTAGTCTATTCGATAACATGGAGGACTAAATTATTAACTCGTTATATAAGTTTTTTAGCCATTATCATCATTTTTAGTATTTAGGAATGATGAGAATTTAGACTGTTTTCTTTACAAATAAAGGGGTTAACACTTAATCTTTCAACATTGGAGCATTAATTAACCCCGCATCCCTTTAGAGAGGTTTGCTTAACCCTTCTGCATATTTTTACGTTTGGTAAATTATGAAGAGTTATCTTACTTTTAATCACCACATAGATTTTTTATGCTTAGCTAGTTAAGAAGAGGTTAAGTCTCCTTAACCCCTCAATTAACCAGTTACCAAACGACACCTAGATGTATTTGGGTGGGGATAGCAGCGAGGAAAGGGAAATTGGCACTTGACTCTCTTTAAGAGTATTTATGGGAGTAAAGGAGGTAGGGTAATGAAGCTCCCATAAATAATACTAGTGTGCATATCGTACAAAGCACGACCTCCATTTTTTTATTTCTACTACAGTAATTCTGTATTCGAATGCAAGTTTTTATAAAAAGCGCTACAGTAACGTTTTTTAAAATGCTACACTACACTCTCCGTTCTAAAGCAATAATGCTACAATAATATTTTTAAACACTTCAGTTTCCGCTTGTGCTACAGTGCTTATGGAGTATAAGTAGTGGAACTGGGCTCCTCCTGCCCGTACTACAGTAATAATGCTATAGTGATTCGTGGTACCATGTAGCATGAATAGTGAATACTGGATCCATTATTATAGAGAAAATAGAGGAATATATCGTCATTTTGTTCCTCCTAAATTGGACCGTAAAGAAGGGAAGGGGAACTTAGGGCCTGTTTGTTTCACCAATTTTATGGAATATGAATGGTATTTGGACCTGACAATGACATTTTCGTAATTAATGGATTCCAAATGAATCCTAATATTGAGTTTGGTTCAAATTTTTTTTATAGAATTGCTAATCTATAAAGTGGCTCAAACAGTGTATATTTCAGGAAATCCAAATCCAGTCCATTTGCTAGGAATTGGGAGGAATTTCTGACATCTCTCCTCTTTTTTATTCTGATTCCTAATCCTTTGGGTGAAACAAACATAGAATACAAAAAAAATTGGATTCCATAAAACTAAAACTTGTCTATAAATTTTTTATGGATTAGATTAGAATCCATAAATAAAATAGGATTCATAATCCTATTCCTATTATCTGTTGAACCAAACATGCCCTTGATGTCGATATCGGAGTAGCCCTTTTTAAGTTACAAGTGGGCCGGGTATCAGGTAACCCGAAATCACACTGTATCATCCCTTTCCGGATAAACAAACCGGCCGCCCTTTTCGCTCTCTCCTCCTCCACCATCAGCGGAGGAGCTTCTTCTCCTGCACAGAGACCAAAACCCCCCAAAAAACCCTAAAAATGCTCTCTCACCCCTCTGCGCCTTTCGCTCTCCCCAAACCCTCGATCTCTCTGCCCTCGCTCCCTTCGCCCGGTCTCAGTCACCGAAGATTTTGGGCTCGGAGCTCGGAATCGAAGCCGACTGCGCTCTCTAACGGCGATTCGGTAGCTTCGACGGCTGCGGTTGAGGGAGGAGAGGAGGAGGATGGCGAGGCGGCTAGACTCTTTGAGGTACTCCTCCTATGCTCCTCACTCCTGCTGCTGCTATTGATATTCGTTCTATGTTAGGGTTTAACGAAACGCGCTTGTTCGCTTAGTTTAGGGTGCTTATGATGTAAATTTTAGCTAGTTGGAAATTGAGGGCACGACCTTTGTTGACATGATTCCATGACCGTGGTATGGAAAATGAACATTTTTTTTTTTACTTGGGGTGATGTGCGTTTTCAGAAACTGAAAGATGCGGAGCGGGAGCGAATAGATAAATTGGAGAAGTTCGAGAATAAAGCGAACCTACAATTAGAGAGACAGCTTGTCATGGCTTCCTGTTGGAGCAGGACATTGCTGACTTTGCAAGGCAAACTGAAGGGGACAGAATGGGATCCCGAGAATTCTCATAGGATCGATTATAGTGACTTTTGGAGGCTTCTCAACTCAAACAATGTTCAGTATATGGAGTATTCAAATTTTGGGCAATCCGTTTCTGGTATGCCAACTGTCATCATGATTCTGGATTTATCTATCTTCGTAATAGTTTCTATTTAATTTTGATGATTGTTTGTGGTTTATACGTGCTGGTAGAGAAATCAATGCCTGGAATCGATTTTAGCAGTTTTGTGGATTCAGTATTCTTTTCTGCTTAAAAGATATAGCACAATATGTCTAATTGAAATAGAGAATTTTTGGGATTCACAATTTTTATGCTGCATATATTTTTAGACCATAAAACAGCACAATCGTTTGTTCTGATACCATATTGCACTTCAATAATTTAAATTAGAAAAAAAAACTGATGAGAAAATTTTAATTAGGAAAATCTTGTTTTTGTTCTTCTATCACTCCACTGCCTTTTATCAAGGCCTTTGTAATTATAAATCAGGTATTTCTGGGAGTCAAACCAATCTCCAAATTGCACTGGATCTAAAAGTGCATAATTAAATAAAAATAACTAATTTTCAGCAATTACAGACAGTAAATTTAATGGATCACAGAACTCATGTGTTCAATCTTTATAAGCTGGAAATGGCTTGAATCAGTTAAATTTAATTGGCGCTGAATAAGAGCCCTTATCAAATAATCAGATAAGTTTAATGGCATCACATGATTATATGACAGTATTTTTCAAAGAACATTGACCCAGAAAACATGGTCTACCTGGCATCTACGTGGTGAATTCATGGCAGCTTGAATATAAGATTACATGAAAGCTTTGTCTTTCTTTGGTTTCATGTTATCCAGTGTAGTTACATAAAGTGCTTCACATTATTTAAGAGTAACAAGATGAACTCCTTATGTCTTATCATTCACCAGACTTATAGAACTTTGAAACTGTCGAACACCAGGAATTTGGTTATCGGAAGGCCCGAAGGTGTAATTTCAACTTAAGATCAGGGGTGAAGGACGGTGATTTTGTTTGTTAATGAATTATTATAGATGTCAATTGAAATAGATCTTTTATATAATCTATATCGAAACCAAAATATTTTGTCTAGATAAATAAGAAGGGAAGTAGCTCTCTCGTTCTGAAACTATTTATTGAAGAGTTCTCTTGAGAGAAATAACCTAGTGCAATTTTTTTTTAAAGCTACACATGCCGTTGCAAAGCAACAATTACTTGGTGACTGAACTCACATAGGATACGACTCCTGATGGCATTTCTTCCCTATGCATTTTGATTCTACTGTCCTTTTCAACAAAATGCCCAAGGTATCTATCACCTTTGGAATCCCTTAAACTATATTCCCCCATACTGCTATCATAAACAGTTACGCACAGATATTTTGTTTGTATGTTTCAATGTGGGTGTTTTGTTGGTCTGATATTAGGCTGCTTATTTTATAACAGGCAACAACCAAACAAAAATGCTTTTGTATCTTCTTTTTGTATCTAAGGATTAGTGTCTTGTGCCCAGTCATTAAATGGTTTGTAGATGATTAATAAGCAAATATGCAAATCGCATATTCTATTTTTTGCATTGCTGATTACAAGTTTCTGAAACTTTATTTATATTAATTCTGCAGTAATTTTACCTTATTACAAGGATGAGAAAATGGGAGAAGCAAATGGGAGCTCTAATAAAGAAATTGTATATCGGCGCCATATTGTTGATCGAATGCCTATTGATGGTTGGAATGATGTTTGGCAGAAGTTGCACCAACAACTTGTAAATGTTGATGTAATTAATGTGGATTCTGTACCTGCCGAAGTCTACTCTACTATTGCAACTGCTGTTGTATGGTCTATGCGGTTTGCACTTGCAGTTGGTTTATACCTATGGATTGATAAAATGGCAAGACCAATATACTCGAAGTTAATTCCGTGTGATTTAGGCACTCCTCCAAAAAAAACAAGGGAGCCCTTGAAGCGTAGGGCCCTTGGATCTTTGGGGAAAAGCCGGTAGGTTTCCATATTGTCTTTAAAATTGGTGACCAGATTATTGGTTGACTCCTGAAGAATTACTTCACAACTTGAATTGTCTTGTGATATGCACGCATATTAATTATCAAATTTAATATGGCAATGATTATTTTTAACTTAAAAATTTGTGGCAGAAGAAGATTGTGCCAACATACTGAAGTTACTTGAATATTAGATCATCTGATTTTCCTATATAAATCCCCAACGTGAGGCTTATCCCTGCAAATTGATATTTGGGCATTAGCGTCATGTGAGGTTTATCTGTCACGAGTCCTTCAATGGTATTTTCCAGCTACAAGGTTTGTATAACTATGCAGGTGCTTAACTAAGGGTATGAAATATCTACTTCATACTCTTTAAGTGTTAACCTCATTTACTATCTTCAGCATGGCTAGCAAACACTTCCCCTTTTCCTTCTATATTTTGTATCCATCTTGAATCCATACAATGTGTCAACAAACAACTCAGTGCAGTGATTTGACTCGACTTGAACCCTTCACTTGACCTTAGCAAATATTATCACACCTCTTCCATGGATCTGGTCCTAGTTTTTAACAACCAGGCATTGTAGGATCATGACCCATTAACCTCACCAATTTGATACTTTGCAGTACTCAATTCAACCACGTATGTGATATTTGCAGTTTAAATTTGTTGTTATAGTTCAGGTCTGGTTGATTTTCGCTTCTCTCCCTGTACAATGTGCTGACCAAAGAATGAATAACTTTGGCAAGAAATTAGTATATCCCAAATCATATATTGTTAGTTATTTGTTCTTCTACAGGATTTTACTCTTCGTATGACTTAATTCATATCTTTTAATGGCTTAATGCCAAGCTTTTAGTAGTTTAAAATCATGTGTCCACAGTGGTTTAAAGTCTAGCGGCCATTTGAAGTGCTCAGCCTAGATAATCTTCTATGAGTCGTAATAAAAAATGTATTCTTTTTCATTAGGATGGAGGTAGGATTCTGTGTTACAGTCTAAATCCATGGGCAAAGGGAGATTTAGGCCTTACTTTTGTTCTCTCCAGGGCCAAATTCATATCAGCCGAAGAAACTACAGGTGTTACGTTTGATGATTTTGCTGGGCAGGAGTACATAAAGAGAGAACTGCAAGAGATTGTTCGCATATTAAAAAACGATGTAGAGTTTCAAGATAAGGGCATATACTGCCCCAAAGGTGTGCTTCTTTATGGTCCACCTGGCACTGGAAAAACTCTTCTGGCTAAAGCCATTGCTGGAGAAGCAGGTCTTCCTTTCTTTGCTGCAAACGGGACTGATTTTGTTGAGGTATTTTCTGAAAAAGATTTTGTATGTTAATTTGCTGCCTGTCCTGTAAATAAATGTAACTGAAAGAGTGAAATCTGAAAGGTTGTACAACATCTACTTGTTCTAACAGTAGCTGATAGGGAGGTACTGTTGCTTGAATAACATCAGAATCTGTGTAGGGCAAATCATATTATGTTACTATAACAATTATCCAGAAAGAATGGAAAAAGCATGTGTACTTACTTTAAGTGGTAGTTGGGTCTTGGTTCTATACCACTATAAGGTTCTTAGACAGTCATACATGCATGTGTTTCCTAAACAAATTTGCAGTACCAGGGATGCTCAGGAGAGGGGGGATTACTATGTTGATACTCTCGATCATGAATTCTCTAGCTCTTTGAGGGCTGTCACACCATTAGCAAGTTAATAGATTGATCAACAACATTTGTGAAACTTAAAGAGAACACCCTTTCATTGTTTGAGTTATCATCTCTTTGGTATATTTAGCTGTCAACACTATAGGACAAAGAATACGTCGTAAACTATGCTTCCACGAACTAGGCTTTCTTATATTACCTATGTATTGCATGTGATACATCAAATAGAAATTGCATATGAATGTGCAATAGTGGTCACCATTTCTCAATTTGGCAATTGAGAAGGCTTTTCTTTATGTTTCTATCCTGATTTTCTAGAAAATTCCAGTTTCTGACCTGATTTTATTTTGCAGATGTTTGTGGGTGTTGCAGCATCTCGTGTTAAGGATCTTTTTGCTAGTGCCAGATCATTTGCACCATCTATAATTTTTATCGATGAGATTGATGCAATTGGTAGTAAACGTGGCGGGCCTGATATTGGTGGGGTGAGATGATATCTGGTCTCTTAGTTCTTATGCTTTGATTCTCTGTAGTGAGTCTTTTTTGGCCACTCAGTTAGTCTTATATCTCTATTTTTTCTATTTTCTTTCCTCTTATTTTCTTTCATCACCTCTTCCTTTTTTCTTTTTCTTTTTCTTCTTTTTTTCCTCTCGCATTGTAGCAGTCTTTACTGTATTTTCCTTCAAGTAAATACCAATATACCATCAAGATCTGGAAAACTTTTATAGGTTAGTGCTATCATTAAATCATCACTATCATGATGGGTTCTTTGACTACTGAGTTATATTGTCATTTTGCAGTTCATTCTTTACCAAGTGCAACTAGAATAAATTGCTAATTTGAAAACAAGCTCACTTGATAAATAAACATTTAACACGTTTAAATTAGGAATACTTGGTTCTCACTTGTTGTTTAGAAATACCAAATGATTCAACAACATGCTAAGACTGCCTGTGTTCATTTGAACATCAGATCATTTTTATAATAATTGAACGGTTACTTGTGCATCTAATTCACTCACAGGAGTCATATTTTGTGTTCATCGAAATATGGCAAGATCCAGTTGTATTCTCATAGAAAAAAGGGAATCCTATTTTCAAATTGTTCTTAGCTGTTCCCATTTTCATTTGCTTATGTATATGTCTATTTCACATAAATAGGGTGGAGCTGAAAGGGAGCAAGGGTTGCTTCAGATCTTGACCGAGATGGATGGATTTAAAGAATTAACATCACAAGTAGATTTTCCTCCTCTCTTTTATGTTTATCGTACTTTTAGTCAGTACGAACTTGGACTAATATAATTTTATTAGGTGCTAGTTATTGGTGCAACCAATCGTTTGGATATCCTGGATCCAGCTCTTTTGCGAAAGGGTCGGTTTGATAAAATAATTAGGGTCGGCTTGCCATCTAAAGATGGGAGACTGGCAATATTAAAGGCACATACCTCTTTGTACCTAATTCTTTAGTCTTCTTTGAGAAATGTGGCATTTGGTTTGTAATATACATTATGTATCTTGTGGAAATAACAGGTGCATGCTAGGAATAAATATTTCAGATCTGAAAGCGAAAAGGAAACCCTTCTTGAAGAAATTGCAGAAAATACAATAGATTTTACTGGAGCTGAGCTGCAAAATATATTGTAGTTACTTGCCAAGCCTTTTTTAATAAATTTAAATACATGGAAATAATTGACAGTTGTACTATTGATTAATCAGGAATGAGGCTGGAATTTTGACTGCCAGAAAGGATCAGGACTTCATTGGACGGGAGGAACTACTGGAAGCTTTGAAGAGGGTAGGTTCACTTGTGTCGCTGACTCGCTGTATCTAACTTCTGCATATAAACACTATTAAGGACATTTCCTTTTGGGTTCATATGATGACAAATATGTCTCATGTTATATTATTTTCTGAACACCTATATGCAGCAAAAAGGTACCTTCACAACTGGCCAAGAAGACAGTACCGAAATTCCTGAAGAATTGAAGCTTAGGTTGGCTTATAGAGAGGCAGCTGTGGCAGTTCTTGCCTGCTATTATCCAGATCCTCATCGCCCATTTTTAGAGGTCATTGAAAGAAGTCAATATTCCCCACCTTATAAATGGTCTCTCCTCGTCTCTCTGTCCAATCACTGTTTTCATACATATCTATTTGGTTGCAGACTGACATCAACACAATTCGTAGCAAGCCAAATATGCGTTATGCTGAAACTTCTGGGAGAGCCTTTTCCAGGAAACCTGATTATGTGAACTCCATTGTGCGAGCATGTGCACGTAAGTTTTTATTACTCATTGTGTTTTTCCACTGTTCAAGAGTATAGGATTAATTCTTTACGATCCTATATCGGTCTTTATGATGTCTTTTTGCTGCATATTGCAAATACATCTTGGATTTATTCTTCTTACATTGTAATAATATTGAAGTTAGCGGTAATCAATTCTACACCTACTATCTATTCATGTTAACGTTTTGCAAAAATAATGATTCTTTTTGGACCCAAATAGTGGGACCGCTCAATGGGACAGATGATGTGGAATCAAATTCATACTATTTCAATTTACAAGCTGGATAATAAACAATTGTGGAATAAAAATGGCAAGATACAACTGCATCCCAGATTCACAATAGCTCAAGCCTATGAACAAGTATTTCTCTCCTCCCGCGCGAAAATCTCATCATCTCTAAACAAACCCATTTTCCAGTATTCTTTGGTACAATATTCGGTGCAAATTCATGGTAGAGAGGTCACCATTATCTTAAGTCTTTTCTGAGCTTTTTTGTTTAGTTTGAGAATAATTCTAATTGTGAAGAAACAAATTGATGAATTATTCAATGGATTTGTTCATTTACGTTCAGGGCGTGTTTGGTTGCTTTCGATCATTTTTCAAAAATAACTTTCCTTCACTTTTTAGTGTTTCCTTCACTTTCATAGAAAATTTTTCTTGTGTTTGTTTCGCCAAAAAACATAGGGTAAAAGTAATTCCACCACTTTTCTTAGTTTGGTCCAACATGAAAAAAAAGTAATATATGTGAATAGATTCACTTAGAGTTACAATTTAAATCTCTTTTGCAGTTGAGTAAGATTGCAAGTGAAATTTCAAACTTACATAAGCTGTCGTGGTAGATGCAATACTTTTGCAATTATAAGAAACTTAGCACATTCTAAATCAATCTATTGATAATTAGGACCCCTAAAATAATCAAAGTAAAGTCAAGCAAAAAAAGAAAAGTCACGTTGGCGTTTCATCAAACACCTATTACGCTCATCTATATGCACCTCATCCAAACCACACCACTTCCCATTGACATCCCACTCCTCAAAATTCCCTCTTCACCATATTCAGCCCCTCCTGATCCCCTAACCTCCTCAACCGCCTACTCAAAATCCCAAACAAATCTTCCTACCCCGACCATCTCCACCATCACATTCACCAACCTCGCAGGCTTCCTTATCCCTCTCTCCCCCTCAACACCCCAAAAACCCCAGTCAAGATCTTCCCAATCTCATCATTGACATCTCTATTGTTGGTGGTTCTTGACAAAGAGTTGACAATGTTGGCATCGAAGGAGAGGTTGTGGGAGGACAGGAAGGAGGAGAGCTAGGTACCCAAAGAAGCAGCGGCCATTGGAAAGAGGGGGAGGAGGGCGATGTGCTCCAAGACGCAGCGGGGATTTTTTTATTGCGTGTCAATAAATTTTCTGCCAAAATCGGAGGTTTTGGAGAGGAAACGTGGTTTCCGCTTTGGGTGACGTGGCACACATTTTCCTTCAACCTTTCCCTTTTCTTTTTGGTGAACCAAACATCCGAAAATGAAGAGCCTGACAGTTTTTTTTCAGTTTTCCTATGGATGATTTTTTGCGGTTTCCTTCACTTTTTTGCCCAACCAAACATGCCCTCAGATCTCATTTGGAAATCAGCCTCATGTGTCTTTGAATTTTTTGAATTTTATTCATTTGCTCTCTCATTAAGCTGTATCTAAGTTTCAGTCACAAGAAAAAAAGGTGGAATCTTTTTAAAATTTTCACAGATCTTGCTCTGAAAGAACGTACAAGCTTACAAAATAAAGAATATAAAAACACAAAAGAATAGAAGAAACTAATGTTAGTTTGTCAGTCTCTGTCTCAAAGTAAAAGTCTGAACAGAGAAGGTGGTGGTTTGAATAAATGACAGAGACACCATGACCACGGTGGTCGAGATGGGAAGCGATGACGCTGGTGTCGAAGACTCCGGTGACGACGATGACAAGCAGCGAGAGACAACAAGGGGACAGGTGGCGAAAGAACGGGTATTTTGCTGATTTGGGGAAAAATTGCAATTGGCTTGCTGCGTTTAGGGATGGGAGAGAAGAAAATCTCATTTACGAAAAATCGCTTCTTTCTTTATTGGTATTTTTCGGGCTCAATTAATAGCTGGACCAGCCACATCACCTGTCCGCTTGATCTGTCCCCTATTGGGTCTTGCTAGCATCACTCTTGCAAAAAATAATTAATATATTTCTGTATCTTAGGTTCTTAGCTATCTGAGCAAAATAACAATTATCATTCCCATCCACATATCATTTCCATTTTCCGCATTAAACCTAGTCAAGCAAATGATGATACGTGCTGTAGTCCATTCTTTATTGGCAATTGATGCCTTATCTAGACTACCTCTGTGCTTTATGACGTTTTGCTGATGCTTATAGTTTGGCTAGAGATTATACCAAACATAAACATCTTGTTTTGATATGTCTGGCTTTCTAGACATGAATGATAATTTAATTCTCCTTGTTAGGAATGCACCTACTTATGTTTGAAGTTGTACTAAGCCCCGATAGAGCTATTACAGCCTTAATATTGTTGTAGATGTGGGTAACATATGCTAGGGTATAGGAATTTCAGGGTAACTATACCTTCTTATAAGAAATAAAGAAAAAAATCGCAAATAAGAAATATACATGGTTTGGCAATTTGCCGATGTCCATGAGGGAGAAGTTTTATGCTTACAGAATATGAGTACAGAATAATGTCTTCTCTTGGAGATTTCTCCTAGAAATATTTGCTCAATTGCTTCGATACAGACTCTCTAGAGGGCATTTATAGGTCTTTCCTCTTAGTTTGAGTTGGATGTATTTGATTCTCTTTGACCTGAAGTTATATTCAGGTAATGAATAGGAGCTGAGACTGAGAGTCCATGTTATGTTATGTGAACTATTCTTCAAACTCCTGAGAATCTTAGACAATTTATCTCAAAGGTTCTGATGTACGTAACATGATAACATCAGGTAGTTACTTCTATTGCTGTTGAGTGACAGAGATCATTGGAAGAAAACCAGCTGGAATATATGGTTCCCACTGATGGATGACTCATTTGTAACAGTGTCCTACTGTACAAAGTATTTGGAAGTTTTATCACATTTCATCGTCTTTGCTATGTATTTCTCACATGAAGTTATGCATGCATCACTCTTTTTCCTTTAACTCCCACCATAATAATTGCTTCTTCTTTTGTCATATAAATTGCCGAGTTGTCATTGTTGGGAGTCTGAATCCATTTAGTTTTTCAAGCAATTATATGTTACAAGAAATTGCCTGTAAGAAACAATACTTTATTTTTCTCATGGGTTTGTTACTAAACATGAGCCATAATTTAATTTCCCCCTGTTTGTTGTTTGATTTCTTTTGAAAGTTTGCTTCTGTTGCTGTTCAGAGATACACGTGGTGTACTTATAAATGTTTGTGTAAACAGCCAGAGTGATCGAGGAGGAAATGTTTGGGGTTGATAACTTGTGTTGGATTTCTGCGAAGTCCACATCTGAAGCTTCAACACGTGCAGAATTCTTGATTCTTCAAACAGGGATGACAGCATTTGGGAAGGCATACTACAAAAATCTGAGTGATCTGGTGCCAAATGTGGGTTTACAATGTTATATGCATCATGCTCCCTTTATATTTACCTTGTTTCTGTAATACTCTTCATTATGTTAAATATATGCCTTAAAAACTCTTTGACCTTTCAGCTTGCAGCAAAACTGGAAGCTCTCAGGGATGAGTACATGCGTTTTGCTGTGGAGAAATGCTCCTCTGTGCTAAGGGAATATCATTCAGCCGTTGAAACAATCACAGGTGCGTCAGACATCAAATAATTGTTGCCCCCCTGAGCAACCCCCTTCCTGCATGCGGAAAAACAAAAGAAAAAAAAAGAAAAGGGAAAAGAAGGAAAAAAAGAATAAGTGAATAAACAAAGAGATAAAAATGGAGCTGTTCTTCTGTAGCATGAAATTTGATACAAACCAGTTTAAAGTATCATAGAACTCTATAACTTTCTGGTGAAATGAAAACTTGACAACTAATGGTCCTTAATATCTTGAAAGAAAACTAATATTCCTTAAATGATGGTTTAGATATTTTGCTTGAGGAGGGAGAGATCAAAGCAGAGGATATTTGGGATATATACAATAAAGCTCCTCGGATTCCTCAGGTACGTAATTTATTTCCCTAAAAGTTACTGTATATGCAAGTGCCTTCACCCAGTAAAATTTCATCTTTCAGAGTAAAGCTAGCTATTTGGCTTCTACATTTTCAACAAATCTACTCTTGGCTTCAACATTTTCAACAAATCTAGTTTTGCTGTTCCATGCAAGCATACCTTGTAGTTTAAGGTTATAATAACATACGATTTTCATCTTTTACATGCTGAACTGTTTAGATAGTGTTGTGGAGCTAACTCAGTCATTTTCATTACTAGTTTTTATGCACGTGCATTGCACGTGATTAAATATTATAATTATTTATTTTTAGTTTATTTCCTTACTAAAATTTGTTCTTCAATTTCAATTTGATAGTTTTTACTCACTTATATCTCTAAAATTTAATATTGAGATTACTTATTTTCTTTAATGTTTGTTTGAATAGGCTACACCCAATTTAAGTTTCATGTTGATAATTGAATTGACATAAAATCAACGTGAAGCCAATTTAAATATTCATGTTATTTGGATTGACATGAAATGAAGCTTTACTCAAGTAAGTATAGTGTTGCAAAAGTAAAAAATACTTAAAAAAAATAACATTATAATACCAAGAGGAATAATTAAAGCTAATAAGCTTAGACAATTGATTAGAAGTGTCTAAAATGACACAAAAGAGAATATTGATTTTATTCCTAATCATTGATAGATTTCATTAAAAACCATTAACTAAATATTAATGTTAACTCTAGTATAATTTTATATGATAAAAGCGTCCACAAAATAAGTATATAAAAATATTTAAGAACTCGTGAATATCTCTTCCAAATATTCCTAATTTTACTCAAAAAATTAGGCTATTCTATAAAATATTAAGAAAACATTGTCTTTTATTCTTTCTGTTTCGTTCTTTATTGAGTCAAGATCAAGCCTTCTTCACTTTTATCTTTTTCTAAGCTAATTCTGGAGTAGTATCTTCATCATCTACTTTGATTGTAACATCATGCTGGATCTGGACTTCTCATGCTATTGTCTTCCTTGGGCTAATTCATTTTTTATCTTCCCATCTAACTTTACAAGTAATTTGAATGAGAACAAATGTTAATGAGAACAAATGTTAATTTTATATATATATAGTTAATAAGAACAAATGTTAATTATATATATGACAATTTTTCTATGTTTCTAATTCATTACTTAAGTTAGGATCATCTTTAATTATCTCTCTTGATCGTATGTTTGTTGGCTTTGTTGCATATAGTGAAGCTATCTTAATAGTCTTTACTTTTTTTTCTAAATGAAAGCAAGTTCCAAACATCTCATGGTTGAATTTATCTCTCATGTTATGTTAGCATGTATCTTCAAGTTCATCATTGCATTCTCGCTTTTTGGGTAGCCTCCATCATGTGTAAACTATTTTTTTATCGTGTTGCTTTATAATATATAAAAACATCGTTGGCCTTTTATTGGTCATTTGAACCATACTTAAATAATTACTTGATATATTCTCGTAAAAGTAATTAAAACAATGGTTAAAATTTAAGGCCTAATTAAAAACGAAATCCTTAATTTTAGTAAATATGAATTCAACTCACTCTTAAGTAAGGTAATTTGGGCGGTTTGGGCCCAACCCGAAACACGTTGGGCTAGGCTTCCAAGTAGGATTTGGGTAGTTCTGAAACCCAAAATCAAAGAGCCAAGACTGACCTGGAAAAAGCCCAGGCCCAACATGTCGAGCTTCTAGTCCAAGTTTGGACAACTCCCCAAAAAACCTGGCTTAATGAACCTGGACCATGGCCATGTCTAACTTAAAAGTAGTACAAGATGAAATTTAATAAGCATACATTGTATTGTATTCGTAATTTTTAAAAAGGTCTGAGAAAGATATAACAAAAATCCCCTCAAAATCCTTTCTCTTTGCCCGCATTTTTTGACAACCCAAAAAATTGACATGATGGACATTGTTCAACTACTCACATCCGTGTAAACAAACAAAGAATAGGCTCTACAGATTTTTGATCTGATAGGATTTTGTTGAGGGGCTCACTTTTAGGCAAATTCCATTAGAATCCTTATGGAATCCAAGTAATCAAGCAACCCCCTAGGAAAGAAACTATTTTACTTATTGGAAAAATCTATACAATAAAATCTATAATCAAAACCAATGTGATTACAGTTTGTAGTTGTTTTAAGGGTAAATTTACAAAAAAGACCCTTAACTTTGGGCATTTCTCTGATAACCCTCCTCAACTTTAAAATTTCACAAAATCCTCCTTCAATTTTAGGTTTCTCAGTAAACCCACTTCGAGTTTCAACATTTAAAAAAACCCCTAAAAGTATAAACCACAATTTCTCCCGAAAAAATACCCCTCATCTATTAAGTATCTAACTATAGAACCAAATATTTTACTCAAAGAGAAACTATTGTGAATATGTTAAAAAAAATTAGTAAAATTGTGATTAACGTAAATACATAGGTTTTTTATTACAAAATTTAGCTAGTGAGAGTCAATGGATGCATTATAGTTTTGAGGTTATTTCATTAAATTTGTTTAAAAGATTCCAACATTATTATTTTTCTATTTCAACGAGAATAAAAGTTAATCTCACAAAAATTTTCTATTTTTCAAATTTATTAAAGGGAAAAATGCTTCCAGCCCCCAAAACACAACAAAACGTGATGATGTTAGAAACATCTGATGTGAATAATTGTTTTTAAATTCTCATGTTTTTCTATAAATCTTCGATTTTGAGGTTTTTTTTGTTATTTTTTAAAACTTTAGGTTGCTTTATGCAAATTACAAACTATTTATGAGTCAATGTATTATTATCGAGGGTTTGAAAATTTAATGGTTTTTCGTGAATTTTTAATATTTAAGGCGTTTACAATTTTTAAAATTTTTAGGATGCTTTGTGCAAATTACAAACTACTTATGGGTTTTTCTCATCAAATTGATTTATACTGCTAATTAATGCCTTCAGTTCCTAGTAGAGTTCTCATTACAGAGGCTACATTAGACTTTTTAGGAACAACACTTGTTTGCTTATGGTGTGTTTGGGAGTTTACTTAGGAAAGGAAGGAAGGGGAAAAATTCTCCTTCCTTTCCTTCCCCTCAATTACACCCCAATTTGGGGTGTTAGAATTTGGGCCAAATTTCCCCTCCATTCACCTCCTCTACCCTCCTAAATGAAACTCAAGGTTAAAATAAAATTTCCCTTCCCTTTCCCCTCTCTACCCTCCATCCAAACAGGCCATTATAGTTTATGAGGAGTGTAGTTTTAAGCTTAACAATTCCGTAGAGAATTTTCTACTATCATTTTGACACATTAATTAAGTTAAGGAGTGGACGCAAGTAGTAAATATGAAAAGCATTGATGAAGGAAAAGAAGAAAAGAAAATTTGCCATTGTTCATAAGTATTGACATCCTTGTATTTATTACTTTAAAATCACAGAATGTTGGATTGATTAAAATAGTTAAACAAAATAAATTGTCATAGCAATTAAATTATTAAAGTCCTAATCTTGATTCGAATAAAGGGTGCACAAACAAGAACCAATCACTAACAAAAGAAAAAGAAAAAATTATTAATCTTTGAAGAACCTTTCTATTTACAGCGGGGGAATAATTTTAAGCAATGAAGACGACAACAACAACAACAAAAAGAAAATAGAAATTATTATAAAAAAAGAAAAAAGAAAAATAATATAAGACAATAAAGAGACATACTTGTTGAAGATGACTAAAGTACTATCAAAATTGTGTAGTTCTTAATTTATACATATATGTAAGCATGAGATGTTACATGTGAGAGGATAATAATTATAAATAGAGTTCTATTTGGATAGAAATTATGTAATTTTCTTGATGTTTGAAATATTATTTCTTTTAATAATTCATTTGAAAATCAAAACCTACGTGTGAAAAATTCATAATACATGTGCATGATTAATAAAACCACTGTACGCAAGCTACTCCTACCAATTTCAAAGTTGGTCATTTGAAATTAATAATATTTGCAAGCTACTCCTACCAATTTCAAAGTTGGTCATTTGAAATTAATAATATTTGATGATAGAATAATTAAGATTATTTAATTTGTTGAAGTGAGCAATTATATACATGTTGAAGAAGACATTAACAAAAGAGAATAATCAAATACACAATATTACTAAAGAATAATCATAAAGATAAAAAAGGAACATACATGTTAAAGAAGACGAAATTACCATGAAAATTGTGTAATTTCTTGGTTTATATATAGGCATGAGATGTTGCATGTTATAGGATAACAATTACAATTAGAGTTCTCTTTGTATAAAGATTGCAAATTGTATAATATTTTATTACACTAACACAATTCTTATCAACAATTTTATATGCGTAAGGTCTATGTCTCATACGGATTAGGATTAGGGTATTTAGTTCAAACTGAATAATTAGGATAGTCTTTTAGTAGTTCATTTAAACTTTGAAGTTTGTGTCTTAGTTCAAACTTTAAAGAAAGAGAGGAGACATAATTAGGATAGATATTTAATTCAAACTTTAAAAAAATAGAGGAGGCATAATGTGTACGGACTAGGATTAGGATATCTTGTTCAAACTGAATAATTAGGATAGACTTTTAGTAGTTTATTTAAACTTTATTAAAAGTGTTAGTAAGGTTAGTAGTCCTTAATCGTATTGAAGATTATCTGGCTTCTACAAATTAAGTATCATTATCAAGTAAAAAATTAGGTATCAAAGCCGTGTCAACTGTGAGCCGCGATTCAAGTGTGCGAGTGATTTATTTTCTTTTATTATAATTAAATACAATTTAAAAATTAGAATTTGATTAGGATTAGGATAGTTCAAACTTTAAATTTATTTGATTAGGATTATAATAAATTATTAAATACAATTTAAAAATTAGAATTTGATTAGTATTAAAACAGTTCAAACTTTATAGGGGTATTTTTATCTACCGAAATATTTTCCCGAACTCGTGCTTTTAAAGGGAGTATGATTTTTGCTATTATCTATTTATATTCTTATTTCATTTCATGTCATCTAAACTGTCCATACTGAAACTGCGATTATAGCAATAATGATGTGAAAAGTGGAAAATGTATGAGACCTTTGTGATTTCCTTTTTCATTTAATTCTTTATAATTACTGTCTCAGCCACCGGTACATCCTGTTGATGAATACGGGGCACTAATTTATGCGGGAAGATGGGGAATTCATGGGGTATCTCTTCCTGGACGCATTACTTTTGCACCAGGAAATGTTGGGTTTTGCACATTTGGTGCACCTAGACCAATGGAGGTATATACCTAATTTGAGCATTCAAAATCCCTTTCTAGTTTCAAAATTTTCTCTATCTTACATGACTTTTAAATTGATACAGACACAGATTATTAGCGATCAAACATGGAAGTTAATTGATGGCATTTGGGACAAAAGGATACAGGAAATCAGAGAAGAAGTTTCAATGGAGGTTGAAGAAGACACAGAGAAACCACAGCTACTGATGGCTGACCACTTCCTTTAATGCTTCATCCCATATTCGGGGTATGTTTTTTCCCCTTGCATGTTTTCCCCCTTGCAATTTTTTTTTTCCATCAGTAAGTTTTCCCCCTTAATGGACTCGTTCTGCTGGATATTATTTTTGAAAACTTTGACTATTCTCTAATTTAGGTTCTAGAAGGATCATTTATTTAGAACATATATTGATGCTTCTCGGTTATGTTGCACAATTTCAAGCTCAGAATACATCTTATGGATCAAAAAGTTAAAACTCATAAATATCTGCAAAAGTTCAGTCATTTACTATTTTCAGCTTGGAAGAAACATAAAAGCTACTCTTTTACTTGCAGATAATTTTTTGATCTCCTATTGATGAGGAGTATTCATTTAGGAACACGATTTCACACGTTCCTGTTGTAAACTGGAAAGCCTCAAGCAGGGATTTACTGGTGTTGAGGTTTTCATCACTAGGTCTGAAAAGTTGGATTCAATCCTCCATAGAATGTATAAAGCTGTGTTTGGTGGATTTCTCATTTGAAGCCTGCCAGTAGGGACACATGACCCTGATATATAACAAGCTAAGGCCTCTTAATGTGAAGAATTCTACTGTTTGCTAAAAGAAAGGCAGCATAGTGGGGACGGCAGTTGAAATTAGAATAACCGTTGAGTAGGGAATATGGGAAGGAGCCTACGAGGGTGTCTGGGGAAGTCATTTTTTGAGTAAATTATTACACCTTCCTTTTTGTGCAATGCTAATAAGTACCATTGATGTATTGACTCCTCCTTTGTTCTACAGAATTGAGAGAATGTCATTGTATGATAACTTTCGCCCCGGATGTATCATATATTTGTACTGTGCACTAGTTGAGACATATTTATCTCTACGAAGCAGCATGTATATTTCATATAAGTTTATGGAATATTTTTTTGTCTCTCTTTTTAAGAAAACGATACGTGGATTATACTCAGCAGTCTTGTCTTTCTTCTGTAAAATTGATCTGTCTTCTGAATATCTGATCAAGGAAGCATGTGAGCATTTCTCTATTGTAATTGGTATTTCTTTCGCATGTTTATTACTTTCCTAATATCTTCTGTATACAACAAGCTCAAGTTGAATCAGAGTCTGAACAAGACCATGCTTTCCTCTATATCTGCAGGAGCACTAGTCGTTCTATGATAATCATCAGGAAGAGAACGTGCAAGTCTGCGAGCATTCTCAGAGTAATTCCTGAACTTACTTGAACTCTTCTGCATTTTTTCTCTTTCACCCTTCATAAGAGTACCATACAGATCTCTCGTCACAGCGGTGAGATCTTCCTTCATAAGATGATACTTGAAAGCACGTTTCTTAAAGGTCCAATCACCGGTGATCCAGTCAAATTCATAGAGAGGAAGAAACCGATGCCCAAATTCTGCAACAAACTCTAAACACTCTAAAACGAAAGCAAACTCATCCTTTGCCATGTAATATGAGAAGCTAATCCTCGTCCATCCAGGCTTCAGCCCGTTATAGCCCTGTAAAAAAATGATTCATTCATTAGTCTAAGTAGCATTTTCCCAATATATTTCTATGTTATTGATAGTTACCTTGTCTATAAGGTCTCGTATTTTAAGAGACATCCTCTCATTTATACCAAGTAAATAGTGACCGTAAGGGCCTGCACAAGCACAACCGCCACGAGCTTGGACACCGAAGAGATCATTAAACAGTTTTGCGACGAACCTCCCATTAAGTGGCTTTCCTTTCTTAGCGAATATATTCTCGCTACCATTACTTAGTTCGTAATCCATGTGGCTCGTCGAATTTTCATTAGGAAACACGAGAAAGGAGATAACGGGTAGTCTTTTGACACGGGTGTTTCCTAGAATGTAAACGTTCGGATTTGGAAGCAGCCTTCTCATTGCAGTTTCGATGTAAACAGTTTCGTAAAGGTCAATGAGATCATGTCCAACGTATTCCTTTACCCAGAATGTCAAAGCTGCTCGTATCTTTTGTATGATCTGTGGAGTTCCTGCGTCTTCTCTCTCTTCAATATCCTCATAGTACAATGTATCCTACAAATTGAATGGCAAATATATGAGAAGTCTGAAAATTTTCCGAGTTCGGTTTTTTTTCACTGTTAGTCCCTTAAATCTTTCACATTTTGAAATTAGTCACTCAAACCATTAAAATTGCTGTTAGTTCCTCCTCCTTAAGTCATATTGAAATTAGTCCCTCAAATCATTGAAACTGCTATTATGTCCGCAGATTCTCAAAGTCGTTTCAAGTTAATCCCTCAAGTTGCTACTTATACTCTTAATTGGAGAGACTAGTTTCAAAATAACTCGAGAACTTAGGGACCTGATACACGTTTCAATGATTTGAGGGACCAAAAACATGTTGAGAATTGGAGGACTACTTTCAAAATTTGAAAGATGCAAGGGACTAATATCGGATAAAACCCTTTCGGGTTAGGTGAAGTCCGGGTGAATTCTAGCTTACATTCTCATTGAAGCCATTGACGTAGGCAACAGTTCCACCTCCACAAGTTGAGGGAGGAGAGTCTTTTAGTTGGTAGAGGGATTTGTTCATCACAAGGATGCCCGGAGTTCCTGGGCCGCCGGCGAACTTATGTGGACTGAGGAATATCGCATCATATCCTTCGACATCTCCTGATTTCATGTCGATATCTACGTACGGACCGCTGAAATGATAACCACACATGTCACTTTTGCATAGCATAGATCAGTCCTCATAGGTTATTATTTCATAAGTTATTCTCTCTGAAATGATAGATGACTATAGCTTTAACAGTAGACTAAAATGATATAGGTGACTTGTTTTATTAGTTTAAATGACGCCGGTAGCAATTTTCTTGGGCTACGCAGGTTATTTTCATTCCTTGAAAGATGCAGAAATGATTAAAATTATGAAAATAATAACTTATTAATGTAAGCATTATATCCTTCCATATCTCATGATCTCATGTTGATGTTTACGTATGGAGTGCTGAACAATAAACCATGTAACTTTTTTGTATGTCATCGATCAGCATGCAAGTTGTGGTTTGAAAAAAAAGGGAGATATTCGAAACTGTACACAAGATATTATAGCTGACTTGTTTTTATTTGTTTAATTCATGTGGGTACCAAAATTTCTTTGTTTACATGCGATATTTGACAATTCCCATTGCTTGTGACATGTAGAACTTATTAAAAAAAAAAAGCCGAAGGCGTGTATCTTTCCATGGAAACTTGAAGCATGAACTGCTTTTTAAAAAAATAGCTTGATAGCATCATCTCAACCTGAAACAGATAAAACAAGGCAAAGCTTTCCCAGGGAAAAAGTGTTTAATATTACAAATTTAAAAACTTTAGGATTAATTTGATTTGACAATATCATGCACACCAGCATGAAACTGAGATGTGAACAAAGACCAAACCGCACAAAACGTACGGATCTCAGACTTGTCTTTGTAATTGAAGTGATACGTGTGAATATTAAATTCTAAATTTCAAAGTCATACTTTCTTATTTGTTAAACTACTGCGGAAGGGTTTCAGACGTTGAGACAAGGGGGGCCAATTTTGGTCCCCCAATGTCAGTTCTGGCTTAAACTGGTTTAGTTTTGGACCGACGAGATGTTGACTAAAACAAAACCAGTTTAAGGCCGACACCCTGGCCTAGCAAGACCAATTTAAACCCCGATCCAGTTATTTCGCCGAACCAGTTTAAATGACAATCCGAATTCAGGCAGTGGCGTACCTTGCAGCAAAGTCGAAGCAAGCGAAAGCGCCGTACCGATGCAAAAGGTTTGCAATTGCTCTCGTGTCACTAAGCATCCCCGTAACGTTACTACATGCCGAGAAAGACCCCAACATAGGCCTGTTCGCGAATTTCAGCGATTCAAGCTCAACCTTCAACATCTCCAGATCGATAAGCCCATCCTCATCGATACCAACCTCGATCACTTCTGCCAGGCTCTGACGCCACGACAGGATGTTCGAATGATGCTCATATGGACCGATAAAAACTACCCATTTCTCTTCGTCTTTCAGATTCTTCAACATCTTGTTCCTTGCCGTCGAAGGAACTGAGATTCCCATGATTTCCTGAAGCCTCTTGATGCATGCTGTGGTGCCAGAGCCACAGAAGATTACAGCATCGTCGTGGGTTGCTCCTACGCAAACCTTTATGTACTCAGTCGCCTCGTGCACCATTTTCGTGGTTTTATTGCCCACAAAGCTGTCGGTAGTGTGTGTGTTTCCTGCGTCAATGAGAGAATTTTAACAGTTGAAAGCATGTTGCTGTCCTTGATGATCAAACAAGTACAAATTTGAGTATACATGTGTATGCTTGGATATAACAAGATGTACAATAATTCTGAAATTCTAAATCACATCTCACAAACAAGACCTAATTGAACATTACCGTAAAATGGGAGGACTTGTTCTATAATATAATCTTCAATATAATGCAAGGATCTCCCTGATGCAGTATGATCAGCGTAAGTGAGCTTGCGTCTTCCGAAAGGCGTGTCAAACTCTACATCGCATCCGATCACCTGCGACCGCAGCCATTGGATCCTCTCCTCCTCTGTAACGCCGCTTCTCTTCGTGGTTGTTCGGAGAAGAGTTCGGAGATCGACAGAGCTCATCCGGTTCAGGCTACCCTCATGGATTATGTTTTTTCTGTGTGTAGAAGGGAAGAGGGGGAGAGAGGGCATAATGAGGAGAAGAATGGATATATTGCAGTTTGTTGGTCTATTATAATGCTCCATAAATGTTGCACATATGGGGTATATTTATAGGTAGTATAATAAATGCTAGAGAGGGATATTTCTGGGCATACACGGTTTCAAAGTTTTTTTTTGATGGAAAATAGGGCATATTGCCTATCATAAGTATGATATATAATCAAAAATGTGAGATACTTACAAAAGAAGATATCTTCTAATGATTAAAACGATATCTCCGAGATGGAGGAAAAATTCAAATCAGTAGAATATATCTTGGAGATAAGAACAAAAGAAAGCTACCAACAAAGAAAGCAAACCAGAATAACACAGTTTAACTACAAAATCCAGCAAAATCAAAGGCAACAGAGAGGCCAAGACGCGGATCAAGGGATCCTGTTGCTGTCAGCACTCGACTCAAGGATATCTGCAAGCCCGGCGGATCGGATGATTTTTTTCATCTTTAGCGTCTTCTTGGAATTGGAAGCACCTGACCAGAAAAGAAGATAGCAAACTGACTTGTTGATGATTTGCTGAGGAGTGGTAATGAGGTTAAGGAAGATGTAATCGTTGCAGGCTTTTCACAGGACGCAGCTGATAGTTGGGAAACAAATACCCCATAAGAGGCGAACTAAAGCTTGGATAGATAAGTCAGAACAAATAGATAAGCACTGGCTGAGGTTGGTAGGGAGGGATCCTATGCCAATCTTAGGGAGGAACGGAGCCCAGATTTGGTTAGCCAGGTGACACGAAAGGAATAGATGATCATGAGATTCTTGTTTACTGCAGAAGGAACAACAAGAGTCTGGTAGCCAACCTTGAGAGGCTAATCTGTCTTTGGTCTTCAATCTTTAAGAACTTAGGAGCCATAAGAAGATTTGAACTTTACTAGGCAACACTTTATTCCAAATGATATAGTTGTGATGATATCGCAGACCACCATCTGCTAGCATAGAGTGAAGAGACTTGACAAAGAATAATTTTGAGTCTGATATGGACAATCGGATGTTGGAGTAGGATACAAGTTTGAAGCTGATAGAAATTGAAGAAGAGCTTGCAATTGACCCCTTTATTCCTCTCCGCGGGGGCGCCTGATAATAGGTTTCCATTCCCAAGTGTTCCCCTGAAATCTCCCTTGATGGAAACATGTTTGGAGAAAGCAAGATCATAGACTTTAGGAAAGAGGCTTGCTAGAGAGTTGTCGCCTATCCACTTATCCTCCCAAAAGCAGACCCTAGACCCGTTACCGAGAAGACCATTTTACAAAGGTAAAGAAGAATAGGTGGCATGAATGACATCTTTCTAGAATTTGGAGCATTGGTAGTGTGGTGGCGGACTATGTAGGTTGCGCTTGTAGATGGATTGAAGTACCCTACCTACATGGTTGTTGTTCTCCAAGAATTTCCAGAGCCATTTGGAGAGGAGGGAAATGTTGAAGAGGTGAAGGTTAGTGACTCCCAGACCTCCACAAGCTTTAGGGGAGCAGACTATTCCCCATCTGACTGGATGGTTGCCTCTATAGTTGCTAGAAGCCCCTCCCCCATAGGAAGTTGTGTCTGATTTTGTTAATATCCTTGATGAGTCATGAGGGAAGTTTAAAGAAAGACATGTAGTATAGGGGAATGGAGGAAAGGACTGATTTGAGGAGGACGAGGCAGCCGCCAATAGACAGTTGTTTGCTTTTCCATAAGGAGAGTTTACGATGAAGGGAATCAAATAAAGGTTGCCAGTCGGATCTGGATAAGGAGCCTTTTTTCAAGGGAAGTTCTAGATAGGTCGCAACTGCTGTGAAGCATCCTACATAGGACATCAACAACCAGGAGGAAAACCATGGGAGAGAGGGGGTCTCCTTATTTGAGACCTCTATGGCAAAAGAAGGGATTTGATGCAGTGCTGTTAACTATGACAGATGATTTGGAGAAAAACAAGATGGATTTAATCCATGAGCACCATCTGGGTCCGAAGCCTCTAGCCTTGAGAAGGGACAAGAGGAAATCCCAACTCACACAATCGAAAGCTTTGTTGAAGTCTATTTTGAGGATGCAAGCCTCAATCTTTTTAGAGAAGTATTGGTTGATCATCTCGTGCCCCAGAACTATAGAGTCAATGGTAGACTTGCCACTTTGGAAAGCAGTTTTAGTAGGATGGACCAAGGAGGACAGAAGGGGACTTAATCTGTTTGCTAGGACTTTGGTGAAGATTTTAAACATGCCATTGAGAAGTCTGATAGGTCTAAAGTCAGCAGCTTGGGTAGGTGATGGGGTTTTGGGAATGAGGCATATGAAGGAGTGGTTAAAAAAGTGGAGATTGGAGCTGTCTCTGAAGAGATGAGAGAAGAAGGCAATGATGTCTGGTTTGAGGATATCCCAAAAGGATTGGAAAAAAAGGATGGAAAACCCATCTGGACCCGGAGCTTTATCACAGTGGAGACCAAAGACAGCTGACCTGATCTCCAGATTAAAGAAAGGTTAGTCCAATGGTTGAAGAGCAGGGTGAGGTTGAGGATAGAGATGATCCCAATCAACCTGAAAAGTGGAGGGAGGTGGAGCTTTGAAGTGATTGGAAAAATGATGGAAGAAGACCCTTATTTTATCATGCTCAAAGAAGATGGTGGAATTATTGATGGTGAGGTGGGGAATGTAATTCTTTCTTCTGTGGTAAGAGGCAATTTTGTGGAAAAAAGAGGTGTTTGAATCTCCTTCTTGAAGCCATTGAAGTCTAGACATTTGCTTCCAGTAAATTTCTTCTTGTTTGGCCAAAGAGGATAGGGTGTCTGTAAAGGATATTCTGTATGTGATTTCTGAGGGGAGCAGAGATCTAGATTCTTCAGTGACTTTAAGGGAGTGAATGACATTAAGAGTGGCATGTTTTTTGGAGGTGATGGAGCCATAGATCTTTTTCTTCCACCATTTGAGCCTACGTCTAAGAATTTTGAGTTTGGAGTGAAGGGACTAAACCGGGTTACCTTCGCATGAGAGACTATTCGAACATGAGGAAACGAAGGAAGAAAAGGAGGGCATGTGGGTAGGAGATAATTCTTTGGCTTAAGATCCTCTTTTGGGAGGACATGTGGGTAGAAGATAATTCTCTGGCTAGTCTCTTCCCTCTACCCTACAACCTCGCCATCTCTAATCACGTCTCCATTGAATCTCAAGGGAGATTTCAAGGGGACAGCTACAACCTCGCCTTCTCTAAGCACGTCTCCATTGAATCTCAAGGGAGATTTCAAGGGGACAGTTGGATATGAAGGCCCATCATCAGGAGACCAATTCAGGATATTGAAAGAGAGCAAGTTCAAGCTCTTAACCTGCTGTTAACATCTAGTAATCTATGTCCCTCTCTCAACACTAACATGGTCCATTGGCCCCTTAATAATTCTGGGATATTTACAGTCAAATCTATTTACTCCATCCTATTCGATGGAGGTCTTCGTAATCCTCATTGCTTTGTCATTTGGAACAACTTGCTACCTAGCAGAGTTAGGGTTTTTCTTTGGGTGCTCTTCATGGCTAAACTGAAGACAAAGGACGGGCTTCTCAATAAAGGTTGGGTAGGAGACTCATCTTGCTCCTTTTACAGTGACCAGGAATCACACGACCACCCCTTTCTCTCTTGCTAATTCACCAAACAAGTTTGGGCATCTTTCCTCCCCAGAATTGGCATTGCATCCCTCCCCCTACACACCAAGCAGTGCTTCGATATATGCCTCGATCGGTCTATCCAGACTTCAGTGCGGAAACTATGGGGTCTTTGCTTCCCTACCATCTGCTGGGTCCTTTGGAGAGCACACAATACCCTTATTTACACAGGCTCAGGCTCTACCCATCAACAACTGGTCTCTAAGATCGCTCACTATATAATTTTCTGGACATGTGCAGCAACATCGAAGTAGACCCTCAAGCTAAAAAATCTCATCCGGGAGAGAGGCTTCTCTGACCTAGTTTCATCAAGTGAGCACAACAAAGGAGGTGAAGTTCTCCATTAATCAGTTCGAGTCTGTAGACCTCTTGCCCTCCTTCATCATCTTTTGGACAATATTTTGTAATTATCACATTGTTTTGAACTACTACTCTTAATCCCTCTACTTTGTACATAACCCGGGGGTATCTATGAGTGATTTCATGAGTATTCTCCTAGTAGAGTAGTGATGACATAAATCCGCTCCTCTACGAATGGGTATTTTGCGCAAATCACAACTAGATATCTATCTTTTGTATGATGTTTGGTTTCTAAAAAAAAAAAGTTGCAGGCTTAATTGCAACTGGGTTTTTGAATGTTTCTTAGAGCAGGAAACTTCGATGCAATTTTGGGTTATAGATGAAGCACCCTCACCCTTAAAACTTAGCTTTCCTTTAAAAAAATAATAAATTGTATAATATAAATTTGTGGTACTATTTCTCCATCATATGTATTCAGAAGTTTTGAAGCATTTTGTTTTTATGTTAATGTCATTTTCTCTTGAAGAAACAAAGCAGCAAATTCTTCCCATCAGTTTGGTAGTAAACTTGCGGTTCTCACATTTATTGGCCTCAAGATGACAAGATATGTCACAGTTGGTTATTAATACGCACATGTAGTAGTTATAATTAAGTTCTCCCAAAATGTTTAAAGCAACCTTATATTGATTTTTGAGATGATTATTCCCTACAAGCATAATTTTGATATTGAGAACATTGGATGGTTGATGGATTTAGATCCTCTCATTACAAATATGTAATTGGGAACCATCTTTAATGAACGGTTATGATTTGTTTTGAGTGCAAAAGACGTAGATTTCATTCAAAGGACATAATACTAGTCATATTTGAAATTGCATCATAATCATTCTGAATATAAATATACTGCGCTACGATTTGAGAAGTGGTTTCTACTCTACAAAACAAGAAATTGATATGATCCAAATCCATATTTCACCTTTTTTTTGGTGTTCTAACTAATTTCATGAAAGGTTCCAATAATTCACATATAATTTAAATTTAAAAATATCATGAAATGATAAAGTTGAAAAACTCAAGCGACTACCATTCTAGCTCCTTCCATCTCATGTTCTCCATAACTACCCCTATTAATTACCACCAACTATTTTTAATACCCTACTTACTCATCCACCCCTCCAACTTCTCATCAATTTTTAACCTAAAGATTTTTATGCATGCATGCACGCATAGGGTGCACAAGAAAAACATATCTAGGTGCAGTAAGCAACCAAGTTTAATGAGCCTCAGTTTGGAAAGCTTTTGTCATCAAAACTCAAACTAAGCTTGATTTTGCCAAATCTTTTGTTGATCTTCATTTATGTTTCACTTCATGAGGTGACAAGGGAAAAAAAAACTCTGCCAATTCTCGAAGAATTTAAGCATTTGGTAAGAGTTAACAAGGGTTAATTTTGGGTAAATTTCATAACACCCCCCTGAATTTTAAGGTTCAGGGGGTTTCCTATGAAGCCCTCCTGGCCGTTTTTTTTCTCACGGAGAACCCTGAACTCTGTGGTGTCTGATAAATCCACCCCTAAACTTTCGTATTTTCCCAAGGAACCCCCAGAGGTGTTCAGGGGCTCCAGCGGGATGAAAAAGATTTCAGTGGTGTTTCATGGGAAACCCCTCTAGGTTCAGGGGGTTTAGTCAAAATCAACTTCCCCCCTGAATTTTAAGGTTCAGGGGGTTTCCTATGAAGCCCTCCTGGCCGTTTTTTTTCTCACGGAGAACCCTGAACTCTGTGGTGTCTGATAAATCCACCCCTAAACTTTCGTATTTTCCCAAGGAACCCCCAGAGGTGTTCAGGGGCTCCAGCGGGATGAAAAAGATTTCAGTGGTGTTTCATGGGAAACCCCTCTAGGTTCAGGGGGTTTAGTCAAAATCAACTTCACCCGCCGTTGGGATGGATGTATAAAGACCCATCACAGGAAATAAATGGTTAAAATATCAAGTAAAAGTTGAATTATCACATATCCTTAGGTTCAAATTGATGTTATAATTAAGAAGAAAAAAAATCATGAATATTTTTTTTCCAATGAGAGCATTGACTCTCAGGCATGGGGCCTACTTAGAAGCTTTCTACTAGCACAAATATTCCAACAAACTCCCAATTAGGAGCTTAAATATTATTAAAAAAATACATTCTTCTAGCTCTAACATTTTATAAATATATTTTAAAACAATAAATCTAATAAAAAATATTTTTTAGTGGGCTCACACCCCCTAGGAACTCCCAAGTGCTCCACAAATTTGTGGAGCTCTTAGGAGCTCCATGGTGGACCCCACTGCCAACTAGGATTTATGAGCCTCCGTGGGAACTTGTTGGAGCATGTTGGTAGCTTTTCCTTATCACATCACCCTTAAGAGCCTCGTTGGGAGGGAGGCTGCTGCACTTGCTCTCAGAAGTTGGAATTTTTTTTTGGGCATCTCACCTAACTTTATTGAAAGCCTCACAAATATAAAATGAAAAGATAGCTTGAAGGATCAAACAACAAAATACAGTAACTTTACAACTTAAACAAGTAAAGGAAAATAATAATAGTTAGCCATAAATACTTTTCCATGTGTCCTTGCTTGTAAATGTCACTTATAAACACTGGAGATTGCCGCAATTTGATCAAATTTGAAAGAGTCGGTCAACGTGCCGTGTGTAGACGCTAGCCAGCAACGACGTGGTACGGTTGAATTTTAAAAAAAGTAGCTGAATTTCGGGGAAAAAAATCTTAAAGATAAATTTTTTGCATAATAAAATAAACTGTTTAATGTAATAGAAAAAAAAATACTACAATTACCTAATGAACACGAGTATAAATGACATATGATCATTAGAAACATAATAATCTGGATAGTTCTATAAAGTTGGTGGTTACTTGCTCGATTGACAGGAGTGGTTCTTTTATGAGGTTGATATTTACTTGGTCATTTTCTAAGGGGCTGTTTGTTTGCCAAAAAAAATGAGAAAAACCCTCGTCATGTCATATTTCAAAAAAAACTCTGTCATGTAGGATTTTGGTTTCAACCAATTTTCAAATCACATGTTTATTTTGTTTTGTGATTTAAAGAAATGAGGGTGTCACGTAGGATGCCACGTCAGATTTTTAAGAAATGTGTTTTTACACCAAAAACCTCTGAAAACACTTAAAAATATCACTTCTATGAATTTTTAATTACTAAAAGCACTAAAACAGTCCATGTGAATAAAACAGATTATTTAAATACTGAAAACACTGTTACTATTGCGGCTAATTTTCCTTTCCCTTTTTTCGTTCAAACAAACACAAGAAATGAAAAACTAAAAGCACTGTCACTATTGCGACTTTTTTTGTTTTTTGTGTGAGCTGGCGGTGACATGGGGTGATTTCTTTGCGAAACAAACAAAAAAGAGCAAAACCAAAATATTACACATATGATGATGACAAGCGGGCAACAAGCTGCACCGCTAATTCTTTCTGAATTACAAAATCCAATCGACGAAACACGTACTCAGCTGATCCTGCTATCGTCACATTCCTATTCATGAATTTTTGTACCCTCCTGAGGAACTCCACAACATCAGCTGCAAGGTAACCAAACGTATCGAACGCGAACGAGATGAAACTGTGGTGGTTGTCCTTGCAAGCTTGATTATGTTTGCCCACCTTTGCCTCTGTCGCCCTATCCGCTGCATGCCCAACCGTGAACACTCCATTACCAAACCCCACCAACGGAGACATCCCCGTAAGATCAACACAAGCGTGCTTCCCTCCGCTCTAACTGTAGGCAAGAACGTTTGCCGGCCTTAAAGCAGATCTAGCCTCTCCAGGAGGAGTGAGGAAGTTGACCTGCACTTCCTTCTTGGATTGGATCCCTGCTCTTCGGAGGATATCATACAAGACATTTCTGACTAAGTCGTGCCTGTACTTGAACCCCGGCTGTTTCTGACAGTGGATGACATGCTCTCCAAAAGCATCCATCGGCGTCCTACGACAAACTGGACACGTTGTCCCCTCCACGAACAAAAGAACCAACAACCTATACCTGAGGATGGCCTGATGCTCCCCCGGAGTCATACGCTGCCCAAATCCCTCAATAGGCGTGGCCAACAAGAAATCTTGGGCATGCTTTGCCCGCATGCACCCAACAATCGCAACCTGCCTGTCTGATAGGTCAAACTCCGTCGATATATCTCTACAAACGCAACCAAAAAAGATGTTTGCCAAGTAATACATTGGTTTTGGGGGGACAGACCTTTTAGTGGTGATTTGAAGAAGGTCAACCTCAGGTAGCTTGGCTTGAAGAAAAGCCCAGGCGGAAGTAAAATGCTCACCTAAAGAAACATCACCACAACCTCTCAAAATGTGGTCTTGAAGCTCGATGGAGTGAATCCGCGAGGCCACAAAAGAAAACTGTATAGCATCGGCCGCTGCGTAGACCCTCAACCCGACCGCCTTGATAGGTAAAGAGGCCAACCTCCATTGGAGATCCCTGAAGCATGGGCCTTCGGATGTGACAATGCTCTCGACAGACCTCCGAAGCGTGATATCGAACTAAGTCGCCGCCTGAGCGCGCAAAGAGCTGTGGTGGGAAAGTCCTCAAGGAGAAATACAACTCGGACAAACCCGCACAAGCCCTCAAAAGGAGGAGCTCGCACTGAGGATCCCTAAGTTGGTCTAGCGCTCCCATTAACTGAGTCGCCTTAGCCACCCTCTTTGTTGCTAACCCACGAACAAACCCCTCCTCCACGCTAACTGCTCCACCTAAAATCCCCACTCCATCGCGAGGCCGACTGATATCCAAGGGAAACAACCCCTCCATCAAACTCCTAGGATCCGGAGAGGGCCAGAATAATTCAGTTTTGGTGACATTGAGGTCCAACCCAAGCCTTGGGCCTTCAGTCTCGATCATCTTATATGCCTTAGCAATCTCCAAAGTATCCCCGATCAAGGAAAATGAGGGGTGCAACACGAGGACTTCCCAGGAGGTCACCCATCCTAGTACTACTCTCGCCCAAGCACGCTTAACTACGGAATTCTGATGGGATCTGGTACATTAGTGCTGGTATGATCGCACCCGAAACTATTGAAATCATTTGAAAACCGAGTTTTCCATTTCTGATTTTTTTCGGAAAACAACCAAACAGACACTAAACTCATAATCGGATGAGGTGATATTTTCCTTTCAGACTCAAAATAAAAGCAATATTATTAATCAATTTGCTAATGGAACTAATATTTATATTTTGCAGATCAAAAAAAGGTAAAAGGAAAAAAATAGTCATGATATTATAACATGAGCTGATAAATAAGTAACAGATGAATTTTCTTAGATCAGAGAAGACCAAATGACTCCAACCGTTCAATTGTCTATGTTAGTTAATAGCTAAGATGAGAATAGGGTAAATTACACTAAACCCCAAGAACTTTAAGCGTTTTGCAATAGACTCCCAATAACTTTCAAAATTGCAATAAATTCCCAATAAGCTTTCGCATTTTTGTAGACAACCTTCATAAATTAGAACAGAAAAGAACATAAAATTCATATGAGAGTTATTTGGGGTTTAGTGTAATTTATCCAAAAGGTATTGGGGGTTTCTGGAAAGGTTATTGGGGTCTAGTGCGATTCTGAAAGTTATTAGACTTATTACAAAATAGTGAAAGGTCTTGGAGGTTTTGTGTAATTTACCCATAAGAACATTGCCTTGGTGATGAAAGATAGTGAATAAAAATGTACTTTGTATCCTTAGAAACAAACCTGTATTTGTTACTTATACCAGAGGGGTACAATGGAAATATTTGGGAGTTTACGTGTGCAAATAAACCTTTTTTTTCAACCATTCTTATATGCACTTAAAATATCAACAACGAACTTTTCCATAAAGAGTAGTTTTTAAAAAAAATAGTGCATGTAAATATCTTTGATCTCATTTATTCATTAATACTTTCATCATTAATGTTGGTCCTAGTCGCCGGTCAATTTTGCAATGCGTACGATAACAAATGTTCATAAATGAATAAAACCAAGAGTAGTATTGACTATGAGGAAATTTAATTTCTAGAAGTGAAAAATCCTAAAATTTCCTAGTTCAGTTTCTAGAAGTTAACAAAAGGGGAAAATGCTTCTACCCCGAAAATCAAGAAGCAAATCATCCTCGCTTCCAAGACTTAGTCATAGTGATGGAAACAAATCAAATAATTAATGTTATAAAATAATGTGGATATCTATTTAGTTTCCCAAGAAGTTGATATTCTCCTAGTATATTAATCTTCTTCCTAGAACAACACAATGCATGTTCTTGAAAGACTAAGTTTATGAATGAGTAATTAATATGATTTATGTATCATCATCTTAATTTGTATATAAATAGAGATATTCCTACCTCACTTTGAGATAACAATGAAGAACGAATGAAATAAAATTTATCTCTACTACTTGTCTATCTTTTCTTCTCTACTTCATTAGTTTTATAACACTTATCAGCACGAGACTCTACCATTGAAACAATCTTCTTCAAGACTATTAGGGGGTGTTTGGTTCAATTTCTAGAAATTATAGGAAATGTTTTCCACGCAAAATATGATTTCCTTGTATTTCTTAAAAAAATTATAAGAAAAGTTTTGAGAAGTTAAAAAGTACCAATTTTCTTATTTTTTGTATTTTGCTTGTTTGGTTCAAAACAAGAAAATTACTCATAACTTTATAGAAAATGGGTATGGGACGAGTTTTGTTGATTAAATAAGGAATGTGTCAGATTTCGCTCATAACTTTATAGAAAATGGGTATGGGACGAGTTTTGTTGATTAAATAAGGAATGTGTCAGATTTCCTGTTGATTTCCTCTCATTTTGAGAGGAAATTGTTTTTTGTAAAATTTGGTAGTTTTTGATATTTTATAGAAAATATTTCTATAAACTTTTTGTTGAACCAAACACAATTTACAGAAATCTATGAAAATTTTTTAATTATAAAATTACCATTATCAGATATTTTGAGAAAAGTTTTCTCAAAAAGTATGCAACCAAACAGCCCCTTAGATTCATCGTTGGGCACGTGTTGATATTTTGGATAAACTTTCGAGATATAATTTCTCTTTCCAATTCAATTCATTTTTCACTATGACTAACCTTACAAAACAAGAATTTACGCCACTTGATATTTCTGGGAAGAACTACTTATCTTGGATGTTAGATGTTGAAATACATCTTGTTACAAAAGATCTTGAAAATACTATTGTGGAAGAAAATGAGACATCAAATCAAGATCGTGCCAAAACTATGATTTTCCTTTGACATTATTTGGATGAAGGATTAAAAACTGAATATCTAACTGTGAAAGATCCACTTACTATGTGGAATAATTTGAAGGAGAGATTTGACCACCTGAAGTTGGTCGTGCTCCCAAAAGCCCAGTATGACTGGCTTCACTTAAGGCTACAAGATTTTAAATTAATCAGTGAGTATAATTTTGCAATGTATAAAATTACCTCTCAATTGCAATTGTGTGGAGAAAATGTCACTGATGGTGATATGTTAGAAAAAAATATTCTCCACCTTTCATGCCTCGAGTATGCTCCTGCAGCAGCAATATCGAGCGAGAGGATTTAAGAAATACTCTGAATTGATTTCATGCCTCCTTTTGGCTGAACAAAATAATGAATTATTATTGAAAAACCATGAATCCCAACCTACTGGTTCTAGCCCATTCACTGAAGCGAATGTAACTAAATCTCAAAATCATGGTCGTGGGCGTGGACATGGTCGTAGAGGAGGCCGAGGACGTAGCTGTTATCGTGGACGAGGTCGTGGCAGATATGTGCCTTATAATCACATTGATCACAGTCGTGGCAGAAGACAAAACAACTCCCAGAAATGAGTCAATAATGATAAGAAAAATAAAGAAAAGAAACATTATGAGGAAATATGCTACCGGTGTGGAATAGAAGGTCATTGGTCCCGTACCTATCGTACGGCAAAACATCTTGTTGACCTCTATCAAGCATTATTAAAAGGGAAAGGCAAAAATGTCAAGCCAAATTTTATTGATCAAAATAATGTTTATGATGATCTTGATGGTATCGCACACCTCGATGTAGCTGAATTCCTTGAGCAACCTGAAGTTGCGAAATGATCCCATGATAAATACCCGACATTTTGAATTTTGTTATTTTCGCATCTTTTATGTAATTTTCTTTATGAATTTTGTAATTTATTGATAATTTTCTTTGTCATTTCTTCCTGAAGAAGAAATGGATGCCAAATATTTGGGATCAAACAATGGTGATGATAATACTTATCACATTGATAGTGATACTACACACACTATACTTAAAACATGAAGTAATTTTCTCATTTGAAAATGGAAGAAACAAATGTTAACACAATAAATGGTAGTGCTAAATTGATTGATGACTCCGAAAGAGCCACTGTATTTCTCCCCGAATGAACTAAAATTATCATAAATAATGCACTACTCTCGAAAAAGTCTCGAAAAAATTTGCTAAGTTTCATAGATATCCGCCGAAATGGATATCGTATCGAGATGATGAATGAGACAAATGATGAATACTTATTGATTACAAATACCATTTCTGAGAAGAAATGCGTATTAGAAAAGTTGTATTCTCTATCTCCTGGTTTATATTATACAAAAATAAGTACAATTGAAATGTATCTCCTTGAAGACCAGAAGTCTACTAATCCCAATAATTTTACGATTTGGCATGATGGCCTTAGACCTCCTGGTTCTATAATGATGAGGCGAATAATTACAAATTCACATGGCTATTCATTGAAAAATAAAAAAAAAAGTAAATTCTAATGAATTCTCATGTGTTGCTTGCTCCCAAGGGAAGTTAATTGTTAGACCATCACCAACGAAAGTGAGAGCTAAATCCCCTGCATTTCTAGAACGAATTCATGGTGATATATGTGAGCATGTAGATTCACCACGTGGACCATTTAGATATTTTATGGTACTAATTGATGTATTAACAAGATGGTCACATGTAAGTTTATTATCTAGTCGTAACCTAGCGTTTGCGAGATTGCTTGCTCAGATAATTAAATTGCAACACAATTTCCTGATTATCCCATTAAGAAAATTTGTCTAGATAATGTTGGTGAATATTCATCACATGCCTTTGATGATTATTGCATGACTATTGGGATAAGTGTTGAACATCCTGTAGCTCATGTTCATACACAAAATGATCTAGCCGAATCATTTATTAAACGGCTTCAATTAATTACAAGATCATTGTTAATGAGGTCTAAACTTCCTTTATTTGCTTGGGGACATGCTATATTACATGCAGCAACACTTGTGAGAATTAGGCAAACAAGTTATCATATTTATTCTCCCTTACAATTAGTTCTTGGTCACGAGCCCAATATTTCTTATTTAAGAATTTTTGTTTGTGCGGTATATGTTCCTATTGCACCGCCTCAACATACTAAAATGGACCCTCAAAGAAGATTGGAGATATATGTCGGGTATGAATCACCTTCTATAATTAAATATGTTGAACCATTAATAGGTGATTTATTTACTGTAAGATTTGCAGATTGTCATTTTGATGAATCACATTTCCCGACATTAGGGGGAGGTAAAGATCAACCGAAAAAGAAAATTACCTGGAAAATATCATTAGACTTTCTTGATCCTCATACAAAAGAATGTGAACTAGAAGTTCAAAGGATTATACATTTACAGAAAATTACAAAGCAATTACTGGATGCTTTTAGTGATTCTAGAAGAATTACTAAATCGCATATTCCATAAGAAAATACTCTGATTAAAATTGATATCCCAGAAGGACAAATTAAAAGTGCTAACAAATCTAAAGTATGCCTGAAGCGTGATAGACCTCTTGGTTCCAAAGATAAGAATCCTCGAAAGAAAAGAGGATCGATTGATCAAAATATTACTAATGACAAAATTCAACATCCTGAAGAGGTCGCTCCTGAAGAGCCAACTCCTGAAGAAAATAAAACTTCAATAAATTTTGTTATTACGAGAAAGAGTTGGAACCAAAGAGACTTAATTGTCGATAATACATTTGCATATAATATAGCACTTGATATTATGGAAGATGATGAGGATCATGAACCCAGATTGGTTGATGAATGTCGACGAAGAAATGATTGGTCAAAATGAAAATATGCGATCCAATCTGAATTAGATTCACTGGCTAAACAAAATTTTTTTGGATCTGTAGTCTAAACACCTAAAGGTGTAAAGCCAGTAGGATATAAATAAGTATTTGTGAGGAAAAGAAATGAGAAAAATGAAATTGTGAGATATAAAGCAAGACTTGTAGCCTAAGGATTTTCACAAAGACCGAGATTTGATTATGATGAGACATATTCTCCAGTAATGGATGAAATTACATTTAGATATCTTATGAGTTTAGCAATACATGAAAAACTTAATATGCGTCTGATGGACGTAGTCACTGCTTATTTATATGAAACATTAGATAATGATATCTATATGAAAATCCCTGAAGGATTTAGCATGCCTGAAGTATGTAAATCAAATCCTAGAGAAATATACTCCATTAAGTTGCAAAGATCTTTACATAAACTTAAGCAATCTGGACGAATGTGGTATAACCATTTTAGTGAATGTTTAGTCAAAGAAGGTTATACAAATGACCCTATATGTCCATGTGTTTTCATAAAGAGGAATGAGTCAAATTTTATGATCATTGTTGTATATGTTGATGACCTTAATCTGATTGGAACTCCTGAAGAGCTGTAGGCTGTCTAAAAATCACAATAGATAGCTGATCCTCATCAAAACACCGATGATGGAAGTTACACTCTGACGACTTCCAGAAGGTCACAATTTGAAGACTTTCACGTAGATCGCTAAAGGTTACAATCTGACGACCTTCACGACAACTGATGGAAGCTCTACTCAAACAGACTTCATAATCAACATCGGGAGTTATAATCTGACGACTCTCATATATCAAAGAGCTAAAGTAAAGATTACAAAATGATGATCTTTGCAAAACTTCGATAGAAAGAGACTACAAATCGACGGTCTCTTCAAATCAAGACGTGGAAGTCCTCCCCGCGTACCAGCATCAAGATGCGCCACGTTCATGGCCACGAACGCAGCTCCAATCGCTGTCCAACGCAGCTCCAATCGCTGCCCAACGCGGCTCTATACCGCTGCCAGACGCAGCTCTAATCGCTGCCCAATGCAGCTCCAATCGATGCCCAACGCGGCTCTATACTACTACCAGACGCAGCTTTAATCACCGCCAGACGCAGTTCCATAACACTACGAAACGCACCTTCAAACATCAAAGAACGCAGCTCCATATCGCTGCAGAACGCAGCTTCCAAATTGCTGGTTTCTCACGATCTGAGGGGATCACAACTCCACTCAGGAGTGATTTAAGGGGCGGTTACATCCCATTAGCCCCACTTAGGAGCGAATTAAGGAGGTGGTTACACCCCTTAATCCCCTATAAATAATTAAAAATCAATTCAGTTGAGGGGGCGGTCTGTTGGAACTTCTTGGCAGCAACGGAAGAAATCCTTGGGCAGTCATTTGAGGAGATCGACGTCATCCCTCAGCAATATTCGACAACAGGAGCTTTTTTTATCTTTGGCTTATAGACCGATTTCGGTTAAATCAACTCTTTCATAGAGTTCAAACTCGATCAGAGTTATCAACTCATCAAGAGTTTTAAACTTACCACGCAAGTTCTCCACAACGTCAAATCGTGAGGAGAAGACCACGTTCTAGTGAAACAAGACATCGGATCGTCAACGAGAAGCAAACTCGACGTGAGCATTCGAGGGAGGCATCTCATCGCCACCGTGAAGAACCCAAATTTAAACAAAGGGGAGAATCCAGATCATTCTCCTCTCTTTTGTAATCAGGAAATCCAATTGTAACTGAGACTAAAGGAATACAAATCAATTTTCCTTCGTTTCTTTTACTGCAAATTTTTCCACAAACAAGAGCTCCAAAAGGCGATTGAATATTTGAAGAAAGAATGTGAGATCAAAGATTTTGGTAAAACTAAATTTTGCCTTGGTCTACAAATTGAGCATTTATAAGATGAGATTTTTGTTCACCAAACTGCTTATACCCAGAAGGTATTAAAACGTTTCTACATGGATAAAGTACATCCATTAAGTACCCTAATGGTTATCAGGTCACTTGATCCTACTAAGGATCCTTTTAGACCAAAAGAAGAAGATGAAGAGATTCTTGGTCATGAAGTACCATATCTCAGTACAATAGGTGCACTAATATATCTTGCTAATTGTACAAGACCAGATATATCATTTTCTGTGAATTTATTAGCAAGATTTAGTTCATCTCCTACAAAACAACATTGGAACGGTATAAAACATATTTTTCGCTATCTCCAAGAAACAATTGATCTTGGCTTATTTTATTCTTATAACTCTCAACCTGAATTGTTTGGATATGCTGATGCTGGGTATTTATCTGACCCGCATAAATCAAGGTCTCAAACTGGTTATTTATTTAAATGTGGTGACACCGCTATTTCATGGCGATCTACGAAACAATCAATTACTACAACTTCTTTGAATCATGTTGAAATAACTACAATTTATGAGGCCACTCGAGAATGTATTTGGCTAAGATCAATGATCCACTATATCCGGAAGAATAGTAGATTGTCTCCTAAAAATAAAAATCCTCCAACTATTTTGTTTGGAGACAATGCAGCTTATATAGCTCAATTAAAAGGAGGATATATTAAAGGAGATAGAATAAAGCACATTTCACCAAAATTCTTCTTTACACATAATTTGCAAAAGAATGGTGAAATCGTTGTGCAACAAATTCGATCGAGTGATAATCTGGCAGATTTATTCACCAAGGTATTACCGACTGTAACTTTTGAGAAATTGGTAAAAAATATTAGAATTCGTCGGTTGAAAGGTCTCAAATGATATTTGATTCAGGGGAAGAAACTAATACACAAGAATAGTGTACTCTTTTTTCTTTACTAGGATTTTTTCCCATTGGTTTTTTTTCCTAGTAAGGTTTTAACGAGGCATATTCTTTGTGTAATGTTAGACATCCAAGGGGGAGTGTTATAAATTAATGTGGATGTGCATTTAGTTTCCCAAGAAGTTAATATTCCCCTAGTATATTAATCTTCTTCATAGAACAACACAATGCATGTTCTTGAAAGACTAAGTTCATGAATGAGTAATTAATATGATTCATATATTATCATCTTAGCTTGTATATAAATAGAGGTATTCCTACCTCACTTTGAGATAACAATGAAGAACGAATGAAATAAAAATTCTCTCTACTTCTCGTCTATCTTTTCTTCTCTACTTCATTAGTTTTATAACAATTAACAAATAGTTCGTTAATTATTTGGCTAACTATTTGGTCATATTCGATCTGGTAGTTCATTTAACACTAAACAAAAAATATTTAATATTTGAGTTCATTAATGAATAAAATTTTACTGGGTTATATTCGATTCGTTTACTTATCCAATATTCATTTAAAATTTGATCGCTTATAATCTGTATCATTAACACATATGATTTTATATTTTTAACCTACTTATAATTTCTACTTAAGTTCTATAAACTACTTTTAAGAAATTTAAAGAATCTTAAATCAGATTTCTAATGAAATTTTGAATTAAAAATATATACACATCATAACTATAAATAAATGTTTTTTATTTATAAATTTAAATACTATTAAAGATTAAACTCGTTAGAAGAATGAATATATTTTGATATTCAACAAGTATTCATGAATATTCATAAATATTTATCATATATCAAGTATTCGGGTTCGAATTTGAATAACTACAGACATAAATATTTAAATTTAGGTTTGGATTTGCACAAATACAAATATGAACATCTTAGTAATCTGATTCGTTCATTTACCATTCCTACTCAACAAGCCAACAACCTCCGAAATCAAATTTTGTAAGCAATCAACCCCCTCACTTCATATGTGTCCCCATCAATGTACTTTATTTTTTTAATAAACTACAAGATATCCCCTCTCCCTTAAAACACAAAAGCCTTAAACGATTTCAATTTATTTCCTCCGCCCCAACCCTCATCTCCAATTAGGGACGTCGTAGCACATCCCTTACTCAAACCTCTCATAGCCTCCTGTACCACCACCCTCCCCCTTCCCCAGGGCGGCTTGCATAGCGACAGAAGCAAGAGTGCATAGCATCTTTTCCGGTGGCGTTGATGAAATGGACCCATGGATTTTACAGGTGGGGGCTGATGAGAGAGACAAACTTGGATTTGAGTTGGCTAGAGATTTGAGAGGTAACAGTGCGTTGGGATTCCCACCATTGCTCATGGAGTTTGAAGAGCTTCTTCGAAGCTACAAAAATCAAGAAAGTAAAAAAAAAGATATTATTAATTTGAGTGATTTTGTGTAAAATTGAGGAATTACATGAGTTGGTGAGAGTATTTGAGGAGGAAGAAGCAAGAGGGGAGCTGTTAGCGTTGGGGAAGCTGATCTAGATGGAAGTGGAGATGAGAAGAGTTTGGTTTCTTCTTCATCGATGATGGCCATCATGGATGTTTGCGTCAGGAACAAGTTCTGTTGTAGAATTCATTATAACTGTTTATCGATTACAATGAATGCAAAAGAGTAAGCTTCGTACTTTGTAAAACTACTCTTTACAACAAAAAAGCTTCGTACTTTGTAAAACTACTCTTTACAACAAAAATCAAATTACAAGCTCCTTAGAAACAAACGCAGCATCGTTATTTGGATCGCTGCTTGCGTGAGATCTTTGCCTGTGCCGGGGGTGCGTTAGCCCGTAGACCACCGATTCACAGATTCTGATTGAATCGTGAAGGTTTTGGAAATTCTTCCTTCGTTTATCGAAGTAAAAATCTTTAAGCGAATATCTTATCGATGTAAGATGTTCACTCTTCCAAAGATCAAGTCAGAGCTTAGATCTTTGGGGATCGCCAAAAGCTTCTTGAAAGTGTTTATAAAGAATGAAGACTCTCTCTCTCTTCCTCAAAATCATTAAAAGCCCGAGTCTCTATGCTCCAATCTGCCCTATTTCCTTTATTTCGTGTCTATGGAGGTATTTATAGGTATAGGAGTGCACAACAGTGGAAACATGGATAAAATAACTGACCAAGTGACTGTTCTTTGGGCGCGCCAGTCTACGCTGTCGCGGCTATTGGCGCGCCAGTGTGGACTGGCGCGGCCAAAGAAACGATTACAGCCATGTTCCAGTTTGTTTAAAACTGTCTTATCACGTCTTTTAACCATCTTTTTCGTGGTTTAACTGCTTGTCCATATCAGCACACGTTCTTTTTCTGATATGCCGCCACGTGGACCTTGAAAATCATTGTATAACTACTTTGTAACCGCCACGGCACCCTCCTTGTAGTTTACACGTCACCATGGACTGACGCGCCATAGGCGCACCACTATGGACTGACGCGCCACTATGGACTGGCGCGCCATAGGCGCGTCACCATAGGCTGGGGGGGGGGGGGGGCCGCGCCTAAGGCGCGTCACCATGGGTTGTTTATCGGTGTATTTTGTTGTTGCATGCACATTGTTCTCTTCTTAGCCTTGAGTTGTGTTTGGATATCTATGAGCATTTTTTGACGCCTACAGATACCCCCTCCGAAGTATCTCAGACTTGTTCTTTTATAGCAGAGTCTGGGACACTTTGGATAAGATAGGTTTTACTTATAATCCCTTCAATATTTAGTTGAAGAAGTTGCGTAGAATGGTCTGTGAATGGCTTCAATCCCTGACTTCTTTATCTTTTAGGTTGGCAGAACGCACGCCTATATCCTGCGTTCTCCTGTTTGAATCGTGAGGGTGCGTTCGGTAACTGAAGCCCCTTTTTTTGAAAACGCGAGAATCACGTTTCAGGTGAGATTTTACCCCAAAATCTCGCTTCGATTTAACAGCTACAGCTGTTTATAAATAGACCACTGAGGTCAAGTCAAAAGGTCATTCGACTTTTCTCCTTTTTTACTCAGTTTCTTAACAGAGCTCCTATTCATCTTCTCCAGCGCTTCAACGGAGGAAAAGATCCGTTCCCGAATACTTCGTCTGTCTTCGTCTTCCCATCATCCATTAACTTGGAATTTTTTCTTAGCCTTATTTTGGCAAAAATCATTGACGCGTTGACCGGCGGTGTTAACTCAGTTTATCCTCGTGCGTGTACTGAAGTCTACACAATTTAAGCTCTTAAGGCATTGGAGCATGGGGGAGTAGTTTAGGCTGCATGACCAATTGTTCAGGTTAGTTCATCTACAGGTATGGATTTTATTCTGAGTTTGTCAGGTAATCAAGTCACGAGACCAAATAATGAAGCTGGTGCGTCAGTGACTATTGTATTTATAGGATTTTTGGCAAACCCTCAGCCATCAATGGATTTGATAAACCTTTACCGACTACCGTTTGAATCGGGCTAGCATACAGATTGTTTAAATCCGTCCTGTATGTAACGTTGTACTAAAAGAATGAACTCTCTTAGACTTGGTGCTATGATGTTGAATACATAGGCTTTGTCATTAATACGGGAACGTACCACCCGGCGATGTGTGATAGACGTAAATTTATCTCTAATAAGGGATTGAGATAATGTCCCCCACGTATAAAATATGGATTTGAAAATGTTGATGGGTTACGTCTTTTTGGTGAAAAGATGACCCCGACACTGGAGAGGAAGAATTTTATATTCTATCTCCTGGTCTCTTGTTTGTTGGTAGAGATGAACCCAAAATCGGAGAGGAAGAATTTTATATTCTATCTCCTTGTCTCTTTTTTGTTGGTAGAGATGAACCCGATACTGGAGAGAAATAATTTTATATTCTATCTCCTGGTACAAAAGAAACTCAAAGTGGGATCTCCACTTTAAGAATCTGAAGGGTGAAACTAAGAGTGTGATCTCCACTCCGAGAATCAAGAAGATTTAGATAACCCTAACTGTTTAAAGGTTTGATTATCCAATCGAAAAGAGGATTTCTCGTTTATCGATATGGAACTTTGGTCCTAACTGTTTAAAGGTTTGATTGAATAGGAGTTTGAGATGATCCTAACTGTTAAAAGGTTTGATCGTTTAATTTGTGGACCTCTCGTTCATGGAAGGAATCGAGAGGGGATTTTGGCTTTGGTCCTAACTGTTTAAAGGTTTGACCAAAATGGGGATTTGAGACGATCCTAAAGAGGGGATTTTGGCTTTGGTCCTAACTGTTTAAAGGTTTGACCAAATGGGGATTTGAGACGATCCTAACTGTTTAAAGGTTTGATCGTTCAATTTGTGGACCTCTCGTTCATGGAAGGAATCGAGAGGAGATTTTGGCTTTGGTCCTAACTGTTTAAAGGTTTGACCAAATGGGGATTTGAGACGATCCTAACTATTAAAAGGTTTGATCGTTCAATTTGTGGACCTCTCGTTCATGGAAGGAATCGAGAGGAGATTTTAGCTTTGGTCCTAACTGTTTAAAGGTTTGACCAAATGGGGATTTAAGATGATCCTAACTGTTAAAAGGTTTGATCGTTCAATTTGTGGACTTCTCGTTCATGGAAGGAATCGAGAGGGGATTTTGTCTTTGGCCCTAACTGTTTAAAAGTTTGACCAAAATGAGAGTGATGCGATACAAATGATAGTGGGGGTGTTAATTTGCCCAAATCCCTGAGAGGGGGTTTCAGTATCAAGTGATAAAACCTTGGCACGAAAAGGGGTTTGACAATCGTCATGGACTGAAATTTTGGGTGTTGTGTCAAAGCTCAACAGTGGGAGTATTAAAGACGGTTTGACAATCGTCATGGACTGAAATTTTGGGTGTTGTGTCAAAGCTCAACAGTGGGAGTATTAAAGACACGGACACAGCGGGAGTTTGGGTGGATTTAACCACGAAGCGTTTTGGTGGACCCACCATTAGTTAATTTGATTGGTGAGGGATTTTATAGTGGAGGACTGTGAATCATCAAATGTTGGCCTTCTTGTTTTGATGATGATTAACAAATAATTTACTTCTAATGTTGTTTGTCTAGTTTTTGTGTTTTTGTATTTTTTTCTAGGCAAACAACGAGTTGGAGGATGGATGGAATAGAGCTTCAACGATGATATCCAATGGACGTTGGCGGAATAGTGGAGTGAACCCTTGCAATTCAAAATTAAAGATCAAGTTCAAGCTTCATCCGCGAGATTATCAAGTCAAGCATATTGAAGACCAATCAAGCTTGGGTAAATTAGTTTAGGGCTTATATTATGTGTGTTAATACTTCAAGCTCAATATCACACACACACACACACACGTTTGGTTTGGTTTATCGTCGTTTTGGATTATAGACTTAACGATATTATTTTATATCTTTTATCAAGTTTATAAACCTATTGGAAAGTTTTCAAAACTTTGTTTAAACTCATTTTGTCAAGATCAAGCTTTTACAAGTCCATACTTATGTGATTTTGTAAAATAATAAGATTCCACAATTGGGAAATGCAAATTGGAAAATTATTTTTTGTAACATGTTCAAAATCATATTTGAAAATATTTCCCAAAGTTTCATCAAGTTTGAAATTGATTTGTTACGTTTAATTGAATTTACAAAATCATGTTTTTCGTCCGTGCATGTTCGTGCATGTTTTTACAAAACAGATGAGTTTTCACAAATGGGAAGTGATATTTAAGAAATTATTTCTTTGAAATGTTTATCTACATATTTAGAAACTTTTCTCAAAATTTTACCATTTTTGGAGTTGATTTACTATGCCCAATTGATTTTACAAAATCGTGTATGACAACAGATTTTCAGAAACTGTATATCTGTGTTCAAACATTTATTTCTCTCAAATGAGAAATTATTTTTCCTAAATTATTTCTTTAACATGTTCTTCTACATGTCTATAACCTTATCTCAAAATTTCATAAGTTTTGGAGTTGATTTACTATTTTTAATTGATTTTACAAAGCCAGATACATAAATTTCCAGAATGCTGAATTTAGGGGTATTTTGATCTTTTCAGCCTATAACGGCTAGTAACGGCTAGTTTTTGATATTTTTGGTTTTTGGGAGTTTGTGGCTGGTTAGGCTATAAAAAGCCCTCAATTTTCATTGTTTCTTATGGATGTTTAAGAGAGTTTTAAAAAGAGTTTTACAAATTTGTTGAAGGGTTTTTAAGTTTGTTTCAAGAGTTTGTTTGTGAAGAAAATTCCACAAGAGCTTGAGGAGATCATCTATTGAAGTTTGAGCTTTCAACTATTCTCCCTAAACCTCTTGATCTATTGAGAAGTTTTCTAAACTCTTATCTAGCTTTACATTTGCTTAATTATTTGATTATCTTTTTTTAAAGCTAGTTTTTATATTGAGTTTAGATTTGATTATATTATCTCATTGTTACACACATCCACATTGGAAGAATAGCATCCAGACCTTGGTTGAAGCCGGCGTTATAACGCTAGGATAAGCCAATTGAAAATGGCAAGACTCCGATAAGTATAAGAGTATAAACTGCTTCTCTACACTCCGAAGAGTATATGAGTATAAACTGCTTCTCACACTCCGATAAGTATAAGAGTATAAACTGCTTCTATTGTATTTTCATACATAATATATTTGGGTTGGTGAGAGTTGTAACAATTGAGTGTGAGCTTTTATTGCGTTCTCATCCATAGTAGAGAACAAACATTTATTATATTAAGCCTAATTATAAGGATACACTTTGTAATACACATGTACACCGAGAGGAGTGTGTGGTGAGAGTCGGGGATCATCCCAAGAGGAGTGGTGTCGGTTGACGAATCTAGGGAGAGGTTGTAACCGAGCACTTGAGGGAGACACGGCTAGGTCCAACACTTGTGAGGGTGTAGAGTATGATTGCATAGTATTTGTTATGTGAGAGTTTTCGGTAAGCTTGTAAACCGAGTGTGTAGAAGTTCCGGCTTTCAAACCAGATTGTGATAGTGGATTTCTCCTCGGGAGTGGGGAGCGGAGACGTAGGACGGAAGGTCCGAACTCCGTGATCATATTGTTTGTTTGAGTTTGGCTTAGCACACTTATATTTGTTCATCTTTATAGCCTTTCTCTCATTATTTATTTCATCCACTATATCATTTGTTTATGTTACCCTTGTGTTTGCATATCCTTGCATATATCATATAGTATACCTCTTTGCTAGGATATATCACCTTGTGTATATTGCATATTCTTACACATAACTCTTTGTATATCTATCTTGCAAGAATATATTTGTTAATTAGTTTTAATTGGCATAAAATCAGATTAGATTAGCATAAGATCCTAATCACCCCCCTCTAGGGTCTAACATCAAACACTTCACAATTAGACCGTAGGAGTTTCGTGAGGAAAGACTAACCCGATGAGGTCATTGAATCTCATCTCAATGAAAGAGTACTTGGAAAGTCACAGTGGGAGTTGACGAAATTTATCTCGATGATTGAAACCAACCAAGAATCGGATGAAGGAAAAGCAAATGGGACATGCATCATCCTTGAAGGATTTCAGAGTTTCGTGAAGGAAGATTGACTTGATGAAGTCATTGAATCTCCTCTCAATGAAAGAGTGCTCTGAAAATCACAGTCGGAGGGTTTTAATCATTTTGGACATGATTAAATAGTCACAGCGGGTGGTTCTTAATCATTTTTATCATGATTAAGAGTGGATTATTCAGATGATTAGTTTTCACCTTGAATAATCTAATAGTTTCGGGTTATCCTTAAGAATACCATATATAGCATTCTCTAGGAACTTCCCGTTAAATAGGTTACCTTGAATGTACTAGGAATAGTACTTTTTCAGAAACTTCTCGTTTGTGAGTAATGTTGCTGTCCTTGATACAAAATCGGGTCTTGGTTCCTGCCTTCGTATTCAGCCATGATAACCTCGTATCCACCCCCAGCTTTTAGGTGAACTTGGGTCTAATCACATTTGGTTACATTATTAGAGCGCGCAATTTAAAGAAGCAATTTTTAACCTCTTATATAAGTCGGAGGTTCGGGAAACAGTTTATACTCGTATACCCTTTGGAGTGTATGGAGAAGCAGTTTATACTCGTATACTCTTCAGAGTTATATGGAGGAGCAGTTTATACTCGTATACTCTTTGGAGTTAGGGGAAACAGTTTATACTCGTATACCCAATGGAGTAAAGGTCGTCTTTATTTGGCTTGTTTCGCCGTTATGACGCCGGAGTTAATTAAGGCTTGGATTTTGTTTTTAAGTCCAAAGTAAATCTTGGTGGGATAAAGAATCCTTCTATGGTATGCACAGTAGTTTGGATCCATAACCCTCTTAGCTCCCTCCTGATCTTTAATAGGTGGTAGCTCGATCTTGTCATTGGTAAGGAGGTATTTCAAGATGGCTGGAGCTTCATCATCTTTGAAAGAATACTCCTTTTAGAACTTCGGATCGAGAGTCGCATTCACAACGATTGCAGATGTCGTCGGTTGGCTTTTCTCAGTTTTCTTTCTTTTAAGAAAGTGTTCAGCTTGTTCACCACACATTTTTAAATCTTTCCAAGTTTTGGATGGTACAACCCCCAGGGTTTCCAGGACATCGATGGAGAGATTATTGTGGCATGTTTGCAAGATAAACTCCTATGTAATAGGATCTCTGTAATTCATTGCCTTGTTACAGAAGCGCTTGACAAAATTATCGACTGACTCTCCGTCTTTTTGCTTCTCATCCAGAAGGGTTCCGATTGACACTTCGGTGTCATCATCGAAGAAATTGCTGAGGAATAAACTTTCCATGTCATCCCAGCAATTGATGCTCCCTGGCTTAAGACGTCAGTACCAATCGAATGCGGGCCCACGAAGGGTGCCAACGAATGACCGGACCATTAAAGCATCGTTTTCAGAGATCATGCCCAAATGAGACTTGAAATAAATCAAGTGCTGAATAGGTGAGCTCTTCCCATCAAACGGTGTGAAGTTAATCAGATTGAACTTTGCCGAGTACGGTATTGAATCCCATTCTCTTGGATAGGGACACGAAATACCCGTCTTCTTTACTTCCTGAGCGGACATCAAAGCATTGGCTTTGTTTTTAAGGTCTTGCATTTTCTTATCCTCATCTTCATCTCTCTTTAAGTGATGTTGAGTAGAAATAATTAGGCCACCCCCAGTGTTATTAAGAGGTGCAATTGAACCACCCTTAATATTATTGTTGGGAGGATCCGTTGAACCACCCACAGTGTTATTGTCATTGGGAGGTGTATCAGCCATAATGACTTCATCTACTTCTGGATCGCTGTCATCTATAACATTCTGAGTGTGGCGGCTGGATTCAGCTCGCTGACTGGATTCAGGAGGTTGAGGCCGTTGAGCTTGCAATTCTATCATTTGTTGGATAGCCAACTCCATCTCTATCTTCATTTCAGCTCTAATTTCTTCATGTTGCTTGGCTAGAGCTTCTTGAAGCATTTTAGCAAATTAATCAGGAGTGATTGTGAACACTTCTCTGGCTTCCCCTGTGCTAGATATTGTATCATCCAAAGCAATCGCAGAACAAGTGTCCAAAAGTTCATCCTCTGAGGACATTCCTTCATGCATTTTCTTGTAATCCCTACGTCTGATGGCTCTTAACTGGAGTCGAAACATCCGTTGAGCAATTCTTGAATTGACTTTTCCTTCCGGGGAAAAGTCGGGATTTGATTCACTTGAATGCCGTTTAGATTTTCCTTTATCAACCATATTGACGGTGACTTCAGAGAATTCATCCTCTTGAACAGCAGGCTTCTTACGAAAACGTCTCAGTTTGGACTTTGACATTTCGGTGGAAAGTCTCTGGAATACAAAAGCTCTTAGCAGAACGACTTTAGAGCAACTATATTTAGATAATACTGTTTTAATAAGCCTCTAGCATACACAATGAGATTCCGTTCCTCGAGCAACCCTTTTTCGTGACTTGTTTCCACTTTTAGTTTGATAGTACAGCTCGTCAGTATTATGACCGAAGCAACCTATCCTCTGTTTTTTTGTTTGAACCTTGTTGACATACGCAGGACGACTTGTCGTCACCTCTGAGTGATCCAATGTTATATGTTTACATCCCACCCCTCGTGGGTGTGGAATTTTTACAGGCCCCAAGCGAGAGTGAATTGGTATCTTCTCTTTTTTTGCTTGTTTTGTTTTGATAGGAGGATATTTATGATCCCCAGTGTAAAAATTAACTTGGGGTTCGTTCACTGGACCCAAGCGTTCCTTAACCGAAGCTTTGCCACAGTCGTCAGATGAGGGATTGGGGCGATCCGCCATTGTGATCTTGGATTTTGACAGGTCAGGACTGACCCATGGCTTCCTTGATGATGGAACAGATATGGTTGTAGTAGACGGACCAGGAACGGATGTTGACGGGGCTGAAGGGGAACTCCTAGGAACTTCTTCTTGGCCGCGGCAGGAGTAATCGTCGAGGTCAAAGGGTGCGCTGCGGTAGTGGAGACTACCGCGGTTGAAAGCTATGCCGCGGCAGTGAAAACTATCGCGGTCGAAGGATTTGCCGCGGCAGTGTATACTATCGCGGTTGATGGATTTGCCGTGGCAGTGTACCCTGTCGCGGTTGAAAGATGGGTCCTGCTGATCCAATTCTTGTACGAATTTGGATTTAGGGATCCACACTTTGCGACTCTCTGGTGCTTCCTTAGACTCCATTTCCTTCTTCCCTTATTGCGTTTGTTGACGAAGGGCACGAACACGAATAGCGTTTGCACGACGCTTCTGTATACGATCTTTGAGGGTCGAATGAGCCCTTTTGACGAGAGTCCATTCCTCCGTCATGAGTTGTGCAGAGATATGAGTGGTTTGTCGTTGGGATGACTGGACCACTTGATGCTTCCTCGACTCTAGGTCCGCGTAGCAGTGAACCTCATCGGTTTGTTCCAAGGCCTTAGCCATTTGACGAGCGAGACGTTGGCGTTGTCTCTGACGAGCCCTCTTCGTCAGAGTTGGCGAACTTCGATCGAACGATTCCTTAATTAGGGTGGAATCATTGTGAACAGAGCTTCCGGTTTTGGAGGTCGCCGGGATAATGTTGCGAGGGGAGGCCTCGGTAACGATTGGGTGAGAGTCTTCACCTTGTGCCTTCTTTGGCATGTAAGCCTTCTTCAATCGTGAGATCCTCTTGTACTTGTGAGACAAAGAAGATCTTGAAGAGGATGATGAAAGATATTCCTCAAGTTTGGCCTGGTCGAACTCGTACTCGACCGTGGATTCAACTAGGATCTTGATCGGCTGCGACACGACGGTCTCGGTAGCGAGACCGTTGGCTCCCACTGTGATCGCCAGTTTGTTTGCGTCAGGAACAAGTTCTATTGTAGAATTCATTATAACTGTTTATCGATTACAATGAATGCAAAAGAGTAAGCTTCGTACTTTGTAAAACTACTCTTTTGTGTTTTTAGAGAATATTCTAATTGAATCATGGATGTCAAATATATTAGTTAACTGCTAAAGTTATGTGTGGTCATCACATTTTATTTTTTTTACCCTTATTATCTATTTTTTGGAATAAAAATATCTGCTAATAATATTTAGTATCTTAATTTACAGGAAATGAAGATTTAAAGAATAAAAGCCCAAACGGACCAATTCTCCTTATTTTCCAAGACTTTATTGAAGCCTACAAGAAGCGCAAAAGTCAAAAAAAAGACGGAGTCAATGTAATATGTTACTATTCTGTTATAAAGTAATCAATGAGCTTATCAATGACATCGATGAGAGTGTAACAGAATCGATCAATGGCTTATTTTTATTCTCCCAAACCTCAGCTTATCTAAGGGCTAATATTGAAGGTTGCAAGCTATAAATAGCGGGGTAGAGCGAGGGATTTGGACATAGAATTTTTTTTATAAACTTTTTTTTGGAGAGGAGGACCACTTTTGATTGAGAATGCATTCTAAAATTATAAACTTTTTGTTTGTAATAAATAAACAATTTTTTTAATTTTAATTTTTGTTCTTCTTCTTTTTTGATAAAAAAGATGAAGATTTGCTTACAATGAGCAAAACCCTTGTAATGTGAGTCTTCATTTTTCTCTTCTATTTTCTTATTTTACAATGACATGTTTTAGAATTTTATTTCTTATTTTCATTTCATGTTTAATAGATTAGATTTATTGCTTTGTAGTATAGATTTATTTCGTGCTTTATAGTGTAGATTTATTTTCTTACTTTTTTAATTGCTCTATAATATAGATTTTCTTTGTTGTCTTTATATGCTTTATAGTTTAGATTTAATTTCTTGTTTTTTAAATACTTTTTAGTATAGATTTTCTTTCTTTGCTTTTATTTTGCAATATTAGTATCTAGTTCTTGTATAAACTCTAGGATTAAATAAAAATAATTTAATTTAATTTTAGTTCTTGATTTAACTCTTTGTACTTAAAATGACAATACTAAGGATAATCAATTAGAGAACTAATTGGTAGAAAAAAGTTTGATAGTCAATATTTTTTCTGAGTGATTTGATTGATTGTGTTTATTCAATTCTAGAGTTACTATCCACTTATATATTTCTTACCATGAATGGTGATATTGCTTAGATATGAATTTAATAGGTTATGCTCGTTTTAAGTAACTTGATAGTCTATGCTTAAGAATTCTTAATAATATATGAATAAAAAGTGGGTAGTTCTTAATTCTAAATTGAAATTAACTAGTGAATTTAATCTTAGATTCTTATTCTCCTCTCTTGATTTTTCCTCCATCTTCTCATTCACTTCTTATTTTGATTTGATTTTGTTTTGATTTGTTTTTATTTTGTTCTTCGCTTTCTCTCATTCTTCCCTCTTGTTTTAGCCTCTCTTTTTTTTGTGCAAAATCCTTTATCCAAAACACACACTATTTTTATTTACCACTCTCATTATTAGTTTTCTATACAATTCAAGAACCCACTTAAATCTATCTTTCTAATACTCTCCTTCTCCGTGGATTGATATCTTAAATACTATAACTTAATTATTGTATACTTACAACTTAGCATGTTTTTATGCCCCATCAGTAAGCAATATATTAGTAGTTAAATTTATAAATTTGTTATTAATATTATGCATTGGTTGTTAAGGTTATGCATTTGTTGTTAAATTTTTTATTAGTTATTAAGCTCATGCGTTGTCCGTTAAGCTTTTATGTTTGTTATTAATATTTTTCATTAGTTGTTAAGCTTACTTGTTGGTTGTTAAGCTTATATATTTGTTGTTAGATTTTTTTATTAGTTTTTAATTTTATGCATTAGTTGTTAAGATTTTTTGCTAGAATGCATTTGTTAAGCTTTTTAGTCAGTTCTTAAGTGTAACCCTTAGTTGTTAAGCTTATGTATTTATTATTAAGATTTTTCATCAGTTATTAAGTTCACACATTGGTTGTTAAGCATATATGTATATTATCAACAAGGAGAGACAAAATTATAGCACTAAACATCTCCTACAGACTTGACTGATTCATCATCTATATTGACTGATTTCCCCTGTTATAGCCATCCTCGTACCTATATTTCTCTCCTCAACTACATATTTAGAGCTATCTTCATAAGAATCAACAATTAGAGTAGTGGGGTTGGTGATTTTGGTGGGTTGGTTGTCAACGACAACATATAGAGATGATGAGGGGGTTGAATTTGGGGATGAGAGGATGACCTGGGTTTGAGTTTAAGATCAGGGTCGTCTTTAGCAACCATGTAAGCTTAACAACCAACACTTGTCAGTTATATAAACTTATGCATTGGTTGTTAAGCTTATATTTTTATCATTAAGCTTTTTTGTCCATTGTTAAGCTTATGCATTGGTTATTAAACTAAAGAGTTTGTTAAGTTTTTTGTTAGTTATTAAGTTTATGCATTAGTTGTTAAGCTTACACGTTTGTTATTAAGCTTTTTCTTTAGTTGTTAAGCTTATGTTATTAAGCTTGTGTATTTGTTATTAAGCTTTTTCATCTATTGTTAAGATAATGCATTGATTGTTATGCTTATACAATTATTGTTAAGCATATGAATTTTTTAAACCTTTTCATCAATTGTTAAGCTTAAGCATTTTTTTGTTAAGCTTTTTATCAGTTGTTCAGCGCAGCTATTGGTTATTAAGCTTATCTTGTTAATAGTTAAATTTATGCATTTATTATTAAGTCATGTCGTATCCATCACTGTATCCTAATTTTGAGAGATTAAAAGAGAAATTAAGAAAATTAGGGGAATAAGTTTGAGGGCAGTGAGGGAATGTCCCTAAATGAAGGAGACAATAGAGGTGACGAGGTAGGAGGGGTGGACAAGAGAGGGCGTAGGGAGGGATGTGGAGACTTGAAGTCGGAGGAGGAGGGAAGGGAGAGGAGATAGGGAGATGTATGATGGTGGACCTAAAGAAGTCGAGGTAAGGTTTGCCGGAGGAGGAGGGAAGGAAGGTGAGATAGGGGGATAAATGTACGATGTTTCCAAAGGAGGAGGGAAGAGAGGGGGTTGAATGTGTGATGGTGGGCCTTAAGGAGATTAAGAGGGACAAGATAGGTAACTATGGAGACGAGTTTGAGAATGGTGAGGGGATGATGGGCCTACGCGAAGGAGATGAGAGAGGTGAGAAGGGAAGAGGGGGAAGAGGGGAGAGG
>NC_033802.1:3648579-3683392 GCF_001876935.1 Asparagus officinalis
AAGTCAAAGTGGCGCGGGGGAGGGGGTGGAGTGAGTGAGTGTTAGTTATGAGCATGGAGTGGCAATGGAAAAAAAGAGAAGAGAGGATGAGAGCTTGTCAGTAATGGACATGTAGTGGGAGAGAGAAAAGGAAGAAAACATGAGAGCTTGTTGATAATGACTATAAAATAGGGAGAGAGAAAAGAGAAAAGATGAGGAAGATGATGATGAGAGAAGAGATAGATGCCCAGATGCGCATTAATTAGGGCTATAGCGGAGAATGGATAAGTATTACTTACGTAACACTAGATTTGTGGGACGAGAAGGAAAAAAGGTCGATTTAAGGAGTTTTTTTTTTTTGCTTGTTAACCAAGTCTTAGGATGTTTTGATTTTGAGGGGTAGAAGCATTTTTCCTTTAAAAGAGAATCCTAAAATTTAATTTGTACATATGATATGACCCACTTATAACTTTGGTCGAGATTGATGCAAATTAATTTGTACATATGATATGACCCACTTCACCTTCAGATCTGTCTCGTTCTTCACCATAGTCTTCCACTTCTTGAAGGTCCCGAACACCTCTGACTTATGCTTCATGAAGTATACCCACACTTTCATCGAGTGATCGTCGATGAAGGTGACGTAGTACGCCGAACCACCAAGAGAAGACACGCTAGCTGGACCCCATACGTCAGTATGAACTAACTCTAGTTTTTGAACATTAGGTGGTCTTCCACCCTTCTGGAAGCTAATTCTCTTCTGCTTCCCAAAGATATAGTCCTCATAAACACTGACTTTCACGGAATTGATGCCGATTATCTTCCCCTATGAATGTAGAATTTTCATCCCCTTCTCGCTCATGTGTCCTAATCTATTGTGTCACAAATCTGTACTCTCTTTGCTAGCTATAATTACGAGGGTGTCACTCGCATGTGAGGTGAGGTAGAGAGTTCTTGTTTTGTTACCTCGAGCAACAATCATAGTACCATTTGAGATCCTCCACGAATCCCCGGTGAATATCGAAACATAGCCTTCTGTTCCAAGCTGGCCAACCGAAATAAGATTTCTCTTCAGCTTCGGTATGTGCCTCATGTTCTTCATATTCCACTTAGAGCCCTTCAACTGTATTTACACATCTCCTCTTCCAACAATACTATATGGTTCATTATCCCCAAGTATATTTTCCCAAAGTCCCCCGCTATATAGCTATGAAGAAGCTTCATATTAGTAGTAGTGTGAAACGAGGCTCCTGAGTCGATGACCCAAGAATCAGAATCGCTATCTATAGCGAGGATCAATGCATCATGCACGAGATGAGCCTCCTGCTCATTCGTGTCCTTCTTTTGTGCTTTACACGCTGAAGACATATGGCCCTCCTGGCCGTAGTTCCAACACTTTTCTTTGATAGGCTTAACTTTCGAGTTCGGCCTCTTCTTGGTTGATTTCGACCGATTCATGTTCTAATTACCCTTCTTCTGGCTTCTATCTCTCTACTCGAGATTTAGGGCTAAACCTGAACCTTCTGATTCGGACGATTTTCTTCTAACCTCCTCGGATAAAATCATGCTAACAACCTCGCTTAGCTTTAACTTGTCCTTCTCCGCTGAATTACTGATTATCATTATACAACCTGCCTAACTATCCGGCAACTACGATAGAATCAATAGGGTCTGTACTTCGTCATCAAACGTGATGTCTACGGAGATGAGTTGATTAACAATCGTGTTGAACTCGCTGAGGTGCATTATGAAGGAGCGTCCTTCTGCCATCTTGAGATTGAAGAGTGTCTTGACGAGATGCACCTTGTTTGTGACAGATAGTTGCTCATACATCTTCGCGAACGCTTCCATAAGCCCCACCATCGTCTTCTCCTGTAATATGTTGTGTGCAACTGTCTTGGCGAGCGACAACCGGATTTTTCCTAAAGCCTTCCTATCTAGTATCTCCCAATCCTCGTCTGACTCTTGTTTCTTCTTTCCCTTAGCCTTGCCCATCAAGGGGTGATACAAGTCCTTTTGATATAGATAGTCCTCTATCTACGACCTTCAGTGAGTGAAGTCTGGACCGTCAAACTCTCGATCTTAGATTTGCTTTCCTCTGCTATGTCTCTCTCACAATCCTTCTGAACGAAGCTATGATACCAGTTGTTGGGGATTCTAAATAATCAAATCGAACCATTGCCCTTCCGGACCATGTGTTTGAGAGTAGGAAAGTAGAAAAAAATCACAGCAAATAAAATGATAAAAACTTACAGAAAAGTAAACAAGAAAGAATACACAGATTTAACAAGGTTCGATAACCGTGCCTACGTCCTCGGAAGCCACACCACACAATTCTTTGATTAATATTGAAGAAGATTACAATACCCACAAATAGGATCTAATCTCTCTGAGATCTCTCTGAAGGATTCTCTCAAAACCCTCTTTTTCTAATGTCTAATCCCTTCTAAGGCGTTCCATATATATATAAAACCTAAAACCAAAACGGATTAGGAATCCTAAGAACCTGTTACCCAAACAGATTAGAAAACCTGCTATCCATCAATTTTTTTGATTCCAGCTTTGAGTCTACATTCCTTAGACTAACATACCATGTCTCAAGAATTGGAATTTACATCCCATGGGGGGTAACTTCGAAGTGTCAACGAAAAGTGCATGATGTGGACTCTTGCATTCAATCTGTCAAAAATCTAACATTTGATGCAAACCATACGGGAACACAACAAGATGATAGGGTGTTGCTACAAGGACCCAAATAGGAGACCCAAGGCATGAGACAGGTGAGGTGTCACCATCCGGTTGCATGATGCACTGTTCATGAACAGTGCATCATGCAACCGGATGGTGACACCTCACCTGTCTCATGCCTTGGGTCCCTATTTGGGTCCCTGAGGCATTAATGCGAGATGATAACATTAAAAGTAGACTAGCAAAGATTCTATTGGAACACCCCTATTCACGGGCGATTAGAAAGTTAGTTTGAGAATTGCGAGTATATCTTGTAAACGGAGTAAATCATCTTGATCATTATTTAGAAATGGCTATATGGGATTCCTATTACATATATTTGTACCTTCAAACAGCATTATTATCTATTGTACTAGCTAGAGAAAGAAAAGAACATGTAAATATTTATATCAATTGATTAATCAACATTGTTACCATTAATGTTCTTCATAGCCGCCCGTAGTAATTGTACACCATCTATGACCTATTTATTCTCACAAGTCAGTTCTCCCAACGCGCAGTACAAATGTCCATAAATTTTTTTTTATTAATTATTATTTTTAGAAAACTGAAAAGCTCGAAATTTCCACTTGCGTCAACATCTTACTGTACGGGCGGCTTGGCCCGACTACATTGGGCCTACTGCCCCAGTTGATCATGACAGCCCGCTAAAGGAGTTGGATCACTTCATTCCCAACGTGGAGATGTAAATTTTATTTTATTTTTTTCAATCGTAGTCATCCAACAAAATCTACATGACTAAGATTTTATTCTGAATACTAGATCGCAGACACGTGCATTGCGCACGTGCAAAAAGAAGCAATTTATTAAAAGGGAAAATTGCTTGGAGGAACCCAAAAAAGTTGGGCCATGCATCCTCCTTCCCAGCCCAAAAATCATAACCCCCAAGCCCTTAAATTGAAACATAAGTGCAACCAACCCCTTCTTCCCACCCCTCCCCTCCCCTCCTCCTCCCTCCTCCGCCACATCCTCTCCTCCTCCCCCTTCCCCTTCCCCCTCCTCCCCGACCCCTTCCTCGGTTGGGATCCCAACTTAATAGAACTGTAAGTTCAAAGTGCATTCTTTTGTCTACTTAACATAAATTCATTTTCATACATATACAAATTTCTTGTAAATTTTTAGTTTCCTTAGCTATTTCTTTTTGTAGTCCTCTTGGATTGAGAGGACTGGCTTCCAAGGCGTCATTTTGCACCCAAGGGAGCTCTCTGTTACTGATTCTGATGACAAGAGCAAGTGGCTCTGGCACTGGCTCATGCTGGAAACGTGAGAAAACTCTCTTAGCCAAACTTTGTTTTTTGTGACTAATTAAATTGTAGAAAAGCCCCAGTTTTATGATGGTATTTTTTTCAACATAAATTAATGAAATACTCCGAACATCATCATGTTTGTACGGGGATGTTCTGATAAAATTTGTATTTGAACCAATCTATGGGTTAATAAGAATCAATCCACTAATTTTGGGTCCAGGTATAACTTAAAACGCATAGTAATTAGTTACAGTATATTTCTATGTCTAAAAACAAATTAACAATGAAAATATAAAGGTCATTCCGTTAAGTACTTCTGCAGTTCTATTGTCTGTTGTTAACCAGATGGTATCTAATACTAATAAATACCCTTTTCATGCTTCTAATTCTGCAGTCGAGATCACGAGAACATCACATCGAGGTTCCCCAGCTTGTAGGAGATGAAGTATACATCGAGGATTTGTACCTAATTCAGTGCACCAAAAAAGAAGAAGAAGAAGAAGAAGAGGGAAATTTGTTTGCTTTAGATTTGAGTTTTGAGTTCATTGTTTATACTGCATATTGTTGTAGATTGGTTCTACTAAGAAAAAGGGATGGTGGGTTGGGACTGTAACTTCCTGATGTATTTTTGTTTGATGAGTTGAAATCCTTTGTAAGGATAATTTTGATCCAATTAGAGTTCACTTTAGGAGTGTTGTTATGTTTCTTAGTTATTCAAGGTTAAATGGGAAAATGAGGGAACATATATGTATCACAATTAACCGTAAACATGACAAATAAGCATATCATATGATATTTCAATGTTATATGTGATAATTCAATCTTACATATGACAATTCTACCTTATATGTGATATTTAGATCTGATTTGTAAAATTTAGGTGTTGTATGTGATATTTGGGTGTTATATGTGATATTTGCGTGTTGCTTGTGATATTTATTATTTATACGTGACATTTGGTTGTTGTATGTGATATTTGAGTGTTGCTTGTGATATTTGTTATTTATACGTGACATTTGGGTGTTGTATGTGATATTTGGGTGTTGTATGTGATATTTAGGTGTTGCTTGTGACATTTTTTATTTATACGTGACACATGGCTGTAATTTGTGATATTTGACTGTAATTTGTTGATAGTGACACAATTTGTGATATTTGACTGTAATTTGTTGATAGTGACACAATTTGTGATATTTGACTGTAATTTGTTGATAGCGAATGTGTCACATATAAACAATAAATGTCACAAATAACACCCAAATATCACATACAACAGATATAAGTCACATCTAATAGAGTCATTCCACATGTGCTTATTTGTCACATGATATGCTTATTTGTCACATGTGGAATGACTCTATTAGATGTGACTTATATCACATACAAACCATATAACATTGAAATATCACATGATATGCTTATTTATCACATGTAGAATGACTCTATTAGATGTGACTTATATCCGTTGTATGTGATATTTGGTTGTAATTTTTTGATAGTGAATGTGTCACGTATAAACAACAAATGTCACAAACAACACCTAAATATCACATACAACACCCAAATATCCCATACAACACCCAAATATCATGTATAAATAACAAATGTCACAAGCAACACCCAAGTATCACATACAACACCCAAATATAACATACAACACCAAAATATCACAAATCAGATCTAAATATCACATATAATGTAGAACTATCACATGTAAGATTGAATTGTCACATATAACATTGAAATATCACATGATATGCTTATTTGTCACATTTACGGTTAATTATGATACATATATGTTCCCTCATTTTCCTATTTAACCTTGAATAACTAAGAAACATAACAACACTCCTAAATTGAACTCTAATTGGATCAAAATCATCCTTATAAAGGATTTCAACCCATCAAACAAAAATACATCAAGAAGTTATAATCCCGACCCACCATCCTATTTCATTATATGTGATATTTAGATCTGATTTGTGACTTTTGAGTATTACATGTGGCATTGAGACCTCATATGTGACGTTAACGTATTACATATGAATGTTAGATGTGCACTTCATCTATAAGATATATTTCTAGATGTGCACTTCATCTTGTTAAAAATTATAAATTGAAGTTTAGAGAGATGTGTTTTGCCTCAAGTGTTGCTCAACGTATTTCAAAATTATTGGAGTTTGCTGCATACAAGTATACGTTCGTCTGTTATGTGTGACCTTTACTCGTCTCATGTGGAATTATTGGAGTTTGCTGCATACAAGTATACGTTCGTCTGTTATGTGTGACCTTTACTCGTCTCATGTGGTCTATTATATGTGACTCTTATCTGTGTTCTGTGATATTTTGTCGTTGCTTGTGACAGTTGTCGTTTATATGTGACTTTGTAGTTAAATTTTTTTTGACACACAGATATGGTCATATCACTTACAATGTTGCTGAATCTTTCAACAATTGGATTCGTGTGGCGAAAACACTTCTTATTTGTGATATGATGGATCACATTCGTGTGAAAATTATGAAAATGATGAATACTCACCGCGAGATGACAACAAAAAATTCTCCAAGAAATTTGCATGGAGAGCACTCTTGAAGTCTCACATTCTATAATTGAAAAGAGGTTAAATCACACTGTAATGTATAAATATCACATAACAGCAGCATATGTCATGGATAATGAGTATATCACACAGAATGTAAAAATATCACATAACAGCAGCATATGTCACACATAATACCAAAATATCACAGGAAACAATCATATGTGACATACACGCAGCATATGCCACACAGAATGCATAAACATCACATAAAAACAACATATGTGACATGAAACCGTCATATGTCACATGAAACTATCATATGTCACATAATCAAGTGTAATATAAATCATATAAATATAAAAAACTTGAATAACATAGAAAATATCACATATTATCTATAAATATCACATATTAACTACAAATATCACATAAAAGGACACCTGGATATTAATATAGAAAAAGTAAAAGAAAAGAAAATAAGAACCATTACATAGACATTTAGAAGAGGAGAAGCACACCCCCATACCATAACTAAAAAAACAAAGCCATTAACACAACAACATCCAAGCAGAACTTATACGAATAGGGTCTTTTTTTCCTCCTCCTTTCCTCTAATCCCTCTAAATTTATTAATCCCTCGATCTCTCAAGATCAGCTCTCATTTGTACTCCAGGATCATGTTGTTTTCAGGAGCCAAGCCAATGCAAGCCCTGAAGATGTTCTCCAGCATCGCCCTCTGCTTTGAGAGTGCATTCACCACTAGTGTGCTTGGAACCTATTACAAAAGCACCAAACAGTAAGATAATTAGATGATCGAAAGTTTTAATAAATTAATTTTTAATACCAAACTTCATCTTCAGAGCTCAAGCATGGGAGAAGAGCGTAACGGTAACAACTGGTTATATAAATAAACTTCACAATAGTTAATCTAGTCGATCCGTATTTTCACTTTATTTTCTCTAAAACGACATTTTTATTACGAATTTACTTTAATAAAAATTCAACATGAAATTCAATCCTGGCCTAGTTTTTGTCCCTTGGGTGCAAAACGACGCCTTGGAAGCCAGTCCTCTCAATCCAAGAGGTCTACAAAAAGAAATAGCTAAGGAAGGGGAGGGGAGGGGAGGAGGCGGACAGAGCCGAGGAGGGGGTCGGGGAGGAGGGGGAAGGGGAAGGAGGAGAGGATGTGGACAAGGAGGGAGGAGGAAGGGAGGAGAGGAAGGGGGAGGAGGCTGCGGCGTCGGCGGTGGTTGGGGAGGGAGAGGTCTTGGGCCAGATTATGTCAGCTTGAGGAGGAAAGAGATTAAGTTTTAAATGGGAAAAAAGGTTAATTTGGGAATGAATTTCTTAGGAGTGGGAAGAAGGGGTTGATTGCACTTATGTTTCAATTTAAGGGCTTGGGGGTTATGATTTTTGGGCTGGGGAGGAGGATGCATGGCCCAACTTTTTTGGGTTCCTCCAAGCAATTTTCCCTTATTAAAATTAATTCAATATAATTCTTTTAGCTCAGAGGGAATTGTTGCTTAAAATTTTATAAGTTTGTTCACGGAAATCAATTCAATGAAAGAAGCAAAGTTCTATTCAACAGATTCGATTGAAATGTGTAATTCTTAATTTTTTAGGTTAATAGTAGAGATATAAATTTATGGCTATTTATGATCCACCTTAGACCATTTACCATTTGAGTCATAGTTATGGACGCAATCCTTCTTAAATTATAGTCCTGATTCGTTATTTTTTATTTGAACCTTGATTTGAGTAATTAAACTTTGTATAATTATATATGCTTTTGTTTATATAGACTTTGCCAATGTTTCTGAAAAAATATTTATTAAAATGTTTTAGAAAAGAGAAGGAAAAATATGAACATGCTTTATCTATATTTATGATAAAATAAGGATAGATTGTTCTAGAAACAATAAAGCGATAAAATCGCTTTTGTTAAGTTATTTTTTTGTCATTTCAACCATAATAAGAAAGAGGGCATGTTCACCACTCATTCATTTTTTGGATTACCCTCACTTAGATTGTTATATAGAAGTATAGATTTTTGGATTGCAAAGTATAGGCAGCTCTATATAAAGGTATGTATCATTGTGATAGTAGAGCATTACATTACTCATAGCCGTTAAATAGTCTATTGCTTGAGACGAGGGATGTCAAGTGGGTGGATTTCGATGGTTTTGAGTTGGATCATTTATGACAATAAATGGGTGGGCATCTTTGCGCCCATTTGTCCATTTATGACCAATTTAGCACTTTCTAAATAAGTCATCCCTCGCCTACCCTTTTATTTAACGGGCGGTCCACTTACCCATTTGGAAAATTGTCGTAGGATAATTTGCAAAAAATCAGAGGTCTAATTGCAAAGTTTTAGAGGGCTATTTGCAAAGTCTGCAAAGATTAAAATGTGCCGGTTGTTAACTTTTAGGAGGGTATCTGAAAAAAAAATTCAAAAAATACAAAAAACACCATGGATATTTTGCAGATTTTGTGAAGCTGCTGTTAATTTTCATATTTCAAATGTGCTATTGCAGTTTTTTTAATCATATAAGGGTTGGTTGTAATTTTTGATATTACAAGTCTCTTCTAATCTTCAAAGGTGTCTTGTAATTTTTGATATTACAACATTTTGTAAAGCACAATCATGAGGCTGACCATGGGCCTCTTGGGCCGTGCTCATCTTGCAAAGGCTATTAGTATTCCAATAAGACTCTAGATCATCATAACTAACATGTTCGGCACCTCTCCATTTGACAATCAGACGGTCAAAAAACGTCAACAATTGCAAGACCACTTTAATTAAACGCTCCCATTTATTTAGTACCCATTTATCTTCTATAACAACAGTCACCAGTCCATTTAGGCCCATTAATCTAAATGGGCCAGTTTGAAAGGGTTATGTAGTTATGGGTGGATCCATTAGTTTGGATCAAGCTTGATTGTGAGACCAGTACATTAATCATATCTTATAATAAATCCAGTGGATGATTATGATTTATTTTAAATCTTATTCTAACCATAATCACATAGTTAAATCTCTTTTCCTAATTTATATCTAAAGGCAAATCATAACCATACATTAAACAAATCAATAGTGTCAATATAGCAGTGATCTCTCCGCTATTTATTTTTATAGTGGAGAGGATTGAAGTAGTAAGTTCAAAAAAAAAAAAAAAACTCTTCCCAGATATCTATTTGTCAAAATCAAACTATAGGGGTAGTAAGTTCTAAGCAATGATGTACAGTTAACCCTAATGGAAAATTATTTTATGTAATGTGACATATAGGAGTGACAATAATACAGAATCTCTCCATGCAATTATGGTGCATCATTGTTGTTGAATAAAACAAAAGTTTCCAATTTCACATACACAGCAACGCATAACTTGCTAAAATACTAACAGAGGAGCCACACTACACATATGTTAACTTCTCATTATTATTATATCTACATTTACATCTATACTATTATAAAAAGAGGATTGGAGTGTTAAAACTTTTAATTTACCTTTTTACCCTCTCAAACTTTGATAAATTCTAACTATGCCATTATCTTTATGCCTTGTTTGGATGGAGGGTAGAGAGTGGGATGGAAAGAGAAATGCAGCTTTCACATTGTTTGGGAGTTTTTTTAAGGAGGGTAGAGAGGAGGAAGGAAGGGGAATGGAGGGTAAAATTGCTTGGTATTCTTACCCCCATCAAAACAAATAAAAGGGCTGATGTGTTATTAGTATAAAGTCATTTATGTAAATTTATATATATTTACTTCCTTTCACCTTCATTCACCTTACTCAACTCTCAAACAACATATTACAATTCTTTTCCATTCCCTTCCCTTCCCTTCCCTTCCTGTTGTTTACCTTTCCTTCCCTTCCCTTAGTAAACTCCCAAACACACCATTAAGTAATCTTATATTAAATAAATATAAGATCTTATTAATTATGTACTTGCTCACCTTTCTAAATAACTATAATTATGAATAATATTATAACTATTAATTATTTTATTATTAAATAAAATAATTTATAAAATAAGTATACACAATTATTAGTGTTAACCAGTTAAATTATTATAATAATTATTTATGAATTATAACAAAATAATTAAAATAATAGTATAACTAGAATAATATATTACTAAATACTATTAAGAATTATACTATAATTCAATGAGCAATAAAATAAATAGAATAAATTTTAAATCGCATAAATAATATAATTGTTTTAATAATATCACATAAATTATGACTTACAATATTTATTTATTATGATATTATTAAATAAATTAAATAAATAATTTAATATTATTTTTAGAGTATTTTCTCAAATATTATTACCTGATACTAAATAATCTATACTTTGTAATGATTGAAAACTAACATTTTTAAAAAAAAATTAATATTAATAACAACACTATTAATTGTTAATGATTGTATAGTAAAAATTTATAAAATATTTATAATACTAAATTTCTTAAGAGCATAGTTAAAAAATTAAATTAGGTAAATATTTTATAGTATATAGACAATATAATTATTTTAATATTATTACTTAAACTAAATGCTATAATATTAAATAAGATAAATTACAGTAAACCCTCATGAATTTTTAGCATCTTGTAGTAAATAGACCTTATACACTTTCTAAATAACACTAAACCCCTAAATAGTTTTTGTAGAAATGCCTCATTATTTTTTAGATAAATTACACCATACCTCCAATAATTTTCAAAATACCTTTTTTATGTCATTTTCTGGTTCTAATTTATAGGGGTTATTTACAAAATTTAGAAAATTATTAGGGGTCTTATTTGAAATAGAAAAGTCATTAGGGATTTAGTGTAATTTTAAAAGTTCATATGAGCTGGAAGTTCATAAGGGTTTAATGTAATTTATCCTATTAAATAATTATAATGAGAAGTAACTATTACAATATGTTACATATATCAAACCTAACTATCTAGGAAGCATGAGGAAAAAACTAACAAGATTGACGTATCCTCGTTAATTTAGAGTTAAGTTATTTAGAGTAAAGTTAATTCAAATTGGAAGGGCACGTTTAAGAGAACTTATAGAATCGACAATAATATAAGTTCACATGTACATTCACATGCTTGCATTATACTAGTATACCAAAAGGGGAAAACACCTAATGAAATTAAAAAGGGGGTAACAAACAAGCAAATTACAAAGCAACACTGATGAACAAACACCAGGAAACTCTCCTTCAGCATCCAAAACAAACACTACTCATCTCCATACAAGAACTCAACTGCCCTTTTTATTTAGAATAGTATTAAGGATCAGGGCATGTTTAAGTTTTTTTACATAAAGCAAACCTTTATTTTAGATCTCAACCGTCCATTTTGATGATGCAACGGATGCCAACACCTTGGAGCATGTAGTCAAAAGCCTTGTTAATCTCTGATAAGGAAACTTCATGTGTGATGAACTTCTCCACTTCTAGCTCCTGCACATATCGGGAAAAAAAAAACACAATGTTATATCTGTAGTCAAATAATGTCGTATACCGATGATTTGAGCATATACTGGTTTATATACCTTTTTCATGTACATTTCAACGACCGAAGGGAGATCAGAGCGAGGTTTGTAGTTCCCAAAGAAAGTACCCTTCAGAGTCCTCTCATTAAGGAGATTCATCGGATGGGTCTTGAACACTGCGTCTTTGTGAGGCACGCCGACGAGTACTGCAACACCCCAACCCTAAAATTTTTCGGAGAAAAATTGTTAGAACACTCGGGCTAAATACATAGTTAGACCACAAATGGTGCCGTCTCATCCATTACACCGAAACTCTGAAGTAATTCTTAGGATTGAGGGTTGTAATGTTATATTCCGGGGTTAATTGCACACATAAATGCCCTGCAGCATTACTATTTTGAACTTAACATCTGTAGCTTCATTGTGCACACAGACCCCATGGACTACATTTCCTCGACTCTTTTATCCTCAGATAGCTTGTTTATTTCACCCATGGGCAATATCTGCCAAAATTTCACCAAGGGTAAAAGAGTCGTAAAAATTTAGCCCAGGGGGTCTACCAGCAACAACGAAACTACAGGGTTGGTAATTGCAAACAACAATTTTAAGGGGGTCTACGTGCAATTAATGATGTATTATAACATGCCCCCTTAGGTGGAGCACCCTTTCCCAGGGCAAAATCCAGGCTATTTAGGCAGTGGGGCATTATTAAAAAATCTAGATTACTCTGATAACATATTAAATTCCATATCAACTCCGAAATTATGGTGATGATTGAGAGTCATAATAACTTTATATTCTAACAACAAGCAAACAGATCCGAGAGGGAATATATTACGTCATGAACGCTTTCGAAAGCAGATATCATGGCATCAACATTGCCCGTGCATTCCACACTGCGATCCACTCCTCCGTTGGTCATCTCAACAAGAACCTAGAGAAAGCCCCAAGTAGTCTCAGATTATCACCAATTCATTAGATTTGAATTCGAAAATCACAAGTGTATCAGAGTTCAGAACAGACCTCCTGAACTGGCTTGTTATGGTCCTTTGGATTGACAAACTCATTTACCCCAAATTTCTTTGCTGATAATGCAACAAAATGGAATTGTTAATATCAATCTCAAATCAATTAAAACTATTACTAATATTGTTCAAGTTTTTCTATGAACATTTAAAAATATGCAAAATGGATTTCATGAGATTAGAAGATAATTCACCTTCGTCAAACCTTGCCGGGTTCAGATCAACACCAATGATCCTAGAAGCCCCAGCAATCCTAGCTCCTTCAGCAGCCTTTAGTAGAAACATAAAATTGAGTTTATTATATACACAATTAAAGAGTGAACAATAAGACAAATCAAATGAATCAGATGAAATTCTACAAGGATGAGGAAAGACTCACAGCAAGGCCTACAGCCCCCAATCCAAAGATAGCCACCGTCGAACCCTTTTTCGGTTTTGCAACATTCAGAGTAGCTCCAAGGCCTTCAAAGAATCAATTGAAGTTAGTTAACTCATTTACTTAGTAATTTACAGAAAATCTCTACAGTTTGCATGATTCTTAGAAGCCACACTGAAGTTTTAAAAAAGTTACACTTTGACCCTTCCATTTCGTTCTCTATGAAGTTAAGTTGAATCAAACTACATTCACAGAATATGAGAATTATATGTACTTTTATATAAACATATATGTGATCATTCATGATTTCATAAAAAGATAATAATTATCTGTGAAAAATGAAAATGAACAAGTTAAAATATCACTTTAGAGGATTTTCTGTTTATCCTATTTAGTTTCAGAAGACACTAATACTTTAAAAAAAAGTCAAAGGATGGTTATTTTGTTGTCTTACCTGTCGAAATGCCACAACTAAGGATACAAACTTTATTGAGCGGAGCAGAAGGGTTGATCTTGGCGACACAACCGACATGCACAACAGTGTACTCGCTGAATGTGGAGGTCCCAACAAAATGGTAGATGGGCTTTCCGTTGATTGAGAATCTCGACTGACCGTCTCCAATCATGACTCCTCTGTCGGTGTTAATCCTGAGGAGATCACACATGTTGCTCTCCTCTGATTTGCAATGTGGACATGCTTTGCATTCTCCGGTGAAAACGGGGAGTACATGGTCTCCTGGTGCAAGGTCAGTCACGCCCTCACCGACGCTTTCAACGATCCTACAAATGTTGAAGGTCAAAGGCTTTACGATTACATGTACTAGTTTATAAAACAAAGTTTATTAAATTGGTATAGATAAACATAAAGCAACCTATAAAACTAGCATTAACATACCATTAGCAAAATTACTTTTAGCAACTTCCAAGGTACAGTTTGCTTTGGCAGAGATCCAGGATTTTGAATTACGTCCAAAATTCAATAAGAATAATTCACGAAATTCTCAAATAAAAAGAACTTTTCCCCCATAATAATTGCATAATGCCAATGAAGTTTGTGCAAGTTATAAGCAAACAAATTTCAAAAAGTTTTGTGAACTCTGCGACAAAAGGTCAGTACGATTTCACACTAAAATCTTCTTAAAACAAGTTGCATATATACCTTTGAAAGATTTCCATGAAACAAAGGGAACCACTTGAAATGAAAACTGAGTTCTCAAAAGACTTAAGATGCATAAGGAATTTCTTACCCTCCTGCTTCGTGCCCAAAGATCCTAGGAAACACCGGATTCTGGCCCTGTGATAATCCAAATATACAGAAATGAGAAACAAAGATGGGTTTATCACAATCAAAATTTTGATTAAAAACAGGACATTTTAGCAAAATAAATGGAGAGATCACTTCCTCCATCCACCACAATCCTTCTACCATATAATGAACGATTATGATTTTCTTCGAGTGATAAATGAAAATAAATACAATTCATAGATAGTACACTATGGGTTGTATATCAGAAACAAATCACAATCAGGTAGACACTATCTAATGATTATGATCAATGAAGTTGTCTCTTCACCAAGAACTCAAGTTATGAACATAAATTGCAAATTGCCCTTACTATCTCTCACTCTCAACTTGTTTATCACCACTTACTAGGCCTGGATTTCACATTTTACCTACGAATTGAGGGGTGATAAATGCTACTAAACGAGTTCAAGGGTTTATCGGCAATTTATCGAACTTACAATAAGCATCAAATCCAAAGGCAAAGAGTTGATAACATACCTTAGCTTCCCAGAAGTAGACATCAGTGTGGCAGAGTGCAGTGTACAAGATCTTCAGGCGGACCTCGTTGGCCTGCGGCGGAGCCACCTCCACCTCCTCTATCACCAGAGGCTTCCCAGCCTCCCACGCTACCGCAGCTATTATATCAACAGATCATCAAAATTAATCAAATAAACTGAACATATACATGCAAAATTCTTCATCAATATTCAATACCCAAATCCATCAAGATCCAAAAATGCTACACTGATAAAGACTTCATCAGGTACACTAATAAATGAATTTCCATAAATTTGAGTGAAAAAAATTACATAAACAGATAACATGACACACCAAATAAGATAAAATCATCAACATTCAATACCCAAATGCATCAACATTCAAAAAAATATAATAAAGCTAGCTAGAACTAGACATGAAACTTCATCAAAGCGCTCATAATTTATTTATTCATTTAAAAAAATAACACATGATTCACAGATGCATCAAGATTCAATCAAGTGACCGGCTCATCAACTACTACTAAAAAGTTTTTCATCCACTTGACAAAAAAATAAAAATAAAATAAAATTACATAAACACATAACATGATCCACTAATCTATATGAATTAAATAACCCATAAAATTCCTAACTAATTATTTTTCAAATTGAAAGGATCCAAACACAACCCCTTTTTTCTACCCACAAAAATTAGCCCAAAAAAAAAGCACACAAAAAATTGGGATGAAATAGCAAACCTCTGCACTTGATGCTCTTCCCAGCGGTGCTAGCCATCACTCAAAAAAAAAACTCGCAGAATTTTCACTCACAAAACTCTTCTCTCTCTAACTCTTCCTGAAATACCCCTGTTATGATCACTGTGGATGATACTTATCAGTTATGAGAGGAATGTTGGACAGAGCAAAGGTGGTGATGCGACAATTTATAGAGACGGGGGTATCTAGACAAATTTAGAATGAACGGAAAATTACTGATTGGCCCTTCAATCTATTTTGTGGGAGTCTTATACAGCGGCGTTACCACAAAACCACAGCAGCGTATGCTGATCTCTGTCTACAGTTTTGTTAACCGGCGTCCTTGTGAGGGACCATGTGAATCTTCATTTTGTGGGACCATGTGAATCTTTATATTAATTCTAGAGTTTATTTCACGAATTAACCCTCCCAATATTTTTATCTCATACAACCACCTTGAATTTTGGGGGGCTCTCTGTATGTAGCTTACAAATGACTGAAAATGCTTTAAAGAGAAAAAAAGCCCGCAATGCTAGGAAAGGGAGTGGGATGTATTGCCTATAATTGGACAAATAAATAAATTTGAAAAAAAAATTGAGCTATTTACGAATTACCGTTGAGAGGTCCGACGAGAAAAGTTAAATTTCAAGGTGATTTGATGCGATTAAATATGTTATGGGATTACATATGTGTTTCGTCATTTGCGAAATTAAATCTTGATCAATTTGAAAACGAACAATTTTTCAAAATAGGCCGATTTCGTTTTTTATTTTTCAAAATCGACCGTTTTTTTATTTATTTATCAAAATCGATCCGGTTTTGTGATTAGCAGGCTAATCACTATCCTAAATAGTCGGGGTTGCCAACCCCGACTAATTAAGACATTAATTTTTAGGGTTTAAGACCTTTAATTAGGGTTTAACACTATCCTAAATAGTCGGGGTTGGCAACCCCGACTTTTTAGGATAGTGATTAAACTGCTAATCATAAAATCGGGTCGATTTTGATAAATAAAAAAACGGTCGATTTTGAAAAATAAAAAGCTAAATCGGTCTGTTTTGAAAAATTATTCATTTGCAAACTTTGGTGCATCAGGGTGCAATTAACACTATTGTTTTCATGCTAGTCCAGGTTAGAGGAGCAGGTAAAGGAGACAAGAAAAACCATTAGCGGGTGGTTTCGTGAAAACCGCTTCTGGATTTAGTTGGGCCGACTTGGTATTCTTTCGGTCGTAGGTGGTTTTCCGTCAAATGGTTTAGCCCACATGTCCGCAAAATACGGACAGCGGATTAGTTGTATAATAATTTGATGTTTACTGTGTACGGGCAATTAAAAGCGATTAGGCTTGAATATTTTATGTTAAGTAGGAATTTATAAAAGGCTAAACAACACTTGCATTATAATTTATTTTTCACTACAATTAAATATCCTAAATTGTTTAAAATTGACATCTTGCTACCAATTGCTACGTAGACAGTGAAAATTTTCATCTCAATTTTCTCATGTGAGCGTGTCACATTTACATCTGCACAGCGAAAGATGGAAAACCAATGTATTAAATATCTCAAGTTTTGAGTTTTTCAAAATTTTCTAATAAATAGATTGTTTCGCTTTGGTTCGCAAAAAAAATGATGGGAAACCAATGTATTTATTTTTCTTGTGTTTGGTTCGCATGGAAAAAATGAAAAACTTTTGTTTATATGGCAAAAAGCCGACGTGGCTGCAGTTTTCGTCGATTTCACGAGGTTGAGGAAGGAATTGGGGGAGAGAGAAAATCTGATGTGGCGGCGATTTTCACCGAGTTTCCCTTCTTCAACCCTAACGAACCAAAGATGAGAAAAAAAACCAACGGAAAGCTTATATCCTACGTGGCCACGAAAAATCTGATGTGGAGGTGGTGTAAAACTTTTCCACCGAGTTAAAAAACGAACCAAATAGCCCCTTAATAGAAAATCATATATACATGGAGCAAAGGAGTGCGTTACAACTGTTTTACTATCAATTTTTAAATACACAAACAATGTACAGTATACGAAACCAGTTCAACGTATAAACAATTAAAGAATTAGTACATACGAAATACTGATGTACTACAAACAATATAAAAGTTTGCATTGTCGCAGCTTTAAAATTGATAGGGACACATCTAATTATTCTCCTGTTTGACAATAGCTCGCGTTAAATTATTGGGAAAAAAAAAATTCTACGAAAGATCCTCAATATGTAATTACGTAGGAGGGAAGAAGAACCCGATATTTATTCCACTATTAATTTTAAATGAATTCTTACAAGAGGCTGTTTGGTTCATTTCCCAGAAACTTAAGTTTGAGAGATTACTCATAAGAAATAGGTTGTGGGACCTATTTTCATGTTTTCAAGCCTATTTCATGGTTTTTTGGGAGGAAATGTGTTTGCTTAAATTTGAGACTCATGACACTATTATATTACTAATGGGTGGGCCTCACATGCACAACATCTCTTTTTTTCCTCTCTCAACCAAACACAAGAAAAAGAAATCAAACACCTTCACATATCGGTGTGTCGGGTGTTTTGATTTCCTTTTCTTAGTCTCCCAGCCAACCAAACAGCCCATAATATGCAAAATCCATGCAAACAATATTAGAACCAATATAATCGTCAATCTTAGAATAAATTCTGAGCATTCCATAAAATTTCGGCATAATCCAATCGTACAAAGGGTCATACATGTACATTCAACCTATCAACATCGATAGAATACTTATACTCTACATTTATGTATACACCTGTAAGAACATCTCCAATCACTCTCCAAAATCTCCATCCCTCCAAATTTGGAGAGTGAATCCTCCCCAATCACTCTCCAAATTTGGTCCAAAATTGATATCTCCAAATTTAGAGATTGTTTACTCTCCAAATTTGGAGAGTGAAGCTAGAATTTGGAGAGGCTCTCCGAATCACTATTTAAATTTTTATTATTTACAACTTTGTCACTTTCAACTATTAATTTCTTGAAAATTATCACTTTGTCGTCATTCTTAGTAATTTAATGTTTAATTTCAAATAAATATAGTTAAAAAATTATTAACCTAATTGTAAAATAAATATATATTTGGAAAGATCTCATCGAGATCTTCAAAATAAAACTAAGATTATTTATTTTAGTATTATTATAAAATTATTATTTTTTAAATTAAATAAATAAGTATCATATATGAAAATTTAAATACAGGAATCTATTTAACTTGCCCCATAAGAAAATACAAGAATAAATTATAATATTTAAATTACATTCCTTCGTTGACTCAAGCTAGAATCATGTACGGAGAAGATGTTAAAGAAAGAAAAGGATTTCAGTTTGATCATGTTTGGACGATCCACAAGGATGCCGAGAAATGGGCTGACCATAAATCCAATCATGCAGTTGGGAGCATCTTTGAAGGATCAGAGTCGAACACGCAAAGTCAACCTAATGCAACAGAGGACGTTATGGATCTCAACACGAAGAGCAAAAGTTTTATGAACATGAGTGATAGCCAGTTTCCCACGGACAGCCCAACAAGTCAGCATGTTGGAAGAAAGGAGAAGGCAAAGAGAAAAAAGTCAGCGGGGTTTAGTTCTGATGAGGGAATTATTAAGAGTATGCAAGAGATGGATGCTAAACGTGAAATGAGCAGGGAAAAAAATAGAGTGATTGTTGATAATGAAACTTAAAAATGAAAAAATAAAATTAGAATTGCGAGCTAGAGAAGTAGAACAACGTGACCAATAATTAGCTCTTCTTTGTGAAAGTGAGGATAGACAAATTATGTTAATTGATCTAAGTAAGATCGTCGATCAAAGTGAACGTGCTTATTATAAAAAAAAACAAGAAATTATTAATAGAAAAGAATATAGAGCTCCATCATTCGACTATGGATTTTCCTCCAGAGGGCCAAGAGGATTTTCTGAGCTTCTTAGAGCTCCATCATTCGACTATGGATTTTCCTCCAGAGGGCCAAGAGGATTTTCTGAGCTTCTTAGAGGAGCTGTAGGAGGAGAAAACGAATATGGATTTTCCTCTGGAAATTAAGGAGGATTTTCTCGATTTGCGGGAGAAGCTGGTTATGTAGGAAGAAATGAATATGGAGGTTCATCGAGAGATCAAGATGGAACCAGTAGTTATAACGATAATGACCTGTCGGAATTTTAATTGATTGTTATCATATTTTATGTTTGAGGTTTATGTTCGCGAACTATGGTATGTTGTATTAGAGGTTTATGTTTGCTTCCTTATTCTATCGAAGTATGCTTTGTTAGTGGTATTTCATATTTTATTTTTTTAATATGTTGTATTGCATTATTAATATTGGGTTCATTTAAAAGCTCTCGTCGACACCTTTCTAATGTTGTTATTTTTTTTCCAAATAACTTATTAAATATAAAATTATTAATGCGAACTATATCCAACATTATTAATTTATATGGCTTTTTTAGACAAAAAATAATATTTAGAGAGTGTGGGTTGGAGCAAATCTTCAAATTCCACTCTCCAAATTGGAATATTCTAATTTAGAGAGTAGGGTTGGAGATGCTCTATGGGGCCCTCTATATTTTTTTTAGGTTTCCTGCGAATTATTTGGCATAATGTTTAACTTCCACCATCATAATAGTTTGAAATGCAACGGTTGTCCAATTTACCCGCCAAATTCTCCTACATCCTCCGCCGCTGCGTCCCCAAATGCGCCATTAAACCCGGCCAACAAACCCACACCCAAATCCTCACCCACAACCTCCTCTTCAACAACCCAACTCTCTACACCGACCTCATCCTCCTCTACTCTCGCTGCTCCCTTCTCCCCTTTGCACGCAGAATGTTCGATGAAATGCCCAGCCCAGCACTTCGCTCTTACAACATCCTCATCTCCTCCTACACAAAAACCCACCTCCACTCTCAAACCCTCTCCCTCTTTCATCAGTTTTTGAGCTCAAATCTTGTTCCTGATTCCTTCACTCTGCCGCCCGTTTTCAAGTCTTGCGGCGAAATGGGTTGTGTTGGATTTGGAGTTGGGTTGCACTGTTGGGTTGTTAGGCTTGGTTATGAGGCTTGCATTGTCGTTATGACTTCAATTGTTGATGTGTATGTGAAGTTTGGGTGTTTGGAAGATGCCCTAAAAGTGTTTGATGAAATGGGTGAGAGGGATGTTGTCGTTTGGAGTTCGATTATTTCGGGGTTTGTTAGAGGTGGGTTTGTTGATGAAGCGATGGGGTTGGTTTGGAGATTGCTATTTGAGATTGGAGAGATTGATGTGATGGTGATTCCGAGTGTTTTGAGTGCTTGTGGGAAGAGTGGAGAGTTGAGAAGAGGGAAGGAGGTGCATGGGAGGGTTGTTAGGAATTTGGTGTCATGTTATGATGTTGTTGTTAATAATTCGTTAGTTGAGATGTATGCTAAGTGTGGATGCCTTGATGCTTCGCGTAAGGTGTTTTTGGTCATGGGTGATCGACGAAATGTTGTTACTTGGTCTACTTTGATATCTTGTTACGGAGTTCATGGCAAGGGGAAGGAAGCTTTGGCTCTTTATGACAAGATGATTCAAAGAGGTTTAAAACCAAATTCTGTTACGTTTACTTCAATTCTTTCAAGTTGTAGCCACTCGGGCCTTGTGAATGAGGGTCAAGCATTGTTTGATTCGATGATGAGAGATTATGGATTGGAACCTTGTGTTGAGCATTATGCTTGCATTGTTGACCTTCTAGGCCGAGCAGGGCGGACTAAAGAAGCATTGAAACTTATAAAGAGTATGCCAATGAAGCCAATTGCAAGTGTTTGGGGTGCATTACTTAATGCTTGTGCAATGCACCGTAATGTTGAGGTTGGGGAGGTTGCTGCATATGAGTTGTTTGAATTGGAGCCCCGTAACTCTAGTAACTATATCGCTCTTTGTGGTATTTATGAGAGTGTTGGAATGTTGGATAAAGTGGCCATAATGAGGGCGAGGATGCATGAATTGGGCATGACGAAGGCTCCAGGCTGTAGTTGGATTCATATGAAAGGGAGGGTGCAGGTTTTCTATCAAGGTGATGTTTGTTGTCCTTCAGAGATGGTTCTTGATGTTTTAGATGGATTGTACAAGATAATGGCAATAAGGAGTTTAAGGGACACTAACCACGAACTAAATTGGCTTGAAGGTTCTTAAAAGGCTATTTCTCAATGATATTGACACTAAAGTCTGAAGAGCTTCTAGCTAACAGGTACTATTCTTTATATTGCTAGCAATTTATTGCATTGTACATTGTTTACATGTGATCTTCATTTAGTAATTTGTACATGATGATTTTTAATGGAAAAGCAAATTGATGAACTAATATTTAACCGGAACTTTGCGGTAAGAGGTATAGTTTCTCTTTTAGGCAGTAGAAATGAGAAGTTTCAGTAATTTGCAAGACATCGCAATTTTTTTGAGGCATATAGTTAAAGCTTTGTGTCAGGCAAAATGGCAACAGTAATCCATAATGTGGACTTTAGATTACACTTGGAAATGAATTTCATTGAAAATCAATATTCCAAAGAACACAGCCAAAAGAAATGACAATTTGAACTATGAAAATCATGAGACCTTTAATATACAGTTCGTCTCATTCAGAATTTGTCGAATCTATCTGTTATTTCTCAATCTATCTAAAGAATAAGGTAACATATGATCCACCTTTAGTTGCAGTTGCTGCTAATTTCTTCAGCATGAAGATTGTTGAGGACTATTTAATCATCAATTGATGGAGAAGTTGTATTATGTAGTCTTTGACCGCTTATGAAAGATCTAAATAGAGTGAGAGCTCTAGCTGGTTGTGCATAAGGAACCATGTGAGATGCACCTCTAACAGTCGCAAATGTTAGTATATTTCCATACTCGGTTGCATATCCACCCACCTTTACTCAAAACAGATAACAAGTGAAGCCATATGTTAGTATCTAGTAATTTATTTGAAAGGAAGCGTAAACAATGCATAACAGTAGTAGTTGCAGTAGTATATAGTTTGAGTTACGTCCAAATTTATAACACCTGTTTGGTTAGGTGTTCTTGCAACTCCGAAAAATTGTTACAAAGACAAAAGGACTTTAAAAAAAATATAGGAGTTACTAATGTGTTCAAATTGAGATGTGTTCCAACAACAGAACTTTGAACTACATGACATTGTAAATGCATTTACAGCTCCGACTATATCTAATCAAACATACTCCAAGTGTAATAGAAAATTTTATATATTGAGCTGAGGAGTGAAAGAAACAGGAGTTGTTGATGAAATTAGAGTACATTAGTGCATTTGTAGGATTTCTGCAGCTAAGAGGACAATGATAAATTAAAATTACGTTCCCTAGTAACATGGGCAATTGAGTCAACAAATTTGCCAACTATTTACAAATCCATGGCTTCACCGATAAGAATCATGTGTCAATACTTTACCCTGATTCAGCTATTTTTCATTTCATTATTTCTGAATCATTTGCAGATAACAGTGACTCACATCAGAGTTTTGTAATACTGTGACAAAATTTTGTCGTCCCAACTTGTTTTTACGTGCATTACCGCAACTTATATATATTTTTCTTTTCACATTTTTATTCTAATATTTTTTCTGAATAGTATTAAGATTTGATGAACATAGGCAACAAAGAACTACTACTATAGGAAAAAATAATTGTAATATATGATTGGAAGTAGAGGATTATACCTGTCCTTTGTGGAACCAAGCACCATAAGGAACAGTCATTCTAAATTTAAGATCATGAGCTAGTTCTCGTACTAGTGTTCGAGAGCCCAACAGGGGTACTACCGAGTCTTGGTCTCCACTGCAGTGACAAAATTGTCAATCTCTAAATTTCTATACAATTTGCATGACATAAAATAGTGAAGGCATTACCTGAAAACCCAAACTGGTATCCGATGATTAACTATTCTTTTGAGTAGAGGTAGAATATTGATGTTACCATCTGTACCACTATAATTCAGAAAGCTGGCTCACAAAATTGAAAAGATACAAAAGAATCAGTTACTATTCTTAGTCAATCGATATAAGCTTATCAAGTAGTAACATTAAAAAAAACCTGTTAAAGTATGTGCTTTTATGGGTTATAAAGCGTATATCATCAAATAAATCTCACCTGCTGCACATAGACCATCTATAAGGCAATTTTGTTCTATTGGCATGAAGAGCCTGCTGCACTTTTGGGAGATTGAAGTAAAAACTTCTTTCAAAACTCATGCAAACATCAACACCAGCACTAATCTGAGTAACCTGGTACCATAAAAATCATTACCATCACTCACCTATGAACTTAAAAACCATTCAATTAAAGACACCAAATATAAAATGTTTTCAGGTACATACATATTTCCTTAATCTCAGTTCCTGCTCCACCAACGATGGATAGCACACATCAAGCAGCACATCGTAATCGTTAATGTACTCTCCAACCACTTTATTTGCTTCAGATATTGCATCATTGCAAACTTGCGTGACATTATGTGGGCTACTGAAGGTATAATCTTCAAAATCACAGTTGTTCATAATAGTGAGACCAATCTCATCAGAAATCAACCCATGTGACCAGAAATACTCATAGGTTGCTGGAACATCCCTATCAAGCTTTAAAAGTGGATTTCCAATCTGTTTCAGTGATAGTTTCAAGCGTTATTGTCACAATAACCAAAAAATTATTAGGTCTTTAAGGGGTTTTTGCGTGCGCGCGCGCACACACACACACACATATATATACACACATATATGTATATATGTGTGTGTGTGTGTGTGTCCATACTTGAGGGATATATATACATCCCTCAAGTATTCCATATTTGCAATTTTACCCCTTAAATCTTGATATTTGTAAACTTACCATCCAATTCTTTCTTGTTGAGTAAAATTGCCAAGTGAGAGGGGCATAAATACTCAATGTGAGAGATTTGGAAGGGAAAATTTGCAAATATCAAGATTTGGAGGGTGAATTTGCAAATGTGGAAGATCTGAGTGGTAAATATGCAAAAAAAACCCTCTTTTTGTATACATAGCCCTCAAATCATGCCTATTTGTAAATGAAATAAAACAATATCAAAAACAGTGAAACTTTACTCAACATTCCCGACAAAGTAGATGATTTGTTGATATGGAGGCATTTGATTCAAAGCTAATGATTTGGGGGCAGTATTGCAAATACGTATGATTAAGGGTTATACATACATAAAACGTAAAAAATTAATAAATGTTATAGGTTTGTTAGGTTTGTGGAGGAGGGGAGTAATACTTACAGCAACTCCTTTAATATGAAATCTGAAACCAGTTGAATGCTTATTATGATCCAGAAGAACATTGGCTAGCTGTGGTATGTAATGCCCTGTAGCCAGTATTTCCATATTAATTAAGTTTTGTATACAAGGCACAAATACAATTCCAGTGAGTGGTTCTGACCTGCATAGCTCTCTCCACTAAGGAACAAGTCTCTGGATTTGAACTCTGGGAATTTTTCATACCATCCCAATAGGAACATGTGCATGTCATTGGCTTTTTGATAGTTGAAAGATCAAAACATATTTAGGTTAATGTCTTAAGTAATAAATCTAAGATTGTGTACATAGAAGAAATTATTCTATGTGATGCTTACCGGTCTTTTCGTCTCCGGTTGTGTAATCAGAAGTTGTATTTGAGTAAGACCATCCAACTCCAGCAGGGGATTCAACAAACAAGAGATTTGATACTGAGTATGAAGAAAATGAGATCAGAACAGCTGCTGGTGCTAAATGAGTCAAATTATAACTGAAACTACGATTAGCTGTGACTGTGTGTGTATATATATAATAAATATACATAATAAATATACCTTTATTCCATGATTTTCTGTTAATTCGAAGGCCCCGACCATCGCCTCTAGGATAAAATGGACCCAGCTCAGTGAAGGCTCCTCCTCCTACTGAAGAGCAACCAGGACCTAATCATCAGACTAAGTATTAGCACAAGAAATAAGTGTATTTAAAATTGACGAGTACAATGATATATCTGTCACAGATGAAAGAAAATGAGAAAATGGGCATTCATCCTGCTAATTAACTTAAACATGATCGCAATGAGGAAGATGATGAAATACTATAAAACAATCTTCTACATATTAATATTATCTGCTAGTGAAAACACCATATCCAAATTTAACTTAAACATGTTACTTGAGACCACTGAGCTAATTCTCAAAGATTAATCTTCTGTTTTAATTAAGCCATAATCATCTTAGATACAATAGAAAAGGAAACACAATAGTAGATCACCATGTTCCCTGTTCAACTGACGATGAAGAATACAAGATCAGAAAAACTAAATGCATACACCTCTTTCTTCTCCAAATGTTAGGGCTTCTCCAACCGGACGCTAAAACACCAAGTTAGCGTCCGGTCCTCACTCCAACCGAGCGGCATCGGCTCCGCTAAAATAGCAGGCCGCTACAGTGTTGCGCCAGAAATGACGCAACACTGTAGCGATGGCGCATTATTATTATTATTATTATTTTTTTTTGTAAAAACTTAAAATGGAAGGTTTTTTATAAGAAGAAATACAGAAAAACTTTTTTTTCCTTTTGTTATTTATATTTGTATTAATAATATATGTTATTTTATATTAACTATTATAATGAAATTAGAGTATAAAATAATTATTAAAATAAAATTCAACAATAGAAGGAATATTTTAAATAGATAAAAATGTTAAAAGATAAGAATAATAAAAAGAATATTCTTTTTGGTGTAACATTTGGTGTAATGGGTTGGAGATGGAATAGTGATTTGGTGTAAAAACTACACCAACTTGGTGTAAAAACTACACTATTTTGGGTTTTATGGTTGGAGATGCTCTTAGTAATTCTACTACGGGTTTCGACGTTATTTCATTGTGAACTAATTTTGATATTCAAAAATTCTCATACCATAAGTAGACTGTAGACGATCTATGGATAATTACGAAATAAACATAATTATTTATATAGCACGAGGCCCTTAAATACATTAGTAATCAAGCATGTACTAGTTTCTAGTGTTATTTATTGTAGATGAAGCAATTAGCCACTGTATTTCTTGTTGTTCTGAATTATTATTAGATCCTAAAACTGCAAATTTTAATTGAGTTGGCCAGCCAAACTGCAAATTACAAAACAATTGGGGATGCTAAACCTGGGTAAATCAAACTGTGGACATTAGCTCATTTAGAAAATGGTATATATGTTCTAGTTAATTATATCAAAGGCCTGTTTGGCAAACTCCTCAAAATTGGGTCAAGACTCATCCTGGTTAAACTTTGAGGTAAACTGGTTCCTTTATTTAATCCAAGGGAGGGAGGGATCAAAAAAAAAAATCATTTTAAGCTTTTTTTTTTAGCCTAAGAAAAATTGAACCACAATGGGCCTGATTTTTGCCAATAAAAAATAAACCAAAAACCAGGCCAAGTTAGCCTAGTTGGTCAAGTTTAGTCCTAACCCAGTTTTAAGAGTTCGTCAAAAGGGTTCAGAGCAAGGACTGTCTGTAGCATCATAGTCAATTTCGGTTGGTTGGTCAATTTCTGTCTCGACGCAGTTTTAAGGGTTTGTCAAACACAGCTTAGAGCAGAAAAAAAAACGTTAAGAGCAAGAACGATCTATGGCATCCTAGTCAATTTTCAAAATTTTATTAGCTCTTTCTCAAGTGAATAAAAAAAAACATTTTAGCCAACAAAGAACGTAAGAATTTTCTGCGAGCATCAAATTTCCAAAAGAGGAGCAAGGTTCCAATCCCAATAAACACACGCCCTGCAACTTGCAACAACAAATCAAACCCTGTCCCTGTCCCTCACTCACACGTCCAATCTCAAACAGTAAATTAAAATTAAAAGGGAAAAAGCAACCGGCCCCTTTCGCTACTCTCGATAAAACTGTAAAAGCAGCATAAAAAAAAATTAAAGAAATAAAATAAAATAAAAATCAGCATACATACCTCGGACAAATTTTCAAAACCAACTCATTTGAGATTTTATTCTCAAAAAACGATCCGTTTGACATTTATTTAGAGAAACCGATCTGGTTTCAGCACTGTAGTTGAAACCAGGTCGGTTTTTCTAAAAAAGTTTACGAAACTTCACGGGAGTTGAACTCCCGTGAAGTTTTTCTCCCGTGAAGTTTTTTCTCATAACAAAACTTCACGGGAGTTGAACTCCCGTGAAGTTTCGTAAACTTTTTTAGAAAAACCGACCTGGTTTCAGCTACAGTGCTGAAACCAGGTCGGTTTCTCTAAATAAATGTCAAACGGGTCGTTTTTTGCAATTAGTTTCTCAAATAGGTTGGTTTTGAAAATTTGTCCTACATACCTCCGTTAAGCCAGAGAGTGAGAGGCTTCTCCTCAGCATCGACCTCGGCTTCAACAAAATAGTAGAACAAACTCCTCCCTGCTCCCTCATCAACGTTGACGTAGCCCGCGTACTGCTTGAACCCAACTTCCGGCTGCCCGGGTAAATTTACAACCAAGTCCCCTGATGGGTACCCTTCAATTTTTGCTCCCATCGTCAAAAACAGGGACATCATCGTCACGACGTGAAATTTGGAGGTACCCATCTCCTAATTCTTTGAGAAAGCAGTGCCCAGCTGCTCAAATTAATGAGAGGAATGTAGAGAGAGAGAGAGAGAGAGGGAGAGAGGCTATATAGCGTGTATGTGTGAGTGTAGTTAAGATGAGGCACGTGAAGAGCGGGTAGGTGATATAATGACTATGGCAGCCGCGCTTTTCTTCAATTTTATCTTATTTTTATTATAGGGAAATTGCTTCCGGCCCCTAATTTCCCTACGAGTATTCTGCTCACCCCTATAACTTTTTTAACGTTATTAAAACCCTAAAAAATAAACTCATAATTTCCTGAGTCCCAAAACACAAAATCCAAGAGTTTTAAACATGTGAAGACCGTAATACTCTTCCCCTCTCTCTTTTTTTATATGTGATGATTTGAAAGGGTTTCCTCCGTTCCTTTCCCCGATGGCGGCCGCCAACGATTCGAAGAAGACGATCGTCCTCCAGAGCTCCAGCGGCAAGGAGTTCGAGATCAAGGAGGCCGTGGCCATGGAGTCGCAGACGATCGGTGAGCGCCGGAGGAGATGGACAGGGCTTTGAAGAGAGTGATGGGGGGAGGGGAGGAGTACGAGGAAATGAGGATCAAGGCGAAAGAGCTCAGGGCAGCGGCGCATAGGGCGGTGGAGGAGGTTACGGGTTGATATTATCTCATTTTTATATGGGTTCTCTTTATAAGTCCTCTAGTGATCTTTTTCCATCTGGGTTTCTCAAACTTTGAAGAAAGATGGGTCATTTGTTGCAATCAGTTAATGGAGTTATTGAAGAGATCATGAACCTCCATAGGTCTCTTCCACCAAGGCAAAGTATTGTTGAGGTTGAAGCAGCTATGGCATAAAAGCATAGAGAGGGAGGAGCTAGCAAAAATGGAGTCAATTTCAAAGCAAATGAAAGGTATTGAGATCCTTGAGGAGCTCTTCTTTGTTCTCCAGGAGATGCAGAAGAATTTGGTTTACCAGAGTAAAGAGCAAAAGGCAGAAGCTCTTAAGCTACTTGATCTTGAGAACATCCATTCGTTATTAGACGAATTGATTTAGAAAGCATCTAGTTGTGTTCCTTCGAGCTCGAATAGGTCCTCTCCTTCGATCCCTGCGAGTTCTAGGAGTGGATTTGGTTCTTCAGCTATTGTTTATTACTCAGAGAAGGAGACTGAAAAGAGTACCAAGAGAGTTAGTAGAGATGATAGTTATGTGAAAGAAAGCAAAGTCCACAATGTATATTAATGGAGAAGATTACGGGTTGATTGTTAAGGTTACACGTAGGTTGTTAAGGTTATATGTTGTTTGTTAAGATTACACGTTGGTTGTGAATGTTACGGATTAGTTGTTAAGATTACGCGTTGGTTGTTAAGGATAAACGTTAGTTGTGAATGTTACATGTTGGTTGTGAAGTTAACCTTAACAACCAACCCGTAATTTTAACAACCAACGCGTAACATTCATAATGAATGTGTAATCTTAACAATCAACCTGTAACCTTCACAACCAACCAATAACCTTTACAAACAACGCGTAACCTTAACAAGATACGTAGCCTTTACAACCAACCCGCAAAACATTCACAACCAACCTCGGTAAGGAGTTAGTTGTGAAGGTTAACTTCACAACCAACGCGTAACCTTCACAACCAACGCTTATCCTTAACAATCAACCCATAACCTTAACAACCAATCCGTTTCATTCATAACCAACGTGTAACCATCACAACCAACGTGTAACCTTAACAATCAACCCATAACCTTTACAATCAACCTGTAACCTTCACAACCAACGTGTAACCGTAATAAGATCAACATGTAACCTTTATAACCAACCCGTAACCTTCACAACCAACGCGTAACCTTTAATAAGTAACCCGTAACCTTCACAACCAATCTTGGTAATGAGTTGGTTGTGAAGGTTAACTTCACAACCAACGTGTAATATTCACAACCAACATTTATCCTTAACAACCAACCTGTAACCTCAACAACCAACCCGTATCATTCACAACCAACGTATAACATTCACAACTAACGCTTATTCTTAACAACCAACCCATAAAATTAACAATCAACCTGTAACCTTCACAACCAATGCGTATCCTTCATAGCCAACCTGTAACTTTCACAACCAACGCGTAAGCTTCACAACAAACATGTATCCTTCACAACCAACCCGTAACACTTTCATAACCAACGCGTATCTCTCACAACCAACCCGTAACCTTCAAAACCAGCATGTAACCTTCCTTCACTACCAACTCATAGGCTTAACAATAAACTTATTACAGTAAAATAATAATAATAATATATAAATTTACATACTCTAATTTAGTCTCAAGTCATCGATTTTAAAAAAATTACAACAATATGTAAACTTAAGGGGGTTGGTGACGCAACTCGTCATCACCGTCTTTAAGATCGTAGCCCCCCCCCCCCCCCCCAAAAAAAAAAAAAAATCATTTCAAATCATCACAGTAGCATCATGAAAAAGAGAGAGAGAGTAAAAGTGTATTATGGTCTTCACATATTTTAAACTCTTGGGTTTTGTGTTTTGGGGCTCATGGAATTATGAGTTTACTTTCAAAGGTTTTGAGAGCATTGAAAAAGTTTTGGAAGGGGATGTAATACTTCTAAGAAAATTGGGCGCTAGAAGCAATGTCCCCGTTATTTAGAAAAAAAATGAAAGTTGTAAAATGAAAAGGCAGTAGTAGAAGAAAAGGATTGGAATTGATGTTGAATTTTTTAGAGTTAAATGAGGTGTATCCTTTTGGATCTTTGCTCTTTGCGCTCTTGGAATTTTCTTTGTTATTGTAAGAAATCTTTTGAATTTTTAAGAGTTAAATGAGGTGTATCCTTTTGGATCTTTCCGCTCTTGGAATTTTCTTTGTTATTGTAAGAAATCTTTTTCTCGTGTCAATTTTATCGACTCCTTTTTAACAAGAAATTTATATTGTTAGCGACGGGCGACGGCTAACGTTTGTCGGCTAACGTTTGTCTTGAATAATTTTTTTTGTCTTTCCTTTTTGAATCGTGATTTTTATATGGGTTAATTTTATAAAAAAAAACTCTAAACATGGGGTTTGTCTCAAGAAAATTCTCCTCACCTATTTTAATTTTATAAAACCCCCTAAATATTAGACTTAAATTCAATGGGGTTTAAATGTTTAATGATGAAACTCATATTCAAATAAATTCAAAAGTTTCAATTGTTTCAAATATTAGAAGTATTGATAAGTAGAAAATAAAATAAGTTTAGCAGTTCCAAAAAGAAAGAAATGTGATCACGTGAGTGGGAGGAACGCGGTTTCAAACCGCATGAAGCACAGGCCCACGAGAAGCCCACTTACCTTAATCACAATGATATATATATCTCTTCAATCAAGAGCTAGGGCGTGGCAGAGAGGGCACGGAATTTTTTTGTGCGGCTGATTTTTGAGCACATGAATAAAAAGGAGCGACTGCGGAAGAGTGCAGAGCAGGGGTTTCTTTTGGCGGCTGCTGCAGACACAGAGAACAAAAGGAGCAGTGCTTTTGATGGTTATTCACGGAAGAAAAGCAAGTCTTTTGTAGATGTTCTTTGTTTTTAGCACCCCTTTGAGAGAGTATTTGTGTGAGGGATCTGAGAGTTTGTGAGAGGGTTTTATCTTTGAGATTGTAAACCCCAATTGTATCTCTCCCTCTATATAGTAGATCTCCCCCTCCTTGCCCCGTGGACGTAGGCTATTTGCCGAACCACGTAAAATTTGTGTTCTTGTCGTGATTTGTAATAGCTTGTAGGATCCCTCGACAGGTCAGTCCTAGAACTGATGAGAGGAAGAGCCGATATCTCACTTTGTTGATATATCCGCTTCAGATTCTTGTTTCCTTGGTGAGACAGGAATTCTTACGATCTAATCTCTTGTTGTGCACCTTGCGCACCGGAGGTGCTGTCGAAATTTTCGCTGCGCACAACAAGAAAAAAATTAGGTTCTCTAGTGGACCTAGCATTGGAGATGGAGCAAGAAGAAGAAACCGGGGCAAAAATAAAATGAAAGGTATTTTTAAATAAAAAATTCAAGAAGGAAAACCACAGTAACGATTTTTAATATCTTAGGGATAGTATTGTTATTTTAAATCATGTGCCTATTTAGATTTAATTTTGTTAGTTTAGAGGGTTAAGTGAGAAAAGTTAAAGGGAATAAGTCATATTTTGAAAGTTAAGAAGGGTCGTCTACAACAATCTCAAATTTAGGAGTTTTTTTCTAGAGTTAAAAAAGCCAATAGGGGTTTTCTATAATGACCCCCATAGTTGAGGGGGCGTTTTCTAAAATTAATCCAAATTTACTTAATTGGCAAGATTTTTTTTTGTAGGCGCCAACACTTTTTTGAATTATAGAGGAGTATATACCCCTTTTTGTTATTCGACTTGCCTTTTCTTTACTTATGATTCCTACCTTGCTTTTATGTTTTGTCCTCATTTATAGATTTAACCTTACACCCTTCCAAACATAGAATATATTATTTTGTCATAGACATCCATATAGCTCTAGTATAACTTAATTTGTAATTTGATTTACCATGGAATTGATTTTTCTTTTTTATACCATTTTACAATCATTTAAAATGAAGAAGTTTTCATTACAGTATATTTTCTTCTATGAATGACGATGATGTGCATTTCACATGATTTTACTGCATCATCTTAAGACTATCTCCAGCAGGTGGAGATTGGGGGTTTTTTTGGCTCCAGCAGGTAGAGATCGGGGGGGTGAAATGGGAAATGGGAATCGGATGGGTGAAAATTTCACCTCCGGTTTTTCTCTCCGTGTGGGTCCCGCAACAGTAGATCAACCCAAGCATCAAGTCATGTGTCAAGGCTTGATTGGTTGGCTTTTTTTGTTTTACTCCTAATTTTTAAATGATATTTTGGGAGATAAATGCTAGGAATTAATTTATAATTTTTATATCAATAATTTTTATTTTTTCACCTCTATAAATAGAGATTAGTCTTGTGTAATTTGGAGACCAAAAAAAATCTGAGTTTTCAACACCTTATTCTCCTTCTCTTTGTTTTTTGCTTCTATATTCTTCAAACTTTTTCAAATTGATCCTTCACAAAATTATCTTAATTTCTCCTACAACTTTCCTAACCAGCCTCAAAATACCAACCCTCAAAATCCAAATATGCAAGCCCCGGAAAATACTCAAAATGCTGGTATGTAACCCAATTTTCAAATGCCGTATATGATGCCACCAAATTTTGGCATGCAATACCCTTATCTTCCTTACGGTTATCATCCAGCTGCGGGAAGCAGCTATGTTCCATCCCATATGAATTTCCCTACCACGGAGTCGATTGAGCCACCGACACCCCGGTTCAGTAGCGGATCTACAGAAATCCCGGAGTTATATGAAATAAGAAAAAGAAATGAATAAATAAGGTGGGGTATATATGTTGGAGTGATGGGGTTATAGTGGGTCCCAAATAAAGTAAAAATCTTTTGAAAAAACTCCTGCTGTAGAGATGATAGAAAATGAAGATTGTTGAATTATGTGGAGGGGGAATAAAGTGATGTGGCAGGAGAGAGAAGGTTAAAATTTCGACTCCTGATGGAGATAGTCTCGCAATCAACCAAAATATATGCCAGGAGTAGCAGTATCGGGTAGTAGCGGTTCGAAAAGAAAGAGTAGTAGTGAAGATGTTGAATCCTCCGCTCCTACCCTCATACGTCCTGAGGGTAGGGACACGACAAAGAAGAAAGCTAGAGCTTCGTCCAGTAAACCAAGGAAATCGAAGGTCGAACTTCTCGATGAGTTATCCAATATAGTCACCTCTCGTGAAAAGGCGGAAGCGAATAGAGCAAGTACTGTTGAAGCTATGAATGTCCTCGCTCGTGCCAAGAACATGGAGACGTGGAGATTTTTGAAAAACAAACCAGATCGTGACGATGAAGATGAAGAAGCATATCAGTTGTTGAGGAAAGAACTGTTTGGCAAATGAAGAAGTTGTTGTTTGTCTGTTAGTTTGTTTATGTGTTTTAAGTGTTTTTTTAAGTGTTTCGTGTGTTGAAATTGGAGTGTTGAATAAAATCATTGTTTTTTATTTGAATAAATCCAATTGAAATGACTACTCCCTCTCCAATTGAATTGACAAGTCTCTGCAATTAAAGTTAAAAAATGTATGAATTGACAACTCTCTGGTATGAATTGACAACTCCCTGCAATTAAAGACGAATGGTTGAATTGACCACTCTATCAAATTAAAGACAAGGCATGAATTGACAACTCTCTGTAATTAAAGACAAGGCATGAATTGACAAGTCTCTG
>NC_033802.1:3684392-3694149 GCF_001876935.1 Asparagus officinalis
AGCCTTGCGACCAGCCATCATAGCAGCCCGGACCGCATACTCGGACTGTAACTCTGAGAGGCTCTTCACACTGATAGACTCGTAGGCAGAAAGGAACCACTTGCAGCTGAGGAAAGTGGTCATCGACTTGCGCCTATACGAAGGAAGAGCGAAATGAGCTCCAGTGCAGCCCACCATCGTCCATAGCCACGCTCAGACACCGTCAATCAGTCCTCCCTCAACCTGTAGGCTACGGCTCGGATTCCCAACATACAGTTGGTCATAGCCGAACTGGCGAGCAAAGCGGCAAGGGAGATAAGGCTCTATGTGGCACTGGTTCTTCACCCGGAGGACAAGATACCCAACACGGATATTCACTAGCCACCGGAAACAACCAGCGTCGAGAATAGTCCGATCGCTTCTAGGTTTCTCCTCATCAATCAGCGCGTCGCCATAGCGACCTGAAAAATGAGGGAAACACTTAAAGAATTCCCAGCTCTTGCGGACTCGAAGCTCTTGCTGCACATCACTAAACTTGTTCCCGAGCCATCTGCTCTTCTCCAACAGCTGCATGAAGGGGACGGGGATGTCAACAACACTGGGCGCTGACATCAAGTCAGGACGGTGAAGAACGAACCACGCCATCAGATATGCATAAGGGAGCTCAACCTTCGGACAAACAAGCTCAGCTGATGGTGCAGAGCCCATATGTGTGAAACTACTGACCAGACCCCTGAGCCCGCAATGGATGCTAGCAACCATTGCTGGGAGCAGGGAAAGCTCTCTCCCGTAGGCTAGCTGAACTGCAGGGAAGAGCACCTCGATGGGTAGAGCATCTGAAGGCTGGTGCGGGACAACACACTTCTTCAACCAAAGGGCGAGATAGCCTGCTAATAGAGTCCGGGGCCCAATGGACTTCTGTGCACGGCGGAGAAAAGAGCGAAACTTGGTCCCCGCGGGAAAAGTTCCCTCAGCACTGGCAATAGTGTAAGATTGAGCCTTCCCTCTCCCAACGCGCTAAGACAAAACTGGTCATGCGTGCCCACCACCCCTTGGCTAGTGAGGAAGCCCAACCATAGCATCTATAATCTGGTGGAGGTAACCTTCTCCCCAGAAGAGCCAGACGATTACCCACGGTAGGAGCAGCTGCTGATACCTCGCCTGGGGGTGCAGTGTCAAGACCCATAATCCCGGGTCGAAGACCACGAACGTCAGGATACCCGTTAGAGCCGGGGGTCTTGTGGTGAGTGACATATCCGCACTGAACCCGCTCAGCATCTTCAGTAAGAGGCCAAGACATCTGCCTGTCCACGGCCTGCCCCTTCAAGTGACTGAAGGAATATTGGCGTGGAATCGAAGGGATGTACAAACAAGCTCCACCATCAAAAGTCAGCCAGTGCTCCTCTCCAAGAGTCAGTATAGCGGGGTCCTCGACATGATCCCCGAACAAGAAGCTCGGCTTCTGTAAAGCCTGAGTGGAAGTAGAATCAGCGGTAAAGGTGGCGTCGGTGATAAGCTGGCGCAAGCAATGGCGCCCTCCTTCCCGTATCAAGCGGCAAGAGTCGTCTGAGCGATCTCTATCGAACCGAGGAAGTGGGCTAACAGCCTGCCTAAGAGAAGCTGAAGAGAAGACCTCCCGACTACAACCGGTGTTGGCATGAGGAGGAAGGTTACCCACGGGAAATTCCACTGCAATAAAGCGTAAGGGTGGAGTCAGAAAATTCATAAGAAGAATGATAAGCTCATCCACGGAATAATTGGAGTGACGATTTTGAGCGTCCTACACTAGAAGAACGGTGTGCATCATCACGTGAATAACGTGGTAACATACACCGACCTATAAGGTGTAGGACGACACAAAATCGCCCCAATATACCGGAAGACTTGAATTGGCTAAGCAAAACAAGTCCGAAACCTTACCCTCCGCGAGAGAGGTATCGGTTCTTCCTTCATGACCCGCAAAGAGGTCAATCAGGGATGCAAGAAGAAAAATCTGCATAAATTCTCACCCCCGAAGAATGAGGCCGCGGGAGAGGATGTCGCAGGGACCTCCTCCTCACTATGCTGTGAATGAGAACGACTCCTACGGGGTCGAGATCGACGCGGAGACATTGCCGATCTGCAACGAAAAGCAACAAGTCAGGTACAATCTAAAATATGAATACACGAAATTTAAAAGGGAAATTGAGAACTTTAATTAAAATCCTATACATAAATAGGATTTCATAATTGAAGTCTTAAACCTACAAATTTCATGCATGCGAAATGATGATTGTCATCTTTCACGGTGAATTTTGGTGAAATACCCAAAATACCCTTCGTGTTCAAGGCCAAAATTCAGGTCAAGGACACGCGTGACCCGGGTCATGATCATCACATTCGATCATATAACACCCCGGTACCCCACAATTTTGGTTAAAGTTTGCAAATGAGCCCTTTTGCAGAATTTAGCCAATTTTGCATAAAAGCCCCTCTACAAAATCTTGGTTTGGGCTCCACATGCCTTATCAAAATTTTGATCATGAGTTCGTGGTCAAAACTCATTGGATGTCAGCCCTAAATTCGCTGCCCTTTTGCAAATAAGCCCCCTAAAACATTTATGGGCTGTTTTGCAAATTAACCCCTCAAATAACTCTTTGATCCTCTTGCATAAAGCACCCCTCACAATATTCCACCAAATGGACATAAATCCAACCCCAAAATTTCAGTTCCAATTTTGCATAAAAAACCCCACGAATTTCAGTCCCTATTTTGCAAATAAGCCCTCCAAAATTTTGGCCATATTGCCTCTTTTGCACAAAACCCCCCAAAATATGGTGCCTACACAACCCACCACTACTACCAACATAAAGATTCAATCTTGTATCAAAAAGGGAGAGGGCTTGAGGAGTAACTTACCCAAATCAAGAGACTTGAGAACCCTAGTCCCAAGGGCCAAGACTTGAGCTTGAAGGTGGAGGTTGGGGAATGCAAGCTTCCGGCCAATGGGTATCCGCTAAAATCCAAGATTGCTTAAAGATTGATGGGTTCTTCAATGGAGGAAAGAAGTTTGGGGAAGAAGAACCTCAAAACCGAAATAGAGGGGAGGGGGTTCGGTTTTGAGCTAAGTAAGAGAGGGAACTCTCTTTTGAATTTTGAAAAGAGGGGGGAAAACAAAAGAAGTAATGGACCAAAACAAAAGGAAAAAGAAACAAAGCAAAAAAGGGAAAAAGACAAAAGAAAAGAAGCAAGAGGGGGGGGGTGTCTCGGCCCTAGAACCGAGACACCCTAGGGTGTCTCGGCCTTGGCCGAGACACCCCAAGGTGTCTCGGCCAAGGGGGAGACACCCCCGGGCATCTCGAGTCCTGTTTTGTCCTCGTACGCCTGTTTTGGACCCGAATACGCCCGTTTTCGTCGATTATTGGATGTTCTGATGAAAATCAACACCAATCAACATTCGATGCACGAAACCCTAAGGGTCAACGCCGGTCAACGCGTAACCCTAGGTCACCGCAAGTCAACGCGTTAAACCGCTATGCTCCAATACCTTAAGAGCTTAAACTGTGTATACTCCAGCAAACGTACGAGTATAAACTGTGTTAATGGCGATCCGTAAGCCCTAGGGTCAACGCCGGTCAACGCGTCACCCTAGGTCAACGCCAGTCAACGCGTTGCAACCAAAATCGACGTTCGATGATTCGGAATCCACACGAGTCAACGTTCGACGATTCGAAACCCTAAGGGTCAACGCCGGTCAACGCGTAACCCTAGGTCAACGCCAGTCAACGCGTTGCAACCAAAATCAACGTTCGACAAATTGCAACCAAAATCGACGTTCGGTGATTCGGAATCCACACGAGTCAACGTTCGACGATTCGAAACCCTAAGGGTCAACGCCGGTCAACGCGTAACCCTAGGTCAACGCCAGTCAACGCGTTGCAACAAAAGTCAACGTTTGGAGATTCAAAACCCTAAGGGTCAACGCCGGTCAACGCGTAACCCTAGGTCAACGCCAGTCAACGCGTTGCAACAAAAGTCAACGCTTGGCGATTCAAAACCCTAAGGGTCAATGCAGGTCAACGCGTAACCCTAGGTCAACCCTATTCAACGGGTTGCAACCAAAAGCCAACTTTTAACGAATCAAAACCCTAAGGGTCAACGCCGGTCAACGCCGGTCAACGCGTAACCCTAGGTCAACGCCAGTCAACGCGTTGCAACAAAAGTCAACGTATGACGATCCAAAACCCTAGGGTGGACGCCGGTCAACGCGTAACCCTAGGTCAACCCCAGTCAACGGGTTGCAACAAAAGTCAACGTTTGACGATTCAAAACCCTAAGGGTCAACGCTGGTCAACGCGTAACCCTAGGTCAACGCCAGTCAACGCGTTGCAACAAAAGTCAACGGTTGACGATTCAAAACCCTAAGGGTCAACGCCGGTCAACGCGTAACCCTAGGTCAACGCCAGTCAACGCGTTGCGACAAGAAGTCAACACGCGATGGTCCGAAACCCTAAGCCAGCACAATGTGGCAGAAGTAGTTCAAAGTCAACTCAATGACACAAGCCAAACTCAATTCATCAGCTGCAGACTCGAGACTCTGACGACGGCCAAGCGATAAACGCAGTGCCGGAAAAACTTCGGCTATTCGTCAAAGCATCGAATAGACCGAAAATCGAAGGAGCCAAGAGTTGAAGCTAATCACAGGTCCTTAGGCCGACTGAAGGCTAGACCAATCACATCCAAAGTATTCCGGCCTCTGCTATAAAAGAAACGAGTCCGGAACACTTTGGAGGGGGTATCTGTAGGCATCGAAAATTGCCTATAGGTCTCCACAAACGGTTCAGTCGGGAAGCCCGGCACTGTTCACAAAAAGGACAACACCCTCCGTGCCTCGACCACTCTAAAGACAATCCAACCATCAGAGCGGATCGAACTCTTCGTCACGTATCCAACGCACCCGGAATCACTCAAATCCGAGTTCGTACGAAGAATCTACGGGGAAAACGACCAAAACGCACCTACGGACGTCTCGGAATCCCGAAACACCCCCAGGGGTGTCTCGGAATTTCCGAGACACCCTAGGGGTGTCTCGGATTTTTGGAGACACCCCAAGGGTGTCCCAGATCTGTGCGGACACCCCTGGGGTGTCCTAGATCTGTGCGGACGCCCCCCTCTTGTTTTCCTATAAATAGGACCCCCTTACCTCATTTGGAATGATCTGGATTTTTGGAGAGCCTCGGCGAAGCCCTGCTGCAGCAAACACTGATCGAGCACTTCAACCGAGGAGGAGAGGTCTAAATCAGCCTTCATCACCCGTTCTCATCCTTCCTTAGTATTAGCCTTTAGCGTTAATACTAAGAAGAGCTATTACCTCGCTTTAGCCGAGGTATACGCTTAGAACTTCTAGATCTCACGCGGATCGACGAAGTTCTGTCCGATATTTCTGGATTAGAAGTTTCTAGATCTCACGCGGATCGACGAAACTCTGTCCGATTTATCCGGAACGGATCTGATTGCCCCGGTGGTCCACGGATATCAACATCCCCGTCACAGGCCAAAGACCCACGCAAGCGAGACCGCACCAAAACGGGATCTCGTGTTTATTTTCGAAAAGTTGTAATCTTTGTTTTGTTGCACAAGGAGGTCTTATAAAAAGACCGACTTTTTTATCGATTCTCGTTGTAACGTTTAAAGTTGTAACAGATTCAAAAGCAATGAAAACAACGACTTTCACCGAAAACAGCCCTTTCTTCCAGATTTCCTCTTCTGTGTGTTCTTATGGATGAAGAAGCAATAGTGAGGGATTGCTTGGTATTGACTAGTAACTCCATTGATATTATCATGCACTCCTGCAACATTGTTCACTAATTCTGTATCCATTCGAGTAATTATTCTTGACAATTTCACTAGCTGTGTAATTGTTGTGCAATTTTTCAATGGGTTTGTTGTTGATGTTGACTAATGCATATATCGTATATGTTGACTTCAGTTCTAGTTTGGTGCAATCTTCCTCTTGCTTTCAGCGTTCATCCTGTTCATTTTTGAAACAGATGCTTGATATAATATTTGCTAACCTTGCCGTTTCATGGATAACTTGCATATTGAAACAGATGGTACAATATCTGTTGACTTTGAAGCATCTTTGAGCTCAATGCTTGAAAGTCCTGACCACGAACTAGACTCTTTAGATATTTGTACATGAATCCATGTAAAGTGTTTAATGTATTTTTTTGTTAAATATGCAGAAAGATTATGAGTTTCTGCCTATAGATCCTTATTGTCCTCTCAATCTTCCTGCTATACATCGAGGCGTGAAGATAAAGATGCAGAAGAGAGTCGAGGCAATCGGAATCAGGTGAAGGAGTGTTATGAACTATGGCTGGAGACTTCCCAAGAGAAAAGAGATGATCTTTTCAAGGAAGATATGTTCTCAGGGATCGATAAAAAATGGTAGGACGACCTCTGCAAGTTTTTTTCTTCTAGTAGGAAACAGATAAATGGTTAACAAATAATTCAATGTTCGGCATGTGCTTATTTTTGGATCACAATCTAAATCTTACATTTTTGTGCAGGCGGAGGCAAAAAGAAATAAAGATAATCAGGAGTCAAGGAAGTGAGGTCGAGCAACCTATGCGGGTGGCTTGAGGAGTATGGTTCGAGCAAAAGAGAGAGTGGTAAAATTAATTATTAAGAGTTTTAAAAATGCATTTATTAGTTTATGATATGATATATTATACAAATTTATGTTTTGGTGAATTACAGAGAGCTCAGATCGAAGAATCAGGTGGCAGCTCAAGTGCATTAAAGGAGTATTTGGGCACCCACGCGACGTTAGTCGATCTAGCAGTAGATACATATTCATGTACATATCCCGACACCCAAACTCAGGAGTATTGTGTAAGTGTTATGTTTTTGACTAATTGAAATAAATTTCTTGAATATGTTTATAATAATATTGTTGACTTAATATTTGAATACTTTATGTGGTGTAGGCTCGGGTGATAGAAAGAGCCAAATCATTAGGGGTCGACCGAGAACCCAAATCTACTGAATGGCCACTGTCTTAGATGATGTACATGGATGGCATATGGTGGTTATGAGAGAGGTTTGGGTCACGGTGTCACCAAATTTTATTTGAAGATTTCCTCCACTCTGACCTTCGCTACTCCTCCTGATGTGCTTCGTGAGATGGCGGAGCTTAAGGCCAAGATGGAACGATTAACCCAGCTTGTATGTATGATTACTTTAATATAAATTTATTTTCAATTTAGAAAATAAGATTTTTTTTTTTTTGGAACACAAGATCAAATGCATAGTCACACATACACTACGCATTTGTATCTCACCAAATTCAAGGTGGATGTGTATTGTCCATTGGTTGAAGGATATTATACCCTTTTGTTTAATTTATTGCTGAAGTACGCCGCTGAGAGTTGCTGATACTAAGGAATCTCGAGATCTTGATTTGTGTATTCTTTTGGCATGCGTAACTATAAGACTCGTTCCTCATCAACTAAATCAGTGTTATTTCGAATGAAATCTTGAGCTTTCTATCACAATTTATAGAGAATTTAAAGCCCTTATTAGGAATGGTTTATACATGCATACATTTATTAAATTACAGATTTGTGTGAGATTCATCTGAACATGCCCTCTAAACATCATTAGTTATACTTTACTGGATGATTATCTTACCGCTCATCGACCTTCTATTGTTTCGGCTACTCAATCGGCTTTTGCTCAGCCTTCTCCGGATGCTCAGGGTTCTACTTTTGTTGCTCAGCATTCTCCTCGGGATATTTCAGCACAAAATCTTCTTGCAAGTCGGCTGGGGGGCTTGTTAAGGGGCTTAACGCAGGAGGGCTACGGCGAGGAGGACACCCGCAAGGCTTTTGTCGATTTTCTTCGATTCAGTCAGCAGTGACTTGCACTTTCTAGATATATGAGACATTGTATTTCGGATACTCTTTATGACATTGATTTAGTTGTTTAAAAATTACTACTTGCATTTCGTTTTAGTAATTTTTTTGTTTTGGCTTATAATTACGTATGGTGTTAGGATCTTGAATTCATTTTATGACATATTTATGTTTTTGATTGTATAATTGCGTGGGAATATTGCTGTGAACATGTTTATTATTATTTTTTTGGGTATGATTATTTTTACCAACTTATACAGGCGAAAAATGATAGGATTGGAGATTGTTAGGGATGGGATAGTTCAGCTCCAACGGTTCACACCGTTGGGGCTGATAAGGTGCACGAGCTGTGCATGTTTTTGCACCAACGGTTGAAATCATTGGTGCAAAGAGTAGCACCAACTGCTGAAATCATTGGTGCATCTAGAAGCACCAATGGTTTCAACCGTTGGCGCTGTGTTTTTATATTTTAAAAATTAAATTTAAGAAACTATCAGCGCTAACGGATATAACCGTTGGTGCTGCTAAAATATTTGTTGGGGTTAACTTTGCCCCAACGAAAAATTAAATTGGTCACTGTGACAACTTCATGCTCAAAACATGAGAACCCTGTACAAAATAAAAATCATGCCACATTGGAGCTAAATTTACCCATCAGTTGTTTTTTTGTTAAGTTACTCGCGTGGCAGCACTACTGCTTCTAAAATTCATAAGTTTGAATAATATGTCAAATTAAGCAAGCAGAGCAGAGCAGAACTATCATTTTATCAGTGGGCTCTGTTATGCCTAGGTTTAATTAGGTTTGTTTGAGTTGTTTATGCACATCTTTGAAACGGAGCCTTGGTGTTTTGAGTACTGTGACTTCTGTTGTTTTAATTAGTGCGTTTTGGAGTTTCTGCTCTCTTCTATGCAGTTGTTGGCTCGAGGGGGTTTTAGTTTGTGTTATTTGGCTTAGAATGGTGATCGGTCAAGTGGATTCACGTTCTCGGCGATGCATGGAACCGTGGGCTTCGTTATTTGTACTACGCTATTTTGCTAATTTTATAGGATTTGGATCCTCTCCAGTCTCCACTACAAAAAAGTAGTGGAGAGACCACTACTTTTAATCTAAAGCGTTGATTATTTATTAGGCGGCTATGATACAATCTAAATCTAACACTTACCATACCCCCGTGTATTGCACTCATTCCTAATTTGCACTAAAAGAAAAAATCATAACCATCAACTATATAATCAATGGCTGTGATAACCCTGGGTTGCGCAACATCCCTCAACGCATGCCCTCCCGTATTTCACAAAATTAATGTCCTGTGGACGTGAGAGTTGAACCTGGGATCTCAGTGTACTATTTATAGGCAACTTACCAACTCGATCGGATCCTCATGGATGAATGTGACACATTATCTTATCATGAATAGTTGGGAATTAACTGAGATGAAAATAGCTATGCGAGAGTGTTTTCCATATTGAGCCTGCTTGACTACTATCCACCCATTTTGACATGGGCATCCTACTCTTACAGTAGCATTACTCGAGATACATCAATTTGTCCGCGCTAACAATTTGTGGCTATATTATTTTTCATCTTGAGCCACATTTTAGTGAAATTGGATCCCATATGCTGACAATTGAATAGAGATTTGTAATTAGTTTTTGGGAAAAATGTGTCAATGCTCCAAAATAAGAAAGTGGTTGTGATCAGGCCCCCTGTATTTTCTTTTTGTGTAAGAAAGCCCCATTACATGAAATACTTATGTTTTAGTCCCTATTTACCTTTCCAACTCAGTAGAGAGAAACCATTACCAAAACCCAAAACTGCTCTTAACCCTTTCCCGCCAAAACATGTATGCCTCTCTCTCTCTCTCTCTCTCTCTCTCTCT
>NC_033802.1:3694159-3716792 GCF_001876935.1 Asparagus officinalis
TCTCTCTCTCTCTCTCTCTCTCTCTCTCTCTCTCTCTCTCTCTCTCTCTCTCTCTCTCTCTCTCAAACCACGCTCAAACCTCCTCAAACCTCCATCATCTCGAGAACCAAAATTCGGAACCCTAGTTTTCACTCAAACGTCCAGTAAATCCATAAAACAATGTCTAACAAATTTAAGGAAAATGACCGAGAACCCTAATGTGGAGAAGGATGAAGGAGACAACACCCAAGGAAGGGGTTCGTCACCGGCATCGCTCGGCTCGGTTGGCGAAGGAGGATGCGCCAAAATCAGCCGCCTCCGCCTCTGCCTTCATATCCCCTGCCAGTGGTTCTCCTCCGACATCCTCTGAGGATGAGGAAAGTAACGAGGCGACGGTGACCCTATTGAGCACAAAAAGGGGACTAGAAGTTCGAGACTGCAATAGGAGACGCTCGACGGAGGATGTGCCCATCTCTAAGAAGAAGTAAGTTCCCAATCAATTGAGTGATTTTGAATTTAATTAATTTTTGTTATAAGTAATTTGTAAAATTATGGTGTTGGATGTTAGAATTGAGTGATTTTGAATTTAATTAATTTTTGTTATAAGTAATTTGTAAAATTATGGTGTTGGATGTTAGCTGAAAATATGAGCGGGAAAAAAGGATTTTTGTTATAAGTAATTTGTAAAATTATGGTGTTGGATGTTAGCTGAAAATATGAGCGGGAAAAAAGGAAGAAAGTTAACAGTTTATTTGTTTGAAATGCGATTGAGATTTTTATGGGTTCTGTTTATAAAAAAAATGATGGTGAGAAACTAGTTATTGTAGTGTAGAACCAGTTTCTTAGTTTGGGAGTATGATCTCAACAATATCAAGTATAATTGTTTTCAAGAAATGCATGTCGATAATTCTCATTTGTTGTTAGATATTAGCAATGCATGTCAATAATTCTCGTTCATTTAGCCTTATGTGTCAATTATTAGCCATTCATGTTAATAAATATTGACTTCTACTAAGTTAATGCCTTAACTGTTAACTATTTTTAATTCATGTTAATAGTAATCATTTGTTGCTAAGCTAAGGTCATAACTATTGTAGTTTTATATTCAATTTATTGGTAATAAAAGTGGATAAAACGGGGACCTTATTTGTAGAATTTTTGTCTTAATATGAGTGGAATTATTATGTATGAAGTGTAGACATATTGTGTGTCCTTTAGACTCATTGTTTGGAATTCAGTTCATTGTGTTTTATTATCATGTAATATATATTGAGAAGTATAATCATAGCATATGAATTATAATATACAATCACATCCAACAATTATCATGTAATATATATTGAGAAGTATAATCATAGCATATGAATTATAATATACAATCACATCCAACAATTATGAAAAGTATGTGAATATTTGGTATAATCATAGCATATGAATTATAATATACAATCACATCCAACAATTATGAAAAGTATGTGAATATTTGCAATTAGATTTGTCATATATTATATATTGAGAAGTATAGGTTGTACATCAATTTGTTGTTTAAGTGATAGCATTACATGAAAAGGGTAAATAATTGATGTTTACTTTTCCACATACATGTTTTATTATTAGATATTAAAGTTCAAAAACGAATGTTAACTTGTACAAACAGATGTTAAGTTTTGTTGAGTGTTGTTAACGTTCATCTGTGAGTGTTAACTGTCACAAAATGTTTTTAAGTTTTAACCTTTAATGTTAATATTTTCCACTGATGTTAATAAGTATAATGGATATTAATAATTTCAATGATTTGTTAAGAGTAAATATTTGTTTATGCAGGAAAATTGATGTTGTAGGTGATATCAGGCCTACAGCATGTTTTGGATCGTACTATGCGTTCATGAAAAACCTTCAACCAAGAATGAAAAGGTGGCACTGGGATGCCTACAAGGCAATAACTTCGAGCATTACATCTTGTTCGGACCTCCAGCACGTGATCGACCAGCACAAGAGCATGTGCTAAGTCATTATGTTGGCGAAAAGGATGAATTCTCTTTCCCCGATTCAAAAATCGGGTCGATGTTTTCTGTCAAATTTGATGAGGAATGGGTGCAAAATCACATGGGCTTCCCTATTGACGGGGAGTTGATTTATGGCATTAGAGACCCACACAACTGGCTCTGGAGGGAGTACTTTGAAGAGAAGAAAGAAATGCTAAAGGCCAAGGCAAAGGCCAAAAATAAAGAAGCTGGTAGCATGCAGAGATATGTTGAAGAGTTACTGGACACACTTGTTGAGTCAACCTCAAAGAAGGATATTGAGGATTTTGTGTTGCTTCAGATTTTGTACTAGTGTGCAATGATTTGGTGCCCTAAGAGCTCACAAGGCATCTCAAGACATTGTTTCAATATGTGGATAGTATTGATAGAGTAAAAAATATTGCGTGAGGTAAATTTATTTTTGATGAGACGAAGAGAGGCATTCAAATTACCGTGGAATGAATGAGAAAGGCAGGGGTTACATACGTACCTAGATGCATGCCACTCATTCTTGTAAGTTGCATGTTCATATGGTTTGCTTTTTGTTTTCGTTATTAGCAGTTTTGATAACTATGATAAAAATTAACATGCATCAGAAAACATGTACAAGATTGAAAGTTAAATAGGATATTGTGAAAATTAACATCTTAACATAAAACTTAACATATGAAAATGAAAGGTAACATTAAAATGTGATAGTTAACATGTATGCCTGAATGTTAACATGTAAAAGTGAAAGTTAACCTTTAAGTATGAAAGTTAGTTATTTAGACTAAAGTTGAACAAAGAGTTATGAAAATTAGAAAGAAAAAGTATGACAAACATTTGTTGCCTCTCCATCTTTTTCATGTTGTTTGTAGTTTTACTAGTTTATAAAAGCTTAAAATTTTGTTCATTCTATTTTGACAGCTACGGTACTACGAGATGACGAGCATTAAAAAACATCCCTTAACTTGAGATGGAAGCATCCGTTGACCAATTGGGTAAGGGTAGGAGGGACAGCTGGCTCTTTGAGGAGAGATACAATTGTATCCAATGCAAGGAAAGCAAGCATTAAAATCGTAGAGAAACCAATTTCTCCCAGCAATCCACGGAGTGCGAAATACCCTCAAAGGGAGTCCAGTTGGAAGAAGAATGACATCTCTCGTCGTGGGAAAAAAAGAATCTCCCTCATCTCCGACAAGGGTAAATCTATGGAGCAATCACCGCCGAAGAAGGTTGCTCAGCTGAAGAAGAAGAAGAGGAGGCAAGAAAAGGTTAAGGGTGAGACACCAGAAAATGTGAAGGATAAATCTAAGAGCTCGTCAATAGCCTACGTAAGCATCAATTATTCTTTACACATTTTTGCATATTTATATTGAACGAAATTTTATAACTTTATCATTATTACATTTTAATTTGCATTGTTTCATGTTAACTTTCTTTTTACCTGTTATTGTTTTATGTTGATTTAGTGTTAAATGTTAATGTTCAGCAGAACATGTGAATTCTCAGCATAACATGATAACTTTTATTCTTACATGTTATTTCTTGTATTTACATGTTAACTTTAGTCTATACATGTTAATTTTCAGCTTAACATGTTAACTTTCATTGGGTAGAGCTCGGGACCTTCCTTGGGTTGCCAAATCTCATTGAATAACCAAGCCGAGCAAGCCCATGTTTCTTCCTAGAGTAGTACGGTCATGTAGTTTAGTATCCAAAACAATTTGTAGAGAGAAAATCCATCTTTAAGACTTATATATATTGTGAGAAAAATTCATCAATTAAAATACAGAAAAAGAAAAGAAACATTTTTGGAGAAGTCTCTTTAATGCCCCCTCCTCAAGTGTTTACTGCTGCCTTGAGAAAAGGGAGGCCACATTTACCCTGACTGTGACAACTCCCCTCCCTATAAAGTTTGATACGTAAACTCACTCCTCTGGATTCATTTAAAGCCTCTGACCAGATTCTTCACATGAGCCTGCAATAGTCACCAGTACTCCTCAACAGTACTCATTAGTCCATCATATCTTTGGTATTCCTAAATAAATCATTTAAATCATTGAAATGGCTATTAGGAAATTAAGTTCTGTAGCTATTTCAGATCTAGTCCCTTAATTCATAAAACTGTCATTATGTAACTCAATTCTCATAAATTACTCCAAACTAGCCCCTAGCTCTATTTGCTACCTATGATCTTATTGGATGAACTAATTTCAAAGTAAACTATGACACTTGGGGGCTGTTTGGTTCGTTTTTTTTTTTTTTTTTTTTTTAAGGGGGGGGGGAAGCTGCCAAAGGTCAGAAGTTTGGCAGCTTCTCCCAAAATCGTCTTTATAGAGGTGATTTTGGGAGAAAGTTGTTAAAGTTCTGACACTTTGACAGCCCCCCCCCCCCCCCCCCTCAACAAAAAAAAAAAACCGAACCAAACGCGGCCTGGGGGATCTTGTCAAAGTTTCAATGATTGGAGGGCTAACTCAAACTTTACAAGATTTAGGGGCAAATATCTAACAAGACCAACAAAACTAATGAACCGGATTCATTGGGCATTAAAACATTGGCATCACGTGGGGGCGTTTTACGAAGCACAATGACGCTAGTCCCTCACGTGCAATTTTTTTATTTTAATTTATTTATTTATTTATTTGGGTATAAAGAGGGCCTTTCACAGTCTAAATTTATAAGCTCCCAGTGCCCACTATCCAAAAATCCATCCTCTCTTCTCCTTCCTCCAGATTACTCATCAGATTGGGGGAAATAAGAACCCAACCCTGACCCTTGACGAGTTCACCGGTGATGATATGAAGGACGACGATGATGAAGAGGACGGAGGCAGTAGCAACAGATGCTTACGCTGGGTTGGGAGGTATTGGAAATTATCAGGTGAGAGGTTTTCGCTGAGAAATTGTTGTTGATTGAAGAAACCCTTAATTATTAGGTTAATTTAGATATATTGAAAAAATGAAAGGGAAGAAAAGTATCGTTGTGGTGAAAGATGACGATGACAAGGGGGAGAAGGATGAGGAGAAGCCACTTGAAATTTCACCCATGGGTATGAGAACATCCATGCCAGAGCTATGGAGAAGGGGAAAAAACCGAAGAGGAAAAAAATTTATTGGGGATGTTGAATATGGGCATTCCTTCTTCACAAGACTTTGACATCTGGCTACCGGATTTAACTAAGAAATTATTAGGTGAGAGGTTTTAACTGAGAAGTTGTTGAAAAACTCTTATTAGGTTTAGATATATTTTTTTTTAGAAATTAGTTTTATTGTTTCATTAGAACATTTTATTGGCAGGAGCAATATTGACAGTATCTCTAGCTCTCTAATTTTAGGCCTTCCCATTGCTGAGAATATGAGCCCGGTATTTAAAATCCTCTATCGTTTCTAGCTCTTCTATAATTTTTTTGCAAATTTTAAAACTCATCTATGGTAGGATTAGTTCACGTGATTATTCTTTGGAATTTTCAATGATACATTTTTTTGCCGCAGTCAGTTCATATGTTTATATTATGTGGTTTCTTCATGTTTCTTCATGTTTCTCATGTGAATTTATGTGACTGGCCTGTTTTGCATATCTATATTGCACTAATCAGTACCCATTTCAATTTAAATTGACTTTGCTAATCATCATATACATATATATGATAAATACTTAGGAAAAATGTGTCTGCGCCCTAAAAATAGAATCTTCATGTGACGAGGCCCCTTGTATTCTCCCCTATATGGATAAGCCCCAAATACACACTGTATTTGTGTTAAGGCCCCAAAGTGTCGGATTTCAAAAAAAACCCAGAGGAAGTTACGAAAGCACCCTTTAATGGGGCAGAAGTCGGTTACTACGCCCCCTCCTTACTCAAGTACCCTCTCTCTCTTCCACCTCTCTTTCACTGCTGGGGAGCCACCGAAACTCTTGAACTTTTAATTTTCTCGTCGCATTTCAACAGTGCTAGGGTTTTCACCAGAAAATTGTCGTCCAGGGAAGCATAATCCGTTAACAATTGCGAAGTCATTCGTCGCGACGAGTTGAAGAACAAAGACGGTTCATCTGGGATTGGCAGTGCGAGGAAGCCGCTCAAACTCACATGGTCATTCAAAGGCAGGTAGTAGAATGGCAAGACCAGAAAAGAAGAACGGCGAGGGCTGGCCATACCAACGAACCCTCCCCAAAAAAGCAGTAAATTCTAGGTTATCCAATATTTGGGGACTCGACGTAATATTCCCTAATTTGATTTTATCTTAAACAGTCTGCGTTAGTTCTATTAGATGTCCGTTAGTGTTAGGTCTAATTTCAATTTACGTTGGGTCTAATTGAACTTGAAATTTTGATTTTTTTTTTACAGAAAAAAGTTGCTGATACTGATGCGGTTGAATCAATAAGGCTAACCGCTAATATCGGGGCTTATTTTGAATTCATGAAGCGTATTACCTCGAAGATTCGTCAGTGGCATAGGGATTCATACCACGAGGCTATATTTGAGCCCTATATATTATTTGGGGCTCCTGTGCCTGATCGCCCCCACACTTAAACTATTGCTGAGCTGTTATGATAGCGATAATAACATATTTTCTATCCCTGATTCAAAATTTGGGGGGATGAAAAGTGTTAAATTTGATTTAGAATGGGTCCATAACCATACTTATTTCCCAGTTTATGGGGAAGTCCTAAGTATCAATCGAGACTCAAAAAACAGAATTTGGGTGAAATACTTCTCTAATCTTTTCAAATCTGAAGAGAGGAAGAAGTTAAAAAAACAACAATCACCCATCGAAAATACCTTGAAGGGCAACTGGAAAGGTTTGTGGATTCTAAGGAAAAGCAGAATATCCAAGACTTTGTTCTGCTGCAAACACAACTGTTTGTGTTAGAATTAGTATGAAATCCATTTGAACTAACAAGAAATCAATTAGAACTAACATGAAATTGATTAGAACTAACATATTTGACCTAACATGGAATTTGAACTAGAACTAACAGTAAATCGCTTAGAACTAACAATAAGTCGATTGGAACTAACAATGAATAGATTAGAACTAACAAGAAATCTATTAGAATTAACATATTTATTCTAACATGGAACTATATCTAGAACAATAAATCGATTAGAACTAATAATATAACGATTAGAACTAACATGAAATCGATTAGAACTAACATATTTGACCTAAAATGAAACTGGAACTAGAATTGACAAGAAGTAGATTAGAACTAACAAGAAATCGTTTGGAACTAACAAATTTGACCTCACATAGAGCTGTAACTAGAATTCACAACAGAACAGATAGAACTGACATGCAATCGATTAGAACTAACATACGCTCAAATTAGAGCTAAAATCCAATTACACCCAACATAGAACTAACATGGATCTAACATGAACTAACATTAACTGATTTTACACTTAACGTCATAAATATTGATCTTAGCATCAAAAAAATCCTTTAACCTACATGTCTTGTCGAACTTGCTTGTTGTTATGGATATTTGAAGAATCCTCTGTCTTTAAAAGCTTGTATGTGAACCTCCTTTAATCCTCTATTGTGACAATGCTCCACCATAGACGACAGATTATCTTCGTTCTCAATAGGAAATTTAAAGTTTCCATTTGTTTCGTCTTTGTATGACACTTAATGAATCATACGGAAGATCTAACATTTCCGACACATCAAATTTGAGATTCAGAATGATGGTTGAAGAAGTAATCTTCATGAATACTGCTCTATCCCCCGAAGAGACAATGCAGATGATGTCCTTCTCAGTCATTATGAAGGAAAGATGAGAGTAATGGATCGAATTTTAGGACAAAGAGGAGTAATAGATAGAGAGAGTAATGGAGAGAATTTTCATCTGAGTAAGAGTAATGGAAAACTAAATTTATTGCTCGTGATAGAGGAAAAAAAGGGGAGAAAATTTCCCTCCATTTCTTATCGCTTATTCGCATTTAATGGGACGTGACTATCTATGCTTTAGGGGACAAGGTGTCCGGGGAAGAAGGAGAAGGGCAATTTCGGGTTATTTTCAAAATACATTCGCTACTTTGTATACCGCTGACGTGGAGGGGCCTTGAAATATTATACGGTGCTTTTTTGGGACTTATCCACATGGGGGAGAATACAAGGGGTCTCGTCACATGAAGATTCTGCTTTTGGGGCCTGGACACATTTTTCCCTAAATACTTTATCTTTTAGTCATTACAAATACTTGGATGCGTTAGGATTCTCTTTAAGACAAAAGGTTAATCACTTTCAATGGCATATTGTTAACAATGACATTAGCCCAATGCCAATTGTTGTTGAGTTGTTGGGCTTGGTCAACTTTAGACCAAAGAGATAAGTCCGCGTGACAAATATTTGGGACAAATAAGTTATATTTACCACTGTTTTGGGAAATCAAGTTTAAGACAAACATTGTTCTAGGAAAATCAAGTACTATGTTAACAAACTGTGTCATATTTCATGATTATGTGCAAAATAGAAGTTGTTTGTAAACATACCAAATTACCAGTATCATTCATTACAGCACCAAACATATTGTTTAAGAGTGCCATTGCCAATGAACTGTGAAATCCCATTGCACTTTGATGCAGGTTTGCCACGGGCGTCCCAGAAGGTTCGATCTACAAATAAAACCAATCGATTAAGGCCCAATCCTGAGAAGAATGTGTCACAGGCCCCAATGCTGAGAGATTTGGACAATATGTGGGGCAAGTGAGCCGCCAATTCATGGACTACTCACTTTATAAGAACTGGGGCCCGGATCATGAGCGTCCGTTTGATAAGTTCTTTCTCCAAGCCCAGGTTTAAATACATTTTTAATTCGTAAATATATTTTCTTTAACATGGTTCCAATGCGAAAAAAACATTGATTCTGTTCTATAGCAATCCATCAAATAATGAAACATTGTCTAGTGTTTCTAATGCAAGTCCTTTCAGTAGCCACTATCCATATCAGTGTTTCCTGGCTACAGTAGTTCTGATTCTAATTGAAGTTCAACATATCTGATTAGGTGATGATCATGGTCTTCTAGATTTTTCGTCAGCTCGTGAAAACTGATGTATATGTTGCACGTAGTTCTGTTTTTGTAACATAGTCTTTTTTTTATGGCTGTCCGCCTTGTGGCTTCTCTATTTCCCTACTGAACAGCGATATAGAGTTACCCATGACAGTTAAAATTCCTGCCTTCGTTGCTGTTATCAGTGACAGCTAAAATTCCTGCCCTCATTGTTGCCCGAATTGGTGCAGGTTAGTAAGATAATTTTGTTCCATGGAATGAGTCGGATCCTTAATTTTAGTCGCTAGGTGATTTGCTTTTGTCGTGATATAATCCCTAGAATTGTATTCATCTCCCAGGCTTCTCAGATACAATATGCTATTATGACTGTCAAAGTACTACAATTCCTCAGAAGTCATGGTTTTAGTTTTAGTCGCATTATGTAGCTAAAAGTAACAACGCACGTAATATCATCCAAATCCTTTAACAAATTAATGTTTAAATGTGATGGTATCAATTCAAATAAATGCCGAACAAAACAATGACTTGCAAATCAACCGATCGGAATGTCAATGCATTTTCAACACCTTCACACAAAAACTATGTTCTACATAAAAATCTGTAATTACACCAACTTGCCCTTTCTTCCAGATTTCCTCTTCTGTGTGTTCTTATGGATGAAGAAGCAATAGTGAGGGATTGCTTGATATCGACTAGTAACTCCATTGATATTATCATGCACTCCTGCAACATCGTTCACCAATTCTGTATCCATTCGAGAAGTTATCCTTGTCAATTTCACTAGCTGTGTAATTGTTGTGCAATTTTTCAACGGGCAATTGAAAAATTATCATATATCATTCACTAGCTGTGATATTATCATTCACTAGCTAGTGATATTATCATTAGCTGTGATACAATTTTTCAACAGCTAGTGATATTATCATTCACTAGCTAGTGATATTATCATTAGCTGTGATACGATTTTTCAACAGCTAGTGATATTATCATTCACTAGCTGTGTAATTGACTAATGCATATATCGTATATGTCGACTTCAGTTCTAGTTTGGTGCAATCTTCTTCTTGCTTTCAACGTTCATCCTGTTCATCTTTGAAACAGATGCTTGATATAATATTTGCTAAATATGCTTGATATAATATTTGCTAACCTTGCCGTTCATGGATAACTTGCACATTGAAACAGATGGTACAATATCTGTTGACTTTGAAGCATCTTTGAGCTCAATGCTTGAAAGTCCTGACCACGAACTAGACTCTTTAGATATTTGTACATGAATCCATGTAAAGTGTTTAATGTATTTTTTTTTGTTAAATATGCAGAAAGATTATGAGTTTCTACCTTATTGTCCTCCCAATCTTCCTGCTATACATCAAGGCGTGAAGATAAAGATGCAGGAGAGAGTCCGAGGTAATCGGAATCAGGTGAAAGCGTGTTATGAACTATGGCTGAAGGCTCCCCAAGATCATCTCTTTTCAAGGGAGAGGTGTTCTCAGGGAACAAGAAAAAATGGTGGGACGACTTCTGCAAGTTTTTTTTTCTTCTAATAAGAAGCAGGTATATGGTTAACAAATAATTCAATGTTTGGCATGTGCTTATTTTTGGATCACAATATACATCTTACATTTTTGTGCAGGCGGAGGCAAAAAGAAATAAAGATAATCAGGAGTCAAAGAAGCGAGGTCGAGCAACCTATTTTTGTGCAGGCGGAGGCAAAAAGAAATAAAGATAATCAGGAGTCAAAGAAGCGAGGTCGAGCAACCTATACGGGTGGCTCGAGGAGCATGGTTCGATAAAGATAATCAGGAGTCAAAGAAGCGAGGTCGAGCAACCTATACGGGTGGCTCGAGGAGCATGGTTCGGGCAAAAGAGAGAATGGTAAAATTAATTCTTAAGAGTTTTAAAAATGCATTTATTGATTTATGATACAATATCTTATACAAATTTATGTTTTGGTGAATTACAGAGAGCTTGGATCGAAGAATCAGGTGGCGGCTCAAGTGCATTAAAGGAGTATTTGGGTACCCACACGACGTTAATCGATCCAGCAGCTGATATATATTCATGTACATATCCCGACACCCAAACTCAGGAGTATTGTGTAAGTGTTATGTTTTCGACTAATTGAAATAATTTTCTTGAACATGTTTATAATAATATTGTTGACTTAATATTTGAATACTTTATGTGGTGTAGGCTCAGGTGATAGAAAGGACCAAATCATTAGGGGTCGACCGAGAACCCAAATCTACTGCAATGACCACAGTCTTAGATGATGTACATGGAGGGCATCATGGTGGTTATGAGAGGTTTGGGTCACGGTGTCACCAGATTAGGCAAACATCATAGATAAAAGGGAAAATGAAGGGCATCTATGAGGTTTGGCTCATGTAATCACTGCTAATTTGTTCGAATTCGATCCAGCATTCACAGGTGATAATGGATAACAGCGAAGAGGACGATGATGAAGAAAACAATGTACAAAAAACTCAGAAGCTTACTTAGGATTGGGTGGTATTGGAAAATCAGGAGAGGTTTTGATGGTGATTTTTTTTTTCATGATTATTATTAGCACTTGTGACGTGGGGTATCAATTTAAACCATATAACCCACTAGCCTATTCTTTACTGTAGCACTGTTTGTGAGACTCCAATTCAGTGGCCGAAGAGGTTTGATGTTGTTTTAAGAAAATACATTGTATAGGACTTCAACTTGGTTGCTGAAGGGGTTTGGGGTTCGGTTCTCATATTTGTAATTAGCGGCTTAAGAAAATATATTGGAATAGTTCTTGGGGAAATTACATTAGGTCAAAATTTTTTATTTTGATGTTATTTTCTTGCCAAAATTACGTTACATCGAAATCTATGTTTTGATGTTGTTTTCTTGTCTATTTTGATGTTATTTTCTTGCCAAAATTACGTTACATCGAAATCTATGTTTTGATGTTGTTTTCTTGTCATTTGTATCTTAAGAAAGATAACGCCTACACGTTACATCGAAATCTATGTTTTGATGTTGTTTTCTTGTCATTTGTATCTTAAGAAAGATAACGCCTACGCTATTTTTAATCCGAGGGTCACATCTACCGGGTGTTGTTGAGTTCCAAATCCCAGGATATTACAAATAACTTCTTTGTTTAACTCTGTGCTCTGAAGACTCGCAGTTCAAACAAATACAAATCTAAATTTAAAAGAAACCTTGTACTGTGACCCCCTCACTCCCTCAGAAATTCGATTCTCTTTGTTGTGAATGATAAGAATAAAGCTTTTGAGAGAAAATAGACAATTTTATTCATTGCATTGAAGTGTTTAAATACAAGAGCAAGAGAAGAGTTTTACTATCCTAAGCGATGTGGGACTAAAAGAAAGAAATACAATATGCTTAATAACTCTATATTTAACACCTCCGATCAAACTCACAGTCGGTAGAGAAACGAGAGTTTCTATAAGACGAGCGGAATTTGCATAGATGGTTATTGGCATGACTTGACGAGAGGTGGTTGAATTGGAGCATATCGGTGGCTAGAATTGCGGGATGCGAGATCATGTTATTGCAGCGGTGATCAACGGTCACGCACGGTGGTCTCGAGAGGGTGGACCTGCACTCTCGGGAGAATGTGTGATAACTAGATCTTGCAGGCGGCGAGGTATGGTGTTGCAATAGTGATTGGCAGTCATGCACGGTGGTCGCGAGAGGGCAGACCTACGGTTGTGAGAGGAGGCGCTGTGACCGGATTTTGCAAGCATCGGTGAGTGGAAAGTGCTTGGTTGGAGAGATCTTTGACCAAAGGCCGGCTAAAAGAGGGAGAAATCTCGCTAAGGCAATTCGTCGAACACCTTGTGTGCATGCGATGAAGCGGATGAACAGTAGCCTACATATAAACAGTGTCATTATGACGAGGTTAGGACTAGGGTTTTACTCTGAACAGAGGTTTCCGCATCGCTTTGTGCATTGAATCCAATAACGAGGCCGCCGAGGGGCAACGCGGAGTTTTAGGCAAAACCTTCGACAACTCCATGTAGAGGAAAAAAAGAGGTCTCTCTGGGATGAAGAGGATGACTCCGATATGATGATAAGAATAAAACTTTTGGGAGAAAATAAATAATTTTATTCATTGCACTGAAGTGTTCAAATATAAGAACAAGAGAAGAAGTTTTAATAACCTAAATGATGTGGGACTAAAAAAAAGAGATACAATATACCTAATAACTATATTTAACATACCTAATAACTATATTTAACAGTAAAACCCCGCCAGTCACGTAACCTTTACAACCCCACCGAATGTCATCCTTCTCTTATACAATATTATTTACAATGTATACAACTTTTGACTAAAGCTTCATCACATCAAGGATCTATACCAGTGCCCATGAACGCTTGCTGAAACCCTAGCAACAGCAATCAACACTTTCGCTGCCTTTACTATTTGATCCAAAAGCATTGACGCCCCAATTCGTTTAAGCGCAGCTTCTGCTAGTTTTCGCCCTTGGTCTCCACTGCCACCGAGCACAACTGCACGCGTTGATAAATATATGGAACGAGAAACTTTCATAAAAACAGCATCATTGCTCTGTAAGCTCTTTGTGAGAATTCTAGCAATCATCTCCTTTTTAGTATGAAGCTTTGATTCTGAGGATGAGCTAGCAATCGTGTTGACCATTTCTTCGATGCCCACGTCTTGTACTGTGTCCAAAAGCTTGGTGAGGCTTTTGTAAGAATCAGATATTGTGTTCTCTAACCCTGATGGTGACAAAGCAGAGTTTTCGGAGAGAAGGATTTGTCGAAGCACCAACATGCTGCATATGTAAAATCGAAGATATATTAGAGCTATAGAATGTATATGACTACAGAGATAATGGAAATATAAAGAGTGATTTTTTTACCTTGTTGAGGTAACTATAATTTGCTGTAGCTGGCTCTGCACAGATCTCAATCTTCGAACATTCATTTCAAGAGTCTCAGGAACCGTCTCCACTGTTAATCCCTCGATGCCACTTGCAAGTCTTAGCAAACCAAGTCTCAACATTAAGTCGAGCTTTTCTCCTTTGCACTCTGGTAGATCTTCATCACCTGCAAAATAGTCATTGATGTATTATTTCCTACCCTAGCAAACTAATTGTAGAAAATCTTAAGTTACAATAACCATAAACTAGGTGTCTTCAAGTCATAATCTTGAACAATCTTTTACACATCACTCAACCTCATATCTCATAGCAATCAATAGACTGTAGATTTATGAAACCACCATGCAATGTAAAAAATTCTAACAATTTCACACCTGAATCATGGCGAGAACTATCATTTCGTGCTAGGGGAATGCTACCACCAGTCCTGAGGGTAGTGCCAACAGGAAGACCCTGGAAATAGAACATCTAATTAGGTGGTTATAGAATATAAAACAATAAAATTCATTCATAAAAGAACCTAAGGAAAAGCATACATGGCTTGTTGATGTGCTCAAAACAGAACCATTATGTTCATTCCATTCATCTTCTGAAATGTTCTTTAATGATGAGATCCATTGGGCTGTTACTGGAAGCAAGTCAGCAGCACCAGAAGCAGGTCCATAGCGATCAACAAATGCCTTCTGCAAATATTCCACTCCTCCATATCCCTTTATAATTTGCATTCGTGCCTTGTTAATTTCTACCTTAAGATCCTGTCAGTAAAATAGGCAGATATTCAGAAATTATCCAAAAATATGGCCAAGCTCTTTGCAAAACAACAATAACTAAAATTACCCGCTATGTATGTATATTGAGTAGACATTACTCCTTCAAGAAAAAGTAATAATACTAATTTGAAGTACCTGTATCTCCTCCAGCACAAAGCGCAAACCCTTGATTACGGCAATAACAAAGGAGTTTTTTTCTCTGTCATCAGAGTGAGCAATAGATGCCAATTCCATGAGTAATTTATCATGGGTTTTTTTCATCTCAACTTCTTTTGCTTCTGCAGATAATTTTTGCAGCATGTGAAGTGCATACTCCAGAATCCTTCCAAGATATTCCATGTCCTGAGTACCTGATTTGAGTAACTTGAAAAGGAAACAGGAAACAAATGAGAATGCTAGTCACATATGAACCAAACTAGTAGCAATACATTAAAATAGCTACCCCAGTAGGAGATTTGTCCTTTAGAGAAGGAAAGGCAACTGAACTGGAGAAACATCCACATGACTGTTAATTGACAACATGCATATACTGACTCTATTTGAATTATATTATTGGAACTTTTTGCAAAGTAGAAACAAATCGGAGAGGTCATCTTGTTAATCCTATATCTTTCATTTGCAAAAATGGGTTTTTCTTGAAAGATAGATATGCTTTTCGGTTGTGCATGAATACAGTTAAATCTTAAAGGTCCCAATTTTTTTGTTATTAAATACTACAATGAAGGTACTGTTGATTTACCTGAGAAAGAATGTCCATGTCAATACTGTCGAGAATCTCCTGTTTCCAATTTTTCGGGGCCATTCCAATTAGTTCATCCCTCACCTCCATCACAAGCCCCAATATACGACTGTAATCAGGGGGGTCTTCCCTCATAGAATCCATAATCCCATCCCAAAACGCCTTCTCCATGGTTTCTTTAACCTTTGCCTGTCAAGATGGAAACAAATGTTCAGATGGAAGATGGAAAAAAGGTGTCAAAATGATTATCTCAGCACCAATTATCAGAGATTTTGTCGCTGAATATGGCAAAAAAACAACACTACTTCCTCACATTTTTGTCTCATAAGGAGGGTTTTGTAGACATGGACTTAATTTGGCCAGGCTTTAACATAAAGTAAACTGTGACATGTATTGGTTGACACAGAGAACCCTAAGAATCAAGTTCGGATAAAGTTTGACAGCTGATCTAAGGTTAACGCCAACTGAGGTAAAGCAATGTACACTGGCCTTAAGCTCCAAGGACATATATATTATAGTTCCAAATAAACAGCTTTTAAAATAGGTCATTATGCAGAAATAACCTTTCATTTTCAATTTATACATAAACCACCTTTAAAGCGAGTTTTTTATTCCAGTCAACCAACTTCCAGTCAAAATTTCCACATTTAAGGTACGTGACTCACTTGGTCTAGTTACGATACAAGTCATGTATCTTTAATGTGTGTTGCTTAAGGTTATTTTTGATTCTTTAGTAAAAATTTGACTAGGAGGTGATCGATTGGAACAAAAACCCACTTTAATGGCGGTTTACCTATAAATTGAAAATAGAAGGTGGTTTATGTGTAATGAGCCTATTTTAAAGTGGTTTCCTGGAAAAAAACACCTATACTATAAACTAATGCATTCTGAGAAATAATGAGAAATTATAACAGCAAAGACACATTGAATAAGTCTACTGACCTTAATACCGGTTTCTTCTCTATCAACCAGTGTACTCTGACCACCATGGAGAATTTCGTTCACAAGAAGCTCGTTTTCTGTTGGCTGCTGTTTGGCTTGAGAACTACTTGACTGTGAACTTATTCCTTGGGATTTTAATCCAACTTCAGGTGACGAAGAAGCGCCATCACTAAATAGTGTCCTAACCACGTTGGATCTTACACTGTTTACAACAGCATGCTCCTTTGAGACTGGTTCCAAAGGCTGCATAGAAGAACTGCAGGATGAAGGAGACGGCACATGAGCAACAGGGGCCATCAAAAGAGTTCCATTATCCTTTGCTTTAAAGAATTTGGATCTTGTATCTGATAAAGCAGACTCCATCCGTTCAATTCCTGCACTGCCACCTAGGTGCTCCACTTTCTGCCTCAGAAGTCTTTGGTCTTCGGTTACCTAAACATAATATGAAGAAAATGAATTGGAAGTTCCACATGGCACAGATGTAGACATTACACAAATAAGTACCACCACACAATCTCAGTGTCAGATGCCCAAACAGTAAATAGGGCTTCTTTTGGGTTGCTGAGGATGGATGACTGAATGGTTCTAGCTAGGAATGTCAAATATGTAGCCAAATGTTAACTTGTAACAGAATAAATGCTACTATATCACTTATTGCAGTAACAAAAATTATGAAGAATTGCATATACAGGAGAAATGGAGAAGGAAGACAGTATGTATGTGTGAATGGTCAAGCCTTTGCAAATCCACAGGTCATGAAGTTGCTGGGGGTAAGACATTGAGGCTCATACATGAAGTAATTAATGCTGTTTTGATTGCACAATCTCACGATGGCATACATGAATTAATGCAATTAATTCTTAAAACCTCATTATTTTCGGTTGCATATACAAGTGCCCAATGTGTGCATGTTTGCAAACAAAAATAAAATAAAATAAAATAAAGATCCACAAAATTTTGATCGTGAACGTTAAATTTCAAAGAGAATAATTGTTTACTTTTGCAGTAATATAGCATAAATATCCATCTAGACTGATATTAGGCAGGTTAAACTGAAAAATATAGAGCTCAAGTCCCTACAAATTGTTAAAGCCCGCTAACCAAATCCATTGTTATTATCGTCTAGCCAGTTCCTTTGCAATACTGTGTAAAAAAACGAACACATGGAGCAGATAACCACAACCAACTGATATCTATTGAATGGATTGACCTTTGTCTTGGCTAAACAAAAGTAAAAAATGCGTAACTTATACCTGACAAATTGAACTATTGTAAGAAAGCAATCCAAATGGAGAAAATCAGAAAGCTTAAGTAGGTAAACCAACCTGTTTCTTTATAGCCCTCAGATCGTGAGTGAGATCACAAGTTTGTTGTCCTTCAGGAGTTAGCTTGCATGTCTGCAACATGGAAAGCTCAAGTTGGCAGGCTGCTCTTACAAGATCGTCCTCTAGAGATCTTGCATCTTTGAGCTTCCACACCACAAAGCAATAAAGATAGGAACGCCAAGCAGCATCAAAAGCTGATAGCTGGCTTCTAAAGGTGCGCTGACAAGGCAATTGGACTGAAGTTTGCTTCACTGGTCGTGCAGCCAATATAATTTTGATCAACAATTCAAATTCACGAACAAAGTTAGCAGATGACTCTTCAAGAGCCTCTTCACGTTCACCTCGTTCACTGAAAACAGCAGTTGGATGACCTAATATCATGTATGCGCACAATACTACCCTCACTGGATACCTAGACTGCTTATTTGCTCCAGGAATTTTCTGTTCCCTAACAGACCCCTTTTTTGATGTCCCTCTGTTGGACCTTGGTGTTCTGCCATAGCAAGCTTTGCTAGAGGGTGTTCTTTTACTTGGGCTTGCCAGGCGCTTTAGCAGATGGTCTATATTTTCTGGACTTGAACTGGACACCTGAGAGAGTAAGAAGCGAATTTCCATCCGGTCTAGGAAAGCTTTTACTGTCTGAAGAGTTGTGGCTGACTCCATGCACAGAGCAAGCTGTTCAAATGGCATTGACTTAGCACGTTTCTCGTTGATCCCAAGAGCTTCATAAGATTTAGCCAAATCAAAAGTAGTCCTTTTTGACCTCACGAACTGCCTCCAGCACCTGCACTCAAGAATACAAACATGAGACCTACATTTGTCTTCATATAGAGAAGGATACCCTAACCCAACAAGAAAACATGTCACCTTGCTAGTTTTCTTGAAAGATGGTCACCACATTTATTGGATGTAGCGCGAGCAGAGCTGTGAGGACTTCCTCTCTGTTTCAAGTACTCTGCCCTCTGTCGTTTTGCCTGTTCATCATCATGATTTATAAAAAAAAGACAAGTTTATATTCATCTCCACTTATTAACTCAACAAAAAACTGACTTTAATAGGCATTGTCTTACCCTTTGAAGCCGATTTTCCAACTCTTCTTTCATTTTTCTCCTCTCATTTTCTCTTTGATGGCGTACAGTTTTTGCTGCTCTGTATACTTGCATTACTCTGGCGTGAACTCTTGTCTTCTCTTCCTCCAACATTCTCATTCGCTTATTTTCTGCAGCAACACGTTTCTGAAAAATTGCTGATTGGACACAATCTTTATACTTGCTCTCACGAACCATCCTCAGCTTCAATGATCTTGCAGTTCTCTCTTGTGCAACTGCTCGTCTCTGCATGTGATCCTTCAAGAGGCGCATCCTATTTGCCTGAGCCTGCTGTACACGAGACTCAACTTTTGTGCCAAGCTCTTCACGCTCCTTCTCGTACCGAATCTCCACACCATGTTTAGCAGCTTGTCGTAGTTCATCCAGCTTAGCTAACCGTGTTTGGGCCTTTGCCAAGAGACTTAACCTTTAATTTAAAAGAAGATGATGTTAACAAATAGTTTCTCACCTAGAAGTGGAAGTAATAAGAAGCATTAGCAATTTTACACACTCAGATTTTACATGCTAGAATGCAAAAAATAAAAATGATATACTACGAGTTGATCGTGAGTAGTGTGTATATATTTAAAAGGATTAATAAAGAACTATGTTAAGGACATCTTTAAGTGACGGGAAGGAAAGTGGATGCAGATGCCATGTTGATATCTCTATGATTGAATAAAGTTATGAAAGCTATAAGGAACAAACCTCCAAAGTTCAGATCAAACATAAGAAAGAAACCAAAAGTTATCAAAAGATGGCATTACCTGTTTTGTGTATACTCTACCATTCAAATATCAATTTCAGTAACAAACTTAAAGGTTACAAATAGAACAATTGTCAATTAAGAGTCTCAAAAGAATATGCCACCACACCAAAACTCCAAAGTCGAGGGTTGAGGGTTATTGTTTTATATTCTAACAAAGAGTAAAGTACAAAAAATGCAAAGTAAATACCTTTTCTGTTCAGCTGCATTAAGCTTCGCTTCAAGACGCTGACCGAGATCCTCCTCTTGAGATGACCAGGATGGACTTCGCTGTTTTGGTCTCGCCTTGTTAGATAACCATTCATGAAATTGCTGTCCAAAGAAATATTTTAGTAATATTCACAACATCAGAAGGTTCCATTACATAAACAAAATTAACATCTATAAGGATTGGAAATAACAAGGAAAAGACACCTCAATCACAGCTTTACTTTAAGTAAAACAAACAGAGGATCAGACAAATAACCAGCCAAGTTTCAACCTTTAAAAAAATCAAAACCTGAAACAATTTTCTTGAAGAAGGGATGAAGAGTACATTAAGAAATATTCAATGCTCACATATTCTATTTACCTAAATACTTACAAAATAGTAAATCAATTTTCCAGTTAAATTTTTTTCTCCTCCTATTCTTTATTACACAAATATTTCAGGGCCAGGCGTTCTTAACACTACATTGAAAGAAAAAAAAAATCTTGAGGAAATTACAGTAAGCAATTAAAATCTCTACTCAGTAGAGTTACATACCTAACATCTCATTTACAAGACTTTGATGTTCCTAAAGCTAAACTTAGGAGCACAGTTAGTACTTTTTTTAACCTTAAAAAGCAAAATATTGGAATTTTTTTAGTTCTTAACACTAAATTACACTAAAAATAGTACTTTTATCCAAATTCAATAAAACCCGGCAAATTTTCCCACACCAAATACCCAATTCTTCAAGGAAAATCTTGAAGTAAATAAAAATAATACATCAACCAATTCCAATAACCACAAGATTAATAAAACTAAAAATATACCCAAAAATCAAATAAAAACCCTAAAAAAAGAAATCGTTGATACCTGTCGTCTAAGATCGGCTTCCTTAAGCTTAGCCTCGATCTCCTCCACGCTCGAAGGAGGAGAACTGCCACTCTTCCCTTCAATCAGCCTCCTCCTGATCCTCCGCGGTATCTTCACCGGCGTCGACGCCGTCTCCGCCGTCGGATCTCCGGCGGGGAACTCGAATGCGACGGGGGCGGCGGTGACCGCACCGCCTCCGCTCTCCGGCGACTCAGTTTCCATCGATCGAAACCCTAACTCTAGAGAGAGAATCTAGAGAGCGAGAGAGAGGAATTTGAGTGAGATTTCAATTGAGAAAGAGGAAAGCGTTTCTTTTTCTCTTCTTCGTTCTTGGTCCCGAGTTTGGTTTTAGAGAGTTTTGGGGTGTTTATCTTTGTTGTCTGTTTATTTATAGGTCCTTTTATGTAAAATTTAGTTGATGACGCCGTTAGTTATAACGGGTAGATGGATAACGTGGATTCTTGTTTGTCAAAATTTACCGAACCTTTTGAGTATTTACGAATAGGCCCTTGGAAGAGTCAGGGGGGCTGCTTTTGTTGGTGGGGTCAGCATAATTAAGTATGGTGAATGTTAATTAGGGTTCTTTAGGCCCTGAAATTATTTGGTTTTGAAGCCAATTGAGAATCATGTACTCTTGATCACAGGCATTACAAGTTGAAGATTGTCACGCACCTTTTTTTAGATCTTCACACACGATCAAAAGAGTAATTACAACGTTAGATGAGAAGATGAGAAACTCTCACAACCGACAAAATTAAAGAGAAAATGACTTATATGTTTCTGTGTCTTGTTTTCTGTATGCCTGCATGTACTTATATAGAGAGTTAGATCAAAGTCGTAATCTAACCTGGACTTCTACCTTTTCTTTATTAAAAAAATGTTTGGAAAAAATTAAATTAAATTGTTCCAAATCTTGATAGTTTACTTTACCATCAATTTATTTGAATATTGTAGTCTAAAGATAAAGTTCGACAATAAATTGCTGGACGATAACTTACAAAAACTTGTTTGCACTTAACTTGAACTCAAATAGTAATACATTGTTTAAAAAATATATATAATAAGCAAATTGACTTTACTATAATTGATACGTAACATTTCAAGTTTGCTAGGAATTCCTAAATTATATAGATGTTTCTATAATGTCTATTAGCTAGTATTGATTTCAGATACTCATGCAAGATAAATAAAATGATTATATCGACTTGAGAAACTCTTGTTCGCTCTTTAGATTAAACTTATAAATTTAATTTTACTATTTGAATTTACATGCGAAAAACATGGGGGTTTTCCAAAAGAAATATATATTAAGATGGTCATTGATTCTTTGATTAAAAAGTAGTCCAACGGCTAACTTCTTTTTCCAATCCAATTAAAGTGGGACAACAAAGCTTAAACAAGGGTAGAAAGGTAAATGCACAGGAGTAGGCTTTAGCGTATGGGAATCCAAGAAATCATCTCGCCGTCACCGTTAGTTGATATTTAACGGAAGAAAAGCGATGATTAGATTGACGCCACGTCACCCCTTTGGACTCTTTCGCTTGCGTTGAGACACGTCATCTCTAGACACGCCTCCTATTTATCCGCTGAAATCGAGGCGGCGATAGCTTTCTCATTCATACGTATAAACTACGTAATTACATTATTCATGCAAATTTATACACATTGTATACATAATATTTAAATCAATGAAATTGTAAAAGAAAAAGATGAAAAATACTTTTTTTTCTCCTTCTTTTAGTTTCTAACAAAAGTCATTGGTCGATGTTTAATCTAAAACCTCTATACTATTATTTCATTTACTTGTTATTTCAATAATGTCTTACTGATTTGATGCTAGATATTATGAACTTAAAACAATTTAGATTTGATGATTTTAAAATTTCATGTGATAAAAAATTAAGCTAAATTACAAGAAATATCATTCACCTAATTTAAATATCTTTTTTATAGATGAAAGGAGCTATTTTTGATCAAATATCTGCATGGTTATGATTCAATGAGAGATTTTTCAGCCGAATTTAATAGACTATAGG
>NC_033802.1:3717440-3758017 GCF_001876935.1 Asparagus officinalis
TTTGTAATCTGCCCAATAGTATAATAGACTTCTATACATAATTTTAGGTTTAAGTTTGGGATAAGCTCACATCTCTCTATGTTAAGTACAATAATTTATACATAAACAATAATATAATCCTATTCTAACTAGGCTTTAGCGTATGGAAAAAATTTCAATAAAGAGGTCATATCATTATCTAAAAGTGTAATTTATTATTTTTTCTTTGATAAGCTAAATGATTTGTACACGCTGTGGCCATAGGAATCCTCTTCGTGTGTCCTTTTGAGATTAATTAAAAACAACTGTGATATCTTCATGCTTAAGAATTTCAAGTGCAAACAAATGACAAGAATTATATATTAGGCAAGGCTATCGAGATTTGCCTTTTTTTAATATTTTATTTCATTTTATTAATTCTTTTTTCTTTTATTTTCATAATTTAAGAAATATTACATATGTGATGATGACAAGCGGGGCAACAAGCTGTGCCGCTAATCCTTTCTGAATTACAAAACCCAACCTACAAAACATGTACTCAGCAGACCATGCTGTCGCTACATTCTTATTCATGAATTTCTGTATCCTCCTGAGAAACTCTACTGCATCAGCTGCAAGGAAACCAAACGTATCGAAAGCGAACGGGATGAAGTTGTGGTGGTTGTCCTCGCAAGCTTGATCATGTTTGCCCACCTTTTCATATATATAAGCGCAGCACTCTTTTTATATTGTAGATTAAGGTCATTAAAAAAATTTAACACTTTCAGATTTAGAAGGGATTTAAAATCCACACCATTATATGGAGATAAAGTGATTCACTCTAAGTATAAATTATCTACATCATTTACTCAAAATAACTCAAAATTAAGATGTTTAAATTAACCCCTTGAGATTAATGACTTGAACTGATTTAAGATTATGTCTTTTTCCCCTTTAAATATTCCATTTAAAGTTCCTTTTTCGCCTTTGCTTTTTAGTCAAGAACTATTTAGTTTCGGTAGTTTGCTTTTGCGTACAAACTTCAGGGCATCTAAAGCTCCTTTGCTTCTTCCTCGTTTGATGCCTTTTATTTTTATTTTTATTTTAATTATTAAACGATATAAAAAAGGGGTAACTTGTATACATATATGGCCTGAATTATTACTTAAAGGAGCTTCATCAAGCCAAGCTGCACCATACGTAGAAAAGTAAAGCATCACTAGAAAAACATTTTCATAGTATTTTCTTTTTAGTACGAAAAAAGTTTGAATTTCACATCTTGCTTAATGTAGGCTTCAGTATAAACCAAAATCGAAAAAAGAAAGGAAAAAAGTGACTGCTGAACTCACCTATACAGGAGGTCATCAATTCTGAGTTTGGTAAGTAATAAAGCAATACCTAATCACATATATAAAAAAAAGTCAAACTTACACCATAAGGGGCTCTTTGGTTCACTTTTTTAAAAGTTCAAGGAAACGGGTTTCTGTGCCTGACATCATCTCCATCTCGGATTTTTTGTTTTTGCCTATTTCTTTTCGTCGCTTTGGTTCGCTAGGGTTGAAGCGGAGAAACCCCGTTGAAAACGTCGCCACCTCGGACTTTTTCCTCTCCCCGATTTCCTTTCCTAACCGAGAGAAATCGAGGAAAACCCTTGCCACCTCTGACAATCGCAATCTCGTTTCTCTCGTTGATTTCTTTGGTGACGCTAGAGTTACCTCTTTGCTCTCCCCCCGCCAGAAATCTCCTGCGGCCTTCTTTGTCACTGTCTTCGAAGAAATTGTGTGTGTGTGTGTGTGGTGGGGGGGGGGGGGGGGGGGGGGGGGTTTCCGGACTTGCCGACCCCTACCTTCAGGAAAACTCTGCAATTCCTACCCTCCTTCGATCCTCAATTTATGTTGTACTTTTGAATTCAAAATAGCTTTGTCTCTGCTGGCTCCAACAACTCAAGTAAAAATTGCATTTTTTTATTTCAGATTATTAGTTTATTTTACAGCTATTTATGTTACTGTAAAATCTAGATCCGAGCTATGCGGGTGTTGTTGCTTGCAAATTTTTTAATTTAATTAATTTTCTGATTATTAGATAGTATGAAGATGTTGTGAATTTTTTTTTTTTTGGTGAATCTGATGGATCTTTTGGTGGATGTGTTGGTTCTTGATATTTGATGTTGCCTAAAAATTTTGGAAGGCAATTTTTTTCTTTTTAGGAGCTAAAAGTTCAGATCTTTGATATTTTTAACTGCTATTTATGTTACTGTAATATTATTTGCTTAGATATTGCAGTAATCCATGTTAGTAATTTGTAATTTGTAATTTGTTCACACATCTTCAATATGCAATTTGTTCGATTTTTGAGTTACGTAAAAATCGCCACAATGCACATAAACAAACACAATTGCTACATAAACAATGTTACATGTCATATCTCTGAAAATATATCAGTTTGTAATCTTTGAAAATATATCAGTTTATAATCTTGTTGGTTTGTCATTAATTTTTGTAAATTGCAAGTCATTCAGGTTTTGTTAGAATTCTACTTAGTTTCTAACTGTATAATGATATTTGCATCGTAGATGGATGGTGATGGGGATTGTTCCGATGAACAAAGTATTGTTAATATTGTTCAAGGTGCTGCACTATCCGTTGTTTGGTTGGTTGGTTAGTTTTTGAGCAGACATTTTTGCCTGCAGGATATTCATTTTCCTTCAGCGGTTTAGGGGATTTTTGTTACCAAACCCTCTATGCATACCCCCAAATGCTATTTCAGTTTTGTGTAGACCTGGTTGTTACATATTTTCAGTTTTGTGTTCAGGTGCACTTTTGTTTTCACATGTCGAATTCTTCTATTAATTACCTAATCACATAGCTACTGTTGTATCATCATTTAAGTAAAACCAAAGAAATCTGCAGTATAGAAAAAGATTCTATGACCTTATACTGATTATGACCACAAATTGGTATGTAAATGTAATCAACACATGTCATAACTTAAACAGGAAGAAGGTTTGTGATAATTATTTAAAAGGGATAAGAAAAGTTTATAATAACTTATAAAAGTACGTCTAGCATAAATGACATAATTAGTAAAAGAGCACATCCACTATAAAAACGTAAAGTCGTTTTTTTTGGCTTAATGCGTTTAACCTATCTCCATTAGGGAGAATGACTTTATTCTTTTACTAGAATATTCAAACATCATATTTTATTCCATACAGAAAGATTATAAGAAAGAAGATGGAACTTTGCAGCCTGGGTTTAATTATATATGTTTTCACAGTACGTCTTATTAATTAATTATAATTTCATGACGTTGTCCGTCCCAAATTAAGGTTTAAGAATGTATTAATTTTATTCTAATTAAGCCACCTACCACCGACCATAAACACGCCTAATGAATTAATATTAATCGTTTTGTGACGACTTTGTTGATGTCAACATTTATAAAACAATAAAGAAGAAGCATGTTTAAAACATTGCCAACCTTCATCTTGATTCCATTCAAGGTGTGATCCAATCTATTATGACATCAATTAACCTAAGTGTTAATTCTCCTCTTGGAGTCGACACGTTTCCCATGTTAGCTTTAATCACATCAGCTCACCCTCGTCAAGGGCGACTCGGCTAGCCTGGACACTCGACTCCTCCTGAGCCAGGCCGAGTCGAGACCGGTTCTCACTCGATCTCATCAATCGAGTCGACCGCCCTCATTCACTCAAAGTTGTGTCAACATCTTGCGAGGCCGGTTCTAGAGGCGATACTTATTGTCCTATTCTCTAGGTCGAGCCCTCAAGACTTCACACTCGGCCGACTATATTAGCCGACAACTTGCATAACCGACTAAAAAGGTCGTGCTTGTCGAGCCTCCACCAGACAACTGAAGAAGCGGTACTCCTCGCTCTTCTCGCAAGGAGTCGTCCCTTCTCGACAGGCAGCCCGACTCATCCCTTCTCGCCAGGCGGAGTCGAAAGCTGGTCTTCCTCGAGCTCCCCGCCGACAACCAGTCACTATCGCATTAAATGCTTGGTCAAAAATCATCATTGTTCTAGACCCAAAACTCGTTATGACTCATTAGGCTCCGTCAAACAACTGTTGTTTCTTTGAACTAACCACCTAGATGACCTATGTCACCTACAGCTGACACTTATTAGCTGTCTGTCGAATCAGCTGCCCGCCTGGACTCGGTGATAGTTACATATTTACCCCTCTCACCTGGGTATATATATGGGCTCATTACCTACTAGCAACAGGGAGGGACCAGAGGAAGCCCCCAGGGAGGGTGTGACGCCCCTGGGTTCACACAAGGCTGCAGTCCAAGGTGAAACCAAGAATATCAAACCTGTCATGCACCACACCGTGCAATAACATGTTTCACCATCACAATTCTATCACTCTAGTGGAGTCAATAACAGGTGTAGGTACAAAAGCAAGTAAAAGATAATACAAGAGATAATTGATGAAATGATAAAGATCAAAATAATATTTCATCATCCAACATACAGAAATACAAAGTAACTGTCTGAAGTGAATAAACTGGAGTTCTTAACAAGTCTCAAATACAACAAGTCTGAGTAAAGGAAATAAGGCATACAGCCTTTACAACATCTATAAAGTAGTCCTCGAATGTCTAACAAAAACTATAGTGGAGCTCCAAAATAAAGCATAGCTAGAATAGATAGCTGAACACTAAAGTGTGTCGCCATCAACCCGCGACTCTCCGAGCTCCTGGCTCGTTACCTGAAAGGGGGAGGGGCTTGTTGTATAAGAAAATACAGTTATCACAAAACATATATATATAAGCAATTATCCGGAAGAAATAAACAATGGGCTTTAGTACTTAGGGAGTTTCAACACGGGCATAGGTACGTCGAGCGAAATAATCCAAACAAGGAAACCCTCATGTATATACCTTGTATCCCAAATTGAAAATCCCTAAGTACCAAACCCGGAGTCTAATACGTGACCAGAAATAAATAAAAGGAAAATACAACCACCTCAGAACATAAATACAGTATCATGTACAACACTGTTAAGTCAAAGTTACAAAGTTACAATAAGTGTCATACCCAGCCTAGGTAGCTATCATGTCCCAACTTTATCAATATGTCGTGTTCCAAACTCAAATGTGTACCATGCTCAAGGTTTAGCAAAAATGTCCAACACATGGACTAAAAGTGATGCATGTCCAACACATGGACTGAATAAAATGCATGTCCAACACATGGACCAAGATGATAAGTATCCAACACATGGATTAATAATAATGTATGCTCAACACGTGGACTACGAACAGAGAAGTGTAATTGTCATTAGCATATGTGGGAATATATATATATATATACAAATCCCAATCTCGCACGTAATTCAATGTGCGGGTCTAAATTCGTGTCAAAGTCAACTCCCATGTGTAGATAAGTCACTAACATCACAAGCTAGTATGAGATTAAAAAAAGGTGATCTCTCGAACACGCGAAAAGATCAACAAAGAAGTCAGCATGCACAAAACTGTGCAGCGGTCGACCGTAGAGACCACTCCGGTCGACCGCTCACAACGTCAAAAAGTCGCTATGTTCAAAACTGAGCGGCGGTCGACCGCAGAGGTCATGCCGGTCGACCGCTCAAAGAGCAGAAGCTATTCCGCAGAAAAATCTCCGCGTCCGCTGCGGTCGACCGCGATGCAGACAGAATCCCAGTCTGGGTTTCTGTCAGCTTCGAAACTCATTCAAAAATTTGGGAATTTCTATACTCACCTAACATTAACATTATAATAATGATATATGGCAGTAAACAACAAGTTTAAATAGTTAAAACCTCATTGCCAAAAATCCTAGCTTTTTATCAACATGATTTTTAAATGTTCTTAAACAGTAAAAATAGATTTAACTCTCATAAAAACATTTCAGATCGAGGTCTCATTAATGAAAAATCATTAGTGAACTTTTTAAGACTGAAATATATGATTTTTCACATCTTATGCCATAAGGGTCTACTTTATCTACATAAAATACGATTTAGGCTCAATAAAACCGGATTAAAACTCAAATCTAAGCATAAAAACGAAAAGGGGTGAAGTTGGGCGAGATGTTACTCGCCTCTGATGAGAACAACGCCCTAGATCTGAAGAAGGATGATCCCTCTCGCTGAATCCACCAAAAATTCGCTGAAAAACCCTTCAAAGCTCCTCCAAATTACCAAAGAGTGAGAAACTAGGGTTTGAGGGGAGAGAGGGGGCTAGGGTTCTGATTTCAGATGAAAAGAGACTCTCTTTGGTTCATTAGATTATATACTAACCCCTAAACCTGACCCGAAACCCGTTAAGACCCAAAACCCAGAAAAACTCTCTGCCTGTTGGGCGGTCGACCGCCGCGCCCAGTGCGATCGACCGCACAGCAGGAAAAACATTTCCTGAGTGCGAGACTGATATGCGGTCGACCGGCACATCCCCTGCGGTCGACTGCTCAGAAGAAAAAATGCCAGATAAGATGATTTATGAACCTGCTGCTCACACCACTCAAAATCTCTCCCATATACACACTCGTTGAGTTCCCAAACACTGATAATCACATTCATTATATATATATGATTAATATTTACAAGAAATTATTTATCACTAGAAATTTCATATACTCATTATAAAATTTACGGGTTCTACATTCTTCCCCCCTTAAAAGAATTTCGTCCTCGAAATTCGAAAATCATACCCATCTCGAAAAATGAAATTCTAGATGAGCACACATGGATATTTATACTTAACCGTCCAAAATGATAATATTCTCGCTCAAGCCCTAATCTAGTGGAACCAGTACATCGGGCGAAAAATCCAAACAAGGAACCCCCCATATATATACCATGTGTTCCAAAAGATTAAGAATTGAGCGAAGATATTGTCATTCTAGTGTTAAAAAATATATATATAACCAAAGATATCAACATAGTATAAGGTACTTGTCATAAAAATTTATTTACCTGTTCAAACAAATGTGGGTAGTCGAGTCGCATGCCCTCCTCGCGCTCCCAAGAAGCTTCCTCACATCCACTTCGGTTCCATTGAACTTTTACCAATAGAATCACCTTGTTTCTGAGTCTCTTGTCTTCTCTAGCAAGTATAGACACTGGGATCTCAATAGTAGTCAAATCATCTCGAAGCTCAATCTCCGGTGCATCCAACACTCGTTGCTGCTCCTCATCATGCAAGTGCTTCTTGAGCATAGAGATATGGAACACATTGTGTATACTAGACATAGATGCTGGAAGATCTAGTCTGTATGACACAGCTCCAATGCGCTCTAAAATCTGGAAAGGTCCAATATATTTCGGTGCAAGCTTTCCTCGTCTCCCGAATCGTTGCACGCCTTTCATAGGCGATACTTTCAGCATAACCAAATCCCCAATCTGAAACTCTAGTGGTCTTCGCCTCTTATCTGCATAGCTCTTCTGCCGGCTCTGAGCGGCTAGAATCCGCTCTCTGATCAATGCTACCTTCTCAGTAGTCTGCCTCACAAGCTCTGGCCCAAGCATCAAACTATCCTTCAGCTCTGCCCAGCATATCGGTGATCTACAGGGCCTCCCGTACAATGCTTCATACGGCGCCATCCCGATCGTCGCTTGATAACTGTTGTTATAAGCGAATTCAACCAATAGAATATGATCCTCCCAGCTATCTTGGAAGTCAATGACACATGCCCGCAACATATCCTCCAACACCTGATTCACCCTCTCCGTCTGACCATCCATCTGTGGGTGGAATACACTGCTATAAGATAGCTTGCTGCCAAATGAGTCCTGGAAACTCCTCTAAAAATGTGAAGTGAAAACCGATCCTCGATCCAACACGATCGTATCTGGAACTCCGTGAAGTCGAACTATCTCCCGAATGAAGATCCTCGCATACGCCTCGGCTGTATAAGTGGTCCTCACTGGAATAAAATGTGCTGACTTCGTTAACCGGTCCACTATCACCCAAACCGAATCATTCCCCTTCTTCGACTTCGGCAACCCCACAATAAAATCCATAGAAATATCCGTCCACTTCCACTCCGGAATAGGCAAAGGCTAAAGGGTCCCTGCCGGTCTCTGATGTTCCGCCTTCACCTGTTGACAGGTAAAACATCTAGCCACATAGTCTGCAACCTCTCTACGCATACCGCTCCACCAGAAATGTCTCTTCAAGTCCTTGTACATCTTGGTGGTTCCTGGATGCACTGTGTACTGAGTACGGTGTGCCTCATCAAATAGCTCCCTCTTCAGCTCTGCACTGGCTGGCATAACCAATCTACCCTTCATTCGGAGACCTCCATCTGCTCCTATGGTCCAATCAGCCTTAGGCTCTTTGGAAATCTCCTCCTTTCAGATTTGAATCCAAGAGTCTCCCAACTGAGCCCTAACAACTCTATCACTCCAAGATGGCTGCACTGACACAGCTCCCAAAAATGCACTACTTCCTCCAATCTCGGGTCTAAAATCAAACTGGCTAAGAGTGGTAAGATCACGATGTAATGAACACCTCAAAGCCGAAACCCGATGTCGACGCTTCTTGCTTAAAGCATCTGCTACGACGTTCGCCTTCCCCGGATGATACTGGATCGCGAACTCGTAGTCCTTGATAAACTCAATCCATCTCCTCTGTCTCTGGTTGAGTTCCTTCTGGGAAAAGAGGTACTTCAGACTCTGATGGTCTGTGAATAACTCAAACTGCACTCCATATAGGTAGTGCCTCCATGACTTTAGTGCAAATACCACTGCTGTCAACTCTAAGTCATGAGTGGGATAGTTCTGCTCATGCACCCTCAACTGTCGTGAGATATAAGCTACTACCCTCTGAGTCTGCATCAATACGCCTCCTAGGCCTACCAACGACGCATCTGTATATACGACGAATGTCCTGTCGCTGTTCGGAATAGTCAAAATTGGTGATGTAGTCAACTTAGCCTTCAATGTATCAAAGGCCTTCTGACACTCCGCACTCCAAATGAACTATACACCCTTCTTCGTAAGGCGTGTAATCGGTGCTAAAATCTTCGAGAAGTCCTGAATGAACTTCCTGTAGTAACCAGCTAAACCTAAAAAGCTGCGAATCTCGGTCACTGTCTTCGGCGGCTCCCAATCAAGGACTGCTGAAACCTTAGCCGGATCAACTGCTATGCCCTCTCTACTGATGACGTGGTCGAGAAATCTGACCTCTAAAAGCCAGAATTCACATTTGCTGAACTTAGCATATAACTGATGCTCCTATAGAGTCCTCAAAGCTATCCGTACATGCTCCTCGTGTTCTGCCTCCGATCTCGAGTAAATAAGAATATCATCGATAAAAACGATCACAAACTGATCTAAGAAGGGACGAAAAACCCGGTTCATCAAATACATGAATACCGCGGGTGCATTGGTCAATCCAAATGGCATGACCAAGAACTCGAAAGATCCGTATCGAGTGAGGAAAGCGGTCTTGGGAATATCCGTCTCCCGAACCCGCAACTGATGATAGCCCGAACGAAGATCAATCTTCGAGAAACACTGCGCTCCTTGCAACTGGTCGAACAAGTCATCAATCCTAGGCAATGGGTACCTATTCCGGATAGTGACTTTGTTCAACTCTCTATAATCTATGCACAATCTCATACTACCGTCCTTCTTCTTCACGAAGAGGGCCGGTGCGCCCCACGGAGAATGACTCTGACGAATAAAACCCTAAGCTAATAACGCATCCAACTGGGTCTGAAGTTCCCTCATCTCAGCTGGTGCCATGCGATAGGGTGCGCGGGATATCGGGGCTGTGCCTGGCTGCAACTCAATACAGAACTCAACCTCTCTCACAGGAGGTAACCCAGGTATGTCCTGAAAGACATCCTGATACTCTGAGACAACTCTAGTCTCCAATAAATCGACACCCTGATCCCGTCGCATCACCTCCTCGATGTATGCCAGAAATGACTCCGCAAATCGGTTGCCCTAAGAAGTGGCTACAATAATCTCGGACCCATCGGATACTCGCAACTTGACTATCTTCGCAAAGCAGTCAATACTAATATGGTAGGAAGACAACCAATCTATACCAAGAATGACATCGAACTCGGACATGTGCAATACTATCAAATCAACTATGAACTCCGACTCGTCTAAACTGAGGGTACACCTCCTACAGACGCTCTCCAGAAGCGATACTTCACCTAAAGGGGTGGAAACAGATAGAGGGGTGTCTAGGGGCTGAGCTACGAGCTGGAGTCTAGCCATAAACGCATGAGAGATGAAAGAATGTGAAGCTCCCGAATCGAAAAGAATACGGGCGGGGAAAGAATTCACAAGGAACGTACCCTCCACTACGGCTCCGCTAGCTTCATGATCACGGGGAACTACTGCATAAACCCTGCCTGTGGCTGAAGACTGCTCTGCTGATAGAGGTGGAGAATATGGGATAATCTGCCCCTGAGGAACCTCCTGAACTGCTCGGATCTGCCCCTCAGTCCTCTGAGCTACTGGTGGTGCCTCAAGTCTGTTCTGCTGGCCCTGACCTCTGCCCTGCTGTCGCTGCTGCTGCTGGTTCGGACCCTTGCCCTGCTGGGCTCCTGTTGGTGCGCTACGGCACTCCGATGCCTTATGCCCGACCTTGCGACAGTTATATCAAGATCCCTAGAACTTGCGCTGCTGAAATGCCCTCTGATCCTGCTGGGGTCCCTTTTTATAAGGGCCCCGATGCTGCTGCTGAGGTCCAGAAAAAGATCTCTTGTTCTTGCCCTTGTCCCCGCTTGGCCCTGCCTTGGTCTTCCCTTCCTTATCCTTCTGGAACATGGTAGTCTCATTCTCCTGTGAAGTGGCAGCCTCAGCTACCTCCCTAACTGAATAGAACCTCCTCGAGACGAGGCACCGACGGAGATTAGGGCGAAGCCCTACTAAGAACATCTGAGCCTGACGCTCTCCTGTCTGCCACATACCCGTGAAATATAGAAACTCCATGAACCTGCTCTCAAAATCTGCCACGGTCATGTCCCCCTGAGTCAACCGGGACAACTCGAGCTCCTTCCCAGTCCGTGCTGCAGAAGAAATGTACTGCCCATCAAAGAAGTATACGAAGTCCTCACATGTGAGGGTCATCCTCTGCTCAGGAGTAAACTGGAGTTCTTAACAAGTCTCAAATACAACAAGTCTGAGTAAAGGAAATAAGGCATACAGCATTTACAACATCTATAAAGTAGTCCTCGAATGTCTAACAAAAACTATAGTGGAGCTCCAAAATAAAGCATAGCTAGAATAGATAGCTGAACACTAAAGTGTGTCGCCATCAACCTGCGACTCTCCGGGCTCCTGGCTCAAATAATCCAAACAAGGAAACCCTCATGTATATACCTTGTATCTCAAATTGAAAATCCCTAAGTACCAATCTCGAAGTCTAATACATGAACAATAAAGAGAAAACAACAATCTCATCTCTACCGATAAACACTGTTAAGTCAAAGTTACAAAGTTACAATAAGTGTCATACCCAGCCTAGGTAGCTATCATGTCCCAACTTTATCAATATGTCGTGTTCCAAACTCAAATGTGTACCATGCTCAAGGTTTAGCAAAAATGTCCAACACATGGACTAAAAGTGATGCATGTCCAACACATGGACTGAATAAAATGCATGTCCAACACATGGACCAAGATGATAAGTATCAGTGATGCATGTCCAACACATGGACTGAATAAAATGCATGTCCAACACATGGACCAAGATGATAAGTATTCAACACATGGATTAATAATAATGTATGCTCAACACGTGGACTACGAACAGAGAAGTGTAATTGTCATTAGCATATGTGGGGATATATATATATACAAATCCCAATCTCGCACGTGATTTAATGTGCGGGTCTAAATTCGTGTCAAAGTCAACTCCCATGTGTAGATAAGTCACTAACATCGCAAGCTAGTATGAGATAAAAAAAAGGTGATCTCTCGAACACGCGAAAAGATCAACAAAGAAGTCAGCATGCACAAAATTGTGCGGCGGTCGACCGCAGAGACCACTCCGGTCGACCGCTCACAACGTCAAAAAGTCGCTGTGTTCAAAACTGAGCGGCGGTCGACCGCAGAGGTCATGCCGGTCGACCGCTCAAAGAGCAGAAGCTCGCGTCCGCTGCGGTCGACCGCGATGCAGACAGAATCCCAGTCTGGGTTTCTGTCAGCTTCGAAACTCATTCAAAAATTTGGGAATTTCTATACTCACCTAACATTAACATTATAATAATGATATATGGCAGTAAACAACAAGTTTAAATAGTTAAAACCTCATTGCCAAAAATCCTAGCTTTTTATCAACATGATTTTTAAATGTTCTTAAACAGTAAAAATAGATTTAACTCTCATAAAAACATTTCAGATCGAGATCTCATTAATGAAAAATCATTTGTGAACTTTTTAAGACTGAAATATATGATTTTTCACATCTTATGCCATAAGGGTCTACTTTATCTACATAAAATATAATTTAGGCTCAATAAACCGGATTAAAACTCAAATCTAAGCATAAAAATGAAAAGGGGTGAAGTTGGGTGAGATGTTACTCGCCTCTGATAAGAACAACGCCCTAGATCTGAAGAAGGATGATCCCTCTCGCTGAATCCACCAAAAATTCGCTGAAAACCCCTTCAAAGCTCCTCCAAATCACCAAAGAGTGAGAAACTAGGGTTTGAGGGGAGAGAGGGGGCTAGGGTTCTGATTTCAGATGAAAAGAGACTCTCTTGGGTTCATTAGATTATATACTAACCCCTAGACCCGACCCGAAACCCGTTAAGACCCAAAACCCAGAAAAACTCTCTGCCTGTTGGGCGATCGACCGCCGCGCCCAGTGCGATCGACCGCACAGCAGGAAAAACATTTCCTGAGTGCGAGACTGATATGCGGTCGACCGGCACATCCCCTGCGGTCGACCGCTCAGAAGAAAAAATGCCAGATAAGATGATTTATGAACCTGCTGCTCACACCACTCAAAATCTCTCCCATATACACACTCGTTGAGTTTCCAAACACTGATAATCACATTCATTATATATATATGATTAATATTTACAAGAAATTATTTATCACTAGAAATTCCATATACTCATTATAAAATTTACGGGGTTCTACAGAGGGCACATAACCCAACTCCGGTCCTCTAACGAGTGTTATTTTGTAGCTCTTTTATACATACAGGGGACCAGTCTTCAAAAAGAGATGAGGGAACACACATCACTCATATCGATCTCAAGGCCCTTGCTAAACTCGGGATTACCCGCTAATCTCGATGTTGGGTCTCAGGACATCAACACAATCTATAAGATCGAAGTTGATCAATAAAATGATAGTGTAGATTATGTAGAGATCATTGCTTTGGTCAGAACAATCTATCATTAATGGACAATTAGTAATTCTATGGAGCTTTCCATAAATAAAAATATATATCTATGGAGCAAAAGATAAGGGTAAAATTACAATAAAGTTCAAGAACTTTTAGCATTTTACAGTAAACTCCCGCTAACTTTTGGAAATTGTAGAAAACCCTAATAAGTTTCACATTTTGCAGATAGCTAGAGCCAAAGGCAACATAAAAAGGCATTTTGAAGTTATTTGCAGTTTAGTGTAATTTACCCAAAAGATAACAGGGTTTTTTGCAAAAAAAAAAAAAAATTTGCGAGTTTAGTGCGATTTTGAAAGTAATTGGAAGTTTACTACAACACTAAAAGTTTTTGGGGGATTTAGTGTAATTTACCCTGCCATTCATGAAGATTACAGTATTAACAATTTGCTCCAAATTTTATGAGTTCATAGTAAGACTTTTTAAGAATATCAGAACAATTTCCGTAGTATGAACATTTCAATTCATAGCCAAGATACTCATGGACTTAAAACTCGTAACCACATTATTATTAATGTTTTGATTATTTTATAAAAGAAGAGATAATGACAAGGTAACATCATCCCTTGTCCCTACATTTTATATATCATAAGAATAGGAGCAATTTTTATACAAGATACATGACATCCTCTGGCTGCATTTGGTTGGGAGAAGGTGATAGAAGTTAGCACCACATTAGTCCCTATCAACTTAGCTGACTCCAACACATAACTGAAACTGTTAAAAATACTTGCTCTCTAAAAAGCAGGACATGTTGGTTGCGCACAAACGTTCTAGAGAAATTTGCCCCTCCATATGATGAGGAGCTAATTGTTAGACCTTCTGTGAAATATAATTTTGACATCGTATCAGAACAGCCAAGATTCAAAAGCCCCCCAACGATACCTATAAAACTGGATAACAAATACTCTTACAAAAGACAAGTTTTTGCCTGTGAAAAAGGTGCTCAACCAGTGATCTACATGATATAATGTAGGTTCCTTAAACATGCGCATCAGATTATAACCCTCGGCCCTCATCAAAACTGTAAAGTCAACATTAGCCAGCAACTCAACTCTTCCAACCAAAAGAGAAGAATAGAGCCCACCATAGGCTTCCTAAAAAACACATATGATGACTAGTTATAGGGATTAAAATGAGTTGAATTTGATAGATATGCTTTCAAAGCCTTTCTTGTGCAAATAGCACAACCCATGTGGAGAGCATGAAGAAGTGGTCCATCATTCACCTTCTCTTCAGCAATAAATCAGTGGCTGAAATTTTCATGCTAAAATTTTACCTATTTTTTCAATGGGAGCCACAAAAAATAAAGAGGGGAAGGTGGAGCAACATTGATGTGAACATTGAAGGTAACCCACAATTAAAGAAACAGAAAAAAGAAAAGAGGAAAGCGAAAAAAGCCCACTCTTTCAAATTACAGGTTTTATATATTCAAAACACTATCCAAATAGCCTTTTGCTATGACCACAAAATTAAGATGAGAGGTATGTTTATTTCTTCTCCTTTCTATGCTAAAGAGCATGAGCTCTTCTAGATAACCTAATTGTATCTTATCATAATAAAATATAGGTGTGTAATCTAACTGCAACCCACATAAAAAATTCAAGAGAAGATCCTCTGGTTGAATAAGAGATGCATGTTGGTTGTGGAGTGTCATTTTGGTAGCCAACCCCTTTTTTCCTTTCTCATTATTACATGCAGCAATTGGACCATTATCTTATTGTGATGATTATTATTATCAAAACAATTAATAGCTTTACTGCTATAAACAAATTTATCAAAACTTTTGGGATTTTATATAATCTTCGCAACTAATAAATGGATATATGCAGTTGAGGTTGCAAATGTTTGTTTCACTGTAATTATAGCCGCTTCACAGTTATATTTCAAAATACAAAAGTTTTTTTTTTTTACATAAACAATATGCAGTCAAATAACACACAAGTCCCTGTAAAGATAGATACAATCACAACAAAAACTAACTACAACTGTTCTTTTGCAAATTACAATTGTATTTGCAGTTATAATGATTCACGGACCAAACAATATATGTCTGATATGTCCATATTCTTCCACAAAGTAAACAGCCATATGAAGTTGTACATATGTGCATAACCCTTCAAAGTTTTATGTGTAATATACTAATATGTTTATCCTCACATTAAATCTGTCAATAAGCATACTCTATTGATATAATCGAGTTGCATATTCTTGCCTAACATGTGAGTCATCATTCAATACCCAAAAGGATCCAAGTCTTGAACTACTAAATCCCAGCTGATTCGATTTTATACATGATACAGGTAGAATGTAGTAAGTAAAGGTCCAAGCACAGTAGAAATCTTGTTAGTTATTCCAGAATAATCTTCTAGAGATCAACAATAACCTACTATGCTGATAATGTCACAGATCATACTAACAAGAAGGTATCAGATAGAAAGATCAAAATGTGGTACAATAATGATTTTGATCACAAATTGCCGTAAGCAAAACATTTTTTTATTATTATGCTACTACTAACTCCAATTTTTCAAAGTTCAGAATACTAACCAAACATTTGATTGATTCAGCAGTTGCAGCCATCCACCCAACACTCTGAAAACAAGGAGATTATGGTTCCTTGCTTGTCAACAAGAAGCACCAAGAAGAGAGCATGAGCAAGACTAATTTTAGAAAAGTCAAATGGAGAACAGAGCAAAGTAATAGATTTAAGAAATATCAAGTCATACAAATACAGATACGTAGAAAGAAATCGATACTACAAGGAAAACCTAACACCTCTGACGAGTCGAGCATCAACAAATAGCCATGAGCCAAATATGACCGCCAGGTGCACATCTTCAAACAAGAGGAAGAATAAAAGGAAAGCAAGAATTAGCTCCTGATATTATTATTCATCTTAGATGAGTTTGCTAAGAATACTTCTAGCTAATTTCTCCAACCAACGTCTTGAAAGCCACACTTAGAGATGGGGCTGAGGGGAGCAACACAATACTGAGATGCCCAGTCAGGGCAGAGAATAGGATAAAGAAAAACTCTTTTAAGAATGAAGAGGGCCAGTTACTGGGTCTCTTCCAGAATTTGCCTCTTTGTGCTTCAAGGAGAGATTGTTGAATTGTGATTCAAGATCTCGGCTTTTACTACGATTATGAGTAGGAGCAGGCTGTGATGGTTGTTGCTGTTGCTGAATTAATAATCGAAGACGAGCAATTTCCCTTTCCAACATCTCTTGCTGGACTGCAATGTACCAAAATGTGATATTATTTAGTAAATGCAAGATGGATAAACTAAGGCACATAAAATGGGAACTATAATAACCCGTGGGATGGAGTAAATTGCAAATACAAATAATAATAAACATTATACGGGAAGGAAAAAGAAGGGAAAGAAAAGTTAGTTTGTGTAAGTCCTTGATAAAGTTGAGTTTCTCTTCAGCAACAAGCCTATCTGTTTGTCTGGATGGTCTGCACCCAGATGAATGACCATACTCTCTAAAATGCAATTATTTTGTGAGATAAATTTGTACTATATATACATCATAGCACACATCGAAAGTCTTTGACTTGGTGCTAATCAGATGGTTTTCTATCAATAAGAATCAATTAAGATGTAATGGATCAGCCATTGTTTTCCAATAAAGATGGTTTGCTATCAGACGGCTGTCTATCTAACTAGGATCAACCATTGTTTTTTAAATAACAAAATAAAAGATGATCTGAACCATCTGTCTTAGGATGTCAATTGGTTGCTAAAGCCAAATGACTATCGTAACCTGAAATTTTTTAAACTTCAAAATAGCTGAAACTAAACCATCTTACGAAAACATCAAAATGTCAAAGAGAACAGAAGCTTTACTGCTGACAGCACCATAAGAAGTGGATATGGATACAAATGGGAGTATTTGATCAACTGCTGGGGCAGATTCTCATTAATTATGCAACATACTTGATGGTGTCTGAATATTCAATGACCTCTACAACTTATTTTCACCAGAAAAAAAGTGCGAAGAAGCTCGGAACCTAGTTATAACTGTTCTGATTAATGAGGAAAGAAATGACATCATAACATTTAGTTAATAGACTATAAAAAAAATTTAAGTCAGATATACAGCTGTAGGAATGGTCCCCCTTTCAAACTATATGCTTTGTTCTTTTCTCTTTCAAATTAGTTGGACCTATAGTTGCAAGAGTTGGTGAAGAAGCAGAGACGCTTATAACTAAAATAGCAACAGTTCTAGGAGAAATATATGCCGCACAACTTCTATTGTGAATCAACTTTATGGTCATGTACTAAAGAAATACCTGATAAATGAATTCTGTAAATGACAAACCAAATAATACTTCTTGATGCCAAATTGGTTTTAATCAAAGACTAGAAAATCTTGTAGACTGCTTGAGCGGTGTATTGAACCAAAGTCGATCTTGCTAGGATATTATATCAAGAGAAGGAGACAAAAGGACTGAAAAGTATGCATCAGAAATAAGAGGCAGGAGCAAACTTCTAAAAGGAGGATGCAGCAACAGTAACTAATAGATACCAAATACTGTCTGATAAGCGGTATCGATATCGAACCATACATGTTCAGGACCAAAGCACCAGCCTTCCTCTAAGATCGTGGGATGCTCAGTATCAGAGATGAACACAGATATCCCATAGATTTCATGCATAAACTATCAGAGTATACCCAAAAGGAGTACATAAAAAATCAAAAGAAAAAGCATACAAAATGCCGAGAGAAAGGTATACTTACGCTTTTTAATGAGATGTTCCTGTGATAGACTGTCAAGTCGTTGCTTCAGAGTTTGATTCTCCATGTTCAATATAAGATTCTGCTGATCCACAAATTCCAGTTCAGCTGAAACCTCCATCCCTTCTGCCTATAAAGTTATTGTTTCAATGTCAGAGAAGAAACACTTTATCTATAGATACCCTTTTTTATTAAAAGTATTCACAAATTTCAGCACTTGCCTGTAAGGCTTGAACATTTCTCTCCAGTTCAGCAATGTACTGAAGCTTACGTACACGTGACCGCTGTGCAAATTGTCTGTGACAAGAAAGATGAGTTTCAGAATAAACTCCAGAATGCTACAAGTCCAAACTTTTTTTTCTCCTTTGCTATCAGTTGAAGTTACATAATTATAACTGTTAAATATGACTGAAGATACATTCAATTAATATAATTAGCTGAAATAAAAAAAGGCATGCATGTCCAGCAGCTCCCAGGCATGCTATCCTTCAAATAACACAATCTACTAGGTGTACTCTTATGTCCTTGTTTCTATTGACTTCTCTTTTCATTACAAGCTCTCAGTGTTCCAAGCTCCAGATTTCCCAGTAAAAGTTCCTTGTTCTTCCCAAAAGGAAGAATATCAAGTATGGGCTTTCAAATTGATTAGACTTATGAAAAATGACAGATTCACAGTGTACCAAAGCCTTCTCAAGCTAGGCACAATGTTCTACTGATGACAATAGTCAAATTCTAAAAAAATTAGCTCAATTCTGACCCCTAACTCCAATCCCCAAGACTGTCTCTGTTGGAACCCTTCCCACCGCTTAGTACCCATCTGCTATGATCATAGAATTTTGAAGCAATGACACAATTAGCTGGCAATTGCCAGGGTTCCGATTCTGATGCTGTGTACTCATGAATATAAATGCTTATCCAGTTAGTGACATTCACAAAGAAAATACTAATGCTATAACCGAAACCGATCTTTCGTCATAATTTATAGAACGGATTGTACTTAATTCCTTCAAAACTGAATGAAAATCAGTGCAAAGCCCACTACTTAATCTGCTTCTGGTCTAATATCCGACTGAGATGCTTAATCATGAGATCCTTCTCAGGTACATTCTAGGTCTTTATCAGATTCCTTCTTCACATGATTTCCAATGATAGAGGATGCCAGCATATCACGTTTCCTCGATTCAACAGATGCACACTCCTATGTATTGGAGATGAAAGACTTCTACATTCATGCAGAACTACAATCATGTTTGTGAGTTAACCAGACTAGCCACTATTGCATTCACAGTATACACATTTGTAAACTGATCGAATTCTTAATATCCCCAACGAACTATGGACCCGAATCCCAATGCTCCTGTGTCTATGTTTCTTTGGAGATAAGTCAACTGCACATGTACATGCAAGCCAACAAAAATGAGGTTTTCCAAAGAAACATATAAACACTTCATGTAAAAGCATCAGGAGAAATTTTGTTTACTAGTGCTGTCTAGCTGTACTTCAGGACAAACTACTTCAATGTGGGAGGTGCCATTGGCCCATTGTGCATGTGCACATGGTTTTTGTTTCCATAGGCATAAAGCAACTGTGGATCCTTAGTTTTGACAGATCCAACAGTCTTGACTGTGACTGTTCTGTTGGTGTGTGGATATGTGCCCAAAGATCAATGTCCCTCAACTAATTTCTGCCTCTGACAATGGCGCACTATCCACAGAATGTCAGCTGAAAAACAATTCTTACGAGACTTATCCTTCACCACAATGTCTGCCAAAAACTGAAATCTCCAATTTCAGCCCTTCAAATAAAATTCTGAATTAAAAATTATTGTCCAAGGATGAGCATTGAAATGAAGAATACAATCAAGGACGGAAAAGATTCTGAAAGTAATTAGTGTGTCATGAATGTGCATGTGCATCAAAATTTTAAACGGAATGAAATTACAATGATTTGTGGCTTTCTACGAAAGAAGTTATTATTATTATTATTATCACCCAATAAACTAGTTCGTGCTGGAACCACTATGAGAGAGTAGATAAGTAACTCAGTGATCGGTATAAATCTTACTGTTTAACCCGCTTTGTATCTGTCTCTGATTGAGATTGCTTCGCATAAGAACCTTCCCTTCTTTCCGAGGCACCTCTAAGGTCTTGATTAGACTCTTGGTCCTGCTTTTCAACAGCTGCAGAGACCACATTTTCAGTCTCCCTCGATCCAGGTAAAGACCTTACATGAATGCCCTTGTCCTTTGGTGACGGAGCACTTCTCTGGTAGTTAACCATCTGCATACCCGAGTCCCATCCTCTAACTTGAGGCCTTGCAAATGCATTGGTCTCGCTCTGGCCATCTTTCGGTTGCTCAAATTTCTGACCTCCCCATTGAGGCATTGACCCACCACTCCTGTGCCTATACTCTTCCTTAGCTAAACTATCTACACCAGAATACATAGAATTGGCATCCAGGTAAGCAAATGAGTCACTCGATGATCGGCGATGAGCTCCTCTCTTCACCGGTGTCTCTGGCTCATTAAGGAGATCATCCAACCAAGAAGGTTGCTCCTCAATGAGAAAACTCTCGGAAGAAGTACGCTGATGGTCATAGTCACCATAAGATGGAGAAACACTTGGAAATGGACATTTTGGGGGAAGGAAAGATTGTTTCCCCGCGGAAGCCTGGTTCCTGAAGTTGGCCACCCCTTTCATATTTGACATGATCTATACAAGGTTATGAGCAAGCAAGCACCGCATTGTTAGAAGCTCAACATCGCTTATTTAGCTCAATGCTCTATAAATATAAGGTCCATATCTAATTTTTAGGGAATAACAAATGTAAACACAAATGAAAGTAATCAGTGTACAAAGATCCATTCTTTGGCAAAAAGAAAAGTAAAATAATGCAAAAGATCCACAGCGAATAGAATCTAAACAAGGAAAACAAATGCAGATAAAACTTTATTAAGTGCGCACTAAGTAACGCATAAAAATTCACATTTTTAAGCGGAAAACGGCGTCAAAAAGCAAATCTTTTCACTGGTTATGCTAAAATTTGTAAACAGTGAAGTAAAATCACGATCTCAAGAGTGGAGCAAGCTCTAAACAAAGATTGCATCAGTTATTCTAAAATCTATAAAATTCAACCGAGATTGTTTCAGATTAGTACATAGAAATTCAAAACAAACTGAACCGAAATTGGCCAAAGAGAGAGAACGCGCTTACCAGATCGACCCCCTCCTGCTCAAAATTATTCTATCTGAAACCCTAAGTTGGGTATTTTCGCGCCTTTTTTTTAGCTTTTTTAGGGTTTCAGAGAGGGAGGAGGAGGAGGAGGAAGAAGATGAAGAGAGAGGAATAGTTGACGAGTAACCCAAATTATCGTCAAAATCTCGCGGGGTTTTGGCGTCTCTTCACGCGATTAGCTGTTGATTTCGTGTCGACTCTTTTTTTTTTTTTTGTATATTGCGGGTTAATCTACTATCATTTTACTTATTGCATAATCATGTCAAGAACTTGCATTTTTTTCCACACCTGTTGCAATTTTTTACGTGAGCTTTTGCTTTTTCTTTCTAATTTATATAGGATTGTTCCCGTTAATTGGTGGAATCATGAGTAAGAAATAAAAATTTTAACGGCAACATACAAATATTTGATGACGAGAGAAATTAGTAAAATGCAACAGAAAAAAAATCTTATAGCCAGTTTAGTATTTTGAATTTCCACTTTTTTTTTTAATTTCATATTTGACATGGTAGCTAATAGCTAGCTTTACAAATATCTAGTAAGATAAACAATAGCATAATAAAAACATGCCTTAAATCTTCTTGGATTCACTGTTGGTAACCCTTATTTTCATTGTCAATTAATTTTTTCCCATAATTTGAAAATCAAGATATCAATATCATGAAATTTGTGGGAAAAAAAAGAATTATAATAACAACACTATTAATTTTACAACATTTCTATGCTGCAAAAGAGAAAATTGCGGGGTGTATTTCTATGCTCGTCATGAGTTTATTAATACGTGAATATAATCTCACACTTGATTATATGATAAAAAAGGAATAATGACTTTAAAATAGAAGTTAAGGTTAACACCCGGATGCTATAGTTTTTGGATTAAAATCAACCAGTGTCAACACCGTGCAAACCACGACATATTTTTTCCCCCGCCGATCACAAAACGTGCAAAAGCCATTAGGGACTTTTTGGTTCCCTGCTTTTAAGGGAAAGACTCTCTTGAAAGCCTGCAAAAAGTACCAAAAGTGCTAAAAGTATCACTTTTTGGCTGGTTTTCAAGCGAAATTGCCTCTTTTAGAGGAAAAGAGGCGATTTTGCTGAAAGCTTACCAAAGAAGTGATACTTTGGCAGACTTTTAAGGGAAAATTTTTCTAATCAAACTGACCCTTACATATCCGGCACCAGAAAAAGGCCTTGGCAATCTTTATGCAACTGTCAAGTCTCACTATCTGTATGTGCAATTTTGGCGAGGCAACCAGCATGACAGCCAAAAAAAAAAATTTAGTACAGCTGCCTGCCACCCAATTGGGTAGAGAGAGATTGTCCTTTTTGCCAATCTGTGTTTTTTGTGCTCAGCGCTTCGCTATTGGCCAGCCTCCCTTTGGTTCTCCTGTTGTTTTTGATTTGTTTAGGGGCTTTGTGAAGTTGTTATGAGTTGATGACAACCTAGCTTGCACCAAACCTCTGTGCTCAATTTACAAATTGAGGTGTGTTAACCTAACTGCTCCCTTAAATCTTGAAACAGATAAGATGGCTAGAGAGAGATTATGATGTTTGGTTTTAATTAATAGGGGTTTTTGCATATATATATACCCCTCAAATCTTTTATATTCGTAAAGCCGCCCCTCAAATCTCAGCGCCTACAAAACTGCCCCTCGAAACCGGAATATTAGGTCTCTCTACTGCTCCAACATAAGGACACTGGTTTTTAAATCGGACGGTGTCAAAATTCTCAATAATTTCCAATAGATTTGCGGGAACCTTCCGTTTGAAACCTAAAAATTAGGAAATGGAAGGGGGTAGAAAAGCCGATGTGGGAGAGGGGGAGGGGCCGGGGGCAATTTCACAAATATCAAGATATGGAGAGTAGTTTTGTAAATATGGAAGATCGGAGGGGCACGATGCAAAAATCTCTAATTTATAATATGTTCTAACATTAAAGTTTAGCTCTTGCCATCTTTGCTTTAGGGCATGTTTGGTTATTTCCTAAAAAACCAAGAAATAGAAATGAAAACAAAGAAAACTCAAAAAGTACAATTTCATCCATTTCCATCCATAAAACTCACCCACAATATCTAATAAAATATTATTTTTATCCAACAACTCATCCACCACATCTAATAAAATATTATTTTCTTCCAACAACTCATCCACCACATCCATCACATCTAATAAAATATTATTTTCATCTAACAACCCATCCACCACATCTAATAAAATATTATTTTCATCTACAACATCACTCAACTCATCTCATCTCATCATTTCAAATCACTCACATCATCCAATAAGATGGTGACAACTCATCTCATCTCATTAACATTTCATTTCCACTCATTTTCTCCCAAAAAGCTAGGAAAACAATTTCCTTAAGTGTGGGTCACATCATCCAATAATATAATGACAACTCATCTCATCTTATCTATTTTCTTATTTTTAAGTATGAACCAAACAAAAAAAAAACAACCTATTACAAGAAATAGGTTTTTTATTATTCATTTTCTTATTTTTTTCGCCAACCAAACAACATCAAAATAAGTTTTCTAAAAATCACTCACATAATCCTATAATAAGGTGATAACTCATCTCATCTCATCTCCATTTCTTTAATTTCCTTCTTTTTTTGGCAAACCAAACACTCCTAAAACAATTATTCTTAGAAATAGTTTTCTATTTCTTTGATTTCCCAATTTTTTTAAACAAACAAACAGACCCTTATAAGACTACGAAATCTCACATTTAGATTTATCAGCTCTTTCTCTCCTCCAGTTGGGCTTGTGGGCTGGGCCTACATTTACACGGCTACGTGTCAGCTAGAGAAAGAGCATATAAGAATCCGGCCATGTGAGTTCTCATGCTGGGCCTCTTCCACTACCGAATTTAGGCCATGTGTTTTCTGTACATTTTTTGCAAGTTTGGTATTTTTCAAGCTCCGTCGACATTTTGAGTATTTTTTTTCCCCGATCTAAATGTGCAATTAGAATCAAAACTTCACGCTCAATGGTAAAAAAGAGTTGCGAAATCTCATGTGATGCTATTAGTGCTATCTTTATTCACGAGGAAAGAGCCAAAAAGATATATCGGACATTGGTATCGAGATAGTAACCATGCATCAGCTTATGCGCGCAAGAATATTGAGTCCACTACAAGAAAAGAAAATTTAAGAGAAAGAAGGTAAAGTCACGGTATTACCTTCAAATAGAGTGGAGAAAAATGTTGAGAGGCCAATAATTACTAGGAATAAAGAGGCTGCTCTTTTTTTTCCTTATCCGAATAGTGAAGTTGCTGGTCTAATTGCACATTTGGCTAAAAAACGCCAAATCTTTGCCGAAACTAGGAAAAAATACCAAATCATACTCCCTTTGAAAGAGGAAGTGTGAGTAAAACTCTCTATAGACAATTTTACCCCTAAACCTTATTTATATTATATATTCTGATTCTAATTAAATTAACTTTAAAAAAAGTCAATGAAATTAATGCCTCATTATTTTTTAGCCTTTACCGGTTCATCTCCACATCTCCTCTTTTGTCATAATAACATCATATCTTCACTAAAAATTCAAAATCTCTCTCTCTCTTCTCTTTCAGCACTCAATCTCCATACCTCTTTATTTTAAAAAAAAAATCAAATACGACTCCTCTCTCTCCATATCCACCCGAAATTGACTCTAAAAAGCTCCTACTTTCAAATACCATTAACACCTCAAGTATTTCTTCAACAGTACATTGATCTGTATCGAGCCCAATCATTCGCCTAATCCCCCCTCCACATTGCCCCCATTCATTTTATTCTTTGGCCCCGGTTTAATAGTAAGTTTGAACTTTTTCTTAATTTTTTGGAAGATGGAAACCAAGTGAGATTTTATGCTCTCTCGGTTTCCCAATTCAGAACTACATAAAGATGCAACAATGAGTCAATATATTTTGGAACCCACCAAATTTTGCTGAATACTTTTAACTTTTTATTGGGATAATATAATTTGCAAACAACCAGACTAGATATAATTTGTGTACAATTTATTAATTAATTTGTACATGTCATACATAGTTATTCAATTTTTCACACTATACCAAATATTATTCTCAGTTTATAAGTATATGGACAAAGAATTTACATGTCCTGTCATACTAGGAATCCTTCTGCATAATTGTTTTTTTGGAAATTCTTTATCTTTTAAAGAAATTCTTGGTCTTTTTTGTATAACTTTTTTATATCTGAATTCACTACTTGTAATTTTGGTTGTTAAGAGATTGAGCCCCGAACTATAAAAAAGGATGTAGCTTGTGAGGAATCAGTCTAGCCTGTCCTTGTAGTCATGTTGAGTTGATTGGTTGGTGTCGAGATCGTGATTCATATATGCATAACTCGAGTTAAGACTATATATTTTGTAGGTATATTTGAATATATTTAGTCGCTATTTTTCTTTTGTGTGTGGTTTCATGTAATCATGACTAGATATGTAAAAATATGTATAGTGCTTTTATCTTTTTGTGGGGATGAAAGATACTCTGTAAGTTAAGAATGGTAGTATGGCTATTGGCTAGTGTCTTTTAGGGCCCCTTTTTTTGTTAGAAGAAGTATATATGAAGTTGTATAGTATTGATTAATTTAATGGACTATATTTATTGCATGAATCTACTTATTGTTTTACTTTTTCGGTAAGTATGTTTGAATATGTTTTATCTTTGTTTTCTTTTGTGTGTGGGTTTCATGTAATCATGGCTAAATCTGTAAAAATACTTATAGTGCTTTCACCTTTTTGTTGGGGATGAAAGCTACTTTGTAACTTGGGAATGGTAGTATGACTGTTGGCTAGGCTCTTTTAGGCCCCATTTTCCCCCTAAAAGAAGTATATTTGAATATGCATCATATTGGTTAATTTAATTGACCATATTTAGTGCATGAATCTACTTATTATTTTATATGCAAATTTTTTATAGAATAGTATAGTTTACTTGAGAATATAGTACCATAATTTAATATTAAATCAATGAAAGAATTTGGTTAAAGAGGATGAAAAAGTGGTCTCAATATTCCCAATTTACTTGTTTGTTAATAATTGGTAATTTAATAAAAGTTGTTTTAGAATAAGCTCATTTGGGCACTATAATTTTCAATAATGATGATTAATAGCTTATGAGTCTAAGTGAATTGATACGGCTAACAAGTTTTGTGTGTTTGCATAAGATAAAAAAATTAGAATCTTAATGAGATCACTCTATTTTAATGATTTTTTTCAACTACTAAATTTTATTTGTTCTCTGATTCGTGGGCAATGCTTAACTTCTATTTGAACGATCAATTGATAAAGGTATAATATACAGGGTGTTACCGTTTTATTTAATTATTTTATATTCTTATAGTACAGACCCTTTTATAAACAAATCTTATCAACATTTAGTTTCATCATTTGTATTTATTTTTTTATACTTAATCTTTATGGTTCCTTTATATTTTCCATTCATGTAGATTTTTTGACTGCATATGGGTAATTATAAACTATTATGATTTCCATTTATGTTTTTGTTAATTATTAGAAGAACATGATATTTAGATCTGTTGTTGCATGAAGGGATATTCAAAATGCTCTCCAGGATTTTTTACAAGTATTGATCTTACCATTTATAAAAGCATGAGTACCAAGAAACATATATTAGCACATAGGCATTTAAACCACAAAGAAATTCATACGCGAAGTAGTTTTAGTTGTTTTATATATAGAGAGCAACGTAAAATTTACATGTAGAATAACTCTATAAAGTTAGTTTGTTCTATGAAAAATAAAAATAACAATTAACATAAACAGAAAAATCACTATAAGTGTGTCCAAAAATATTTTTATAAAGAATTATGGTTTTAGTAAAATTAATTATACGTTTAAATCTAGAATTTTAATAACAAAATTATAAGAAAGGCAATTTTTTGCAAAATTTTAGAAGAGGAAAAAAATTCAAAAATGTTATTTCTAAGTCCACAAAATAAAGAACATTGTTTATAAAATTTATGTAGTCTTATAAATTTCAAAAAATTATTTTGAAGCCAAAATGTAGGGTTTAATAAAATACACATCTTTAGATTTATTATTTAACCCCTATTTCAATAAATATTATTTTTTTCTATTAGAAAATCCTAAAAATGGTGTAAATCAATAGTTTTTTTCTTCAAATGATTAGAAAGTTACTAGGAATAATTATTCATTTTATTGAATTAAAAAATTTATGTATGATGCATAATTATAGGATTCGTTGATGATAAAACTACTAGGAGTACATTTCTCCAAACAATTGAGAGATATTATTCAAGTGATTAAATATCATCTTGTTACTTGTTATAATTTTTTAATAAAAGTGTATCAATTATATGTACTGCTAAAAAAATATTGAATCAATTAGATTGATAATAGTAGAATATCCATTGATTTAATTGCAAGTTCTTTGCAATCTCGGCCTCAAAATTCAATAACAGCAAATCAATCAAATGACCATCCATTCTAATTCACATGGATTTACTTAGCAGTTTCAATTAATTTCACTTTTAATTTGCATACTAACATTATTAACACTCAAACCTCTTCCAAATGCTTAATTTTAGAAGTCACTTTTTCTCATATTCTTTTTCACAAAAAAATTCAAAACCTAAACAAGCGATAGTACATGTTTTTAGATGGATTTTATTATTATTTACAATGTTATTAAAATACTCCAAACATTATTATTTCCTGTGAAGGCAAGAGTTTGAAACCAGCAAGTTTATACACAAAGACATCTGAAAAGTTTTAATATATTTTAAACTATTTGCCAACCTAATTATAGTAAATAAAAAACTCAAAAAAAATATCCACGTGCATCTCACCTAGTTGATAAGAAAAACGGAAAGGAAGAAAAGTTCACAAGTCTGGTAAGAGCTTTGCTATAGTGACCCAAAATTTGGGACCAATAGAGGGGACAAATGAGGTGTCCCCCTCCTATTGGATAATGAGTTGACCATTATTAATGATGATCAACTCATTATCAAATAGTAAGGGGACCGCTCACTTGTCCCCCCTATTAGTCTCATATTTTGGGTCCTTGATGAATTTTTCGTCTGGTAATCTATCTGATCGATATATTTGATTAGGGCCAACAAGGCTACAACAAAAACACAGATCCAATTTGGGCCGGTTGAGGTGAACTCAGACCCGACCCAAGCCCGTTTTCGTTATCGGATTGAATTCGCTATATACCCACTTTCTCTTTCTTGTCGCCAAAGAAAACTGTCGCCCCCCTTCCTCCTCCGCCGCCTCCTCCTCCTCCTCTTCTTCAATCGATGACGTCAGCGGAGGACGTAGAGCGGATCTAAAACCCTAACCCTAACCCTAGAAATCGTCCCCTTTTGTTTTCGATCTGGTTGTAGCTTCTTCTTGTTTCAGAGCTGAAGGAGATCGCGTCGCTGATCGAGACGGGAGCTTACGCGAAGGAGGTTCGGAGAATCGTCCGCGCCGTTCGTCGCACCGTCGGGATCCGCCGTCAGTTGACGGCGTCGGTGGTTTCGTCGTTCGTTTCTTTTGCCCTAGGCTCTGGATCTGAGGCTTATTCGAGGCTCTCGTCCTATCTTCACAAGGTATAGCAATTTTGTGGATTTGATTTGCCTCGGATTTGTATGGATTAGGGTTTAGAGCCAAAGAGGGATTTTTATGCTGTTATAGTTGATCATAATTAGTAACTTGATGGATGGAAGTCTCGAGATTGATTGCTAGTTGTTAAGGTGTGAGCTAAGATCAAACAGTCGGAGAGTAGTACGCTAAGGGGGCAGTGGCTCGAACATGGAAAGATAAGAAAATTTTGAGCTGGTATGGACAAATATTTTGCAGGAGTATGATTACTTGAGTAGCTGATTGTTACTGGTCCGACTAAAAGCTCTGAGTTTGCGTGCTGTCGAGTAATTGTTTGAGTTATCTGCCCTTAAAATACCCCAAAGTTTAATCCATGTTTAACTTTGATGCCACATCGCTTTCTTTTCCCCAAAAACTGCCCAGAAGTTAACTCATTTGTAACTTTGAAAACCTCAAAGTTTTCATTTGCCCAAAAAGTATCCCACAGTAACTCAAATTTTAACTTTTATCACCGGAAGTTTCTTCTTGCCCACAAAATACCTATAGTTCAAGTTCAACAAAATTCAACTTAGATTCCCCAAACTTTAACCAAAAATTAACTTTGATACCCCAAACTTTAACAAATAAATAAATAAATGTAGATAAAAAATTCAACTCCAGTCGTTTAGGTAATAAATTTTAATGAACTTTGGCGTATTTTTGGGCAATGAAAACTTTGGGCATTGAAATCAAGTTCTGTTGAATTTCTTGGTATTTTTTGGGCTCAAGAAACTCTGGGGGTGTCATGGTTAAAACTGATATAAAATTGGGCTATTTAAGTACAAATAACCCTAATTTTTTATGAAACATTTGGTTAGTGTCCCCATGTAGGCCAAAATTGCCCTATAGGACTTTTGTCCAATACCAGTTCGGCATTGATTGGTTTCATATGTGACGCAGCACAGAAGTAGTAGCCTCGGAATTCACCAAGGACAATCTTTGAATCCACAAAGAACTTTGAATCCACGAAGAAAATATTAAAAGAAAAATTTTATTGATGAAAAATTATTATTTTCTTTGGGGTTACATGTCTCTTCTTAAATAGAAAAACAAATAAGACTCCTAGTAAGACTAGAATTATAAAAAAATAGAAAGTATCAAATTCTATCCTAAAAAGGCTTCCTATAATAAAGGAAACAAATCATGAATCAAAATTGATTCAATTGAATTTGTTTCCTAATCTAATTTAACACTAAAATTGAATTTATTTCCTAATCTAAATAGACTCTAACTTTATTACTAAAAATAAACTAAAGACTGATTATTTTTAGATTTCAGCCAAAACTGGGTGTAACTGATGATATTTTAAAAATCTGACTATCTAGTTGACCCCGTCTCGTCGTGATAGGCGATTTACATATATAATATGTTAGAATCCGTCTTCTGGGTTGGAAGATATGATTATTTTTTACGGAGCTCAATAATACGCATAAATCTGTATTTAGCTCGTGATTATCTGCATCCCCTATGAAATTGTCAGTTAAGCGTCCTACTTTAGTCTCCTCATGTTGAAAGAAGCTCGACCTTGAGCTTATATTTACTTGAATAGTAAATTCATCGATAAATATCTTTCTTAACCTACAGCGATCAACATCCGTCTTATACTTAGCATTGATTTTCTCCATTTGTTCTTTTACGTTCTCGGATAGGACTTCTTCTGAATCAAATTCATATATTATTCTTTCCGACATCATGTGTATTTTATTGGCGGCATGTGGATGTGCAGATGACTTCAAAAACTCCACAAAATATGGTTCATGTTGCTTCTCGTATTCTAGTGCTTGAAGTATCATCAAATTCTTTTTAAAATTATCCACCAACTTTGCTTCTAGGGAAGAAAATCCTGCGTCATACTTCATACACAATTCTTTCATCTCCTTTGTCGCTAGTCCTTCACCAAGCAATTCACACATATCATCAATTGTCCCACTCTAATTTATCCTTCTCCTCCATCGGGACAACACCAATATGTGTAATATCACTCTCAAACCCTTTGAGAATATCATGCATATCATCCATCTTCACTATCATATCACCATAATGAATGTCATGCGTAACGATTAGGAGGAATTTCCGTAGGGGCATGTTCTTCTTTCTTAGTTACAACCAAGTCATAGACCTCTTTAGATTGCTTCAAATTTTCTGCTAAAGACTCGTTTGCCACCAAAGGTTTCTTCTCCTTAGTAGCTTTTATCTTAGATGACTTCTTTTCTGTAAGAGGCAGAAGTACAATTCGGCGTTCATCTTTCTTGAAGATATAAACATTGTCTCTACTTCTGTGGGTAGCTCCAATATCGAAGTACCATGGCCTACCTAAAATTATATGACAAGTATCCATCTCGACCACATCACACAACACATCATCAAAATACATGTGACCGATAGAAAAAGGTACACGACACACCTCATCGTTTTGCACATCATTGCCCTTGTGAATCCAGTCGATCTTGTAAAGAGGTGGATGTTTCTCTGTCTTCAAACCTAATTTATTCACCATACGTCGAGAGACAAGATTCTTTCTACTGTAATTGTCAATAATAACATCACAAATTTTCTGTATCACAGTGCACCTCGTGCGGAAGATATTGTGCTCTGGAGGTGATTCTTCTTTCTTTATTGCTTCTTTAGTGCTCTTCCCAACTCCAAGGCCTTGCTTAGGGTCATTGTCGCTGTTGAATTCATTATGTGGAGTCGAATCACGTCGCTGGCGACCATCAACGCAATTTCGAACTCCTCTCGTGTTCAAACGCTCCACTACCGACGCAAGTCGCTCTATAGCAGTCTTCATCTGATTAACACTGGTCTTCAGCACGTCGAACTCAGTTCGAGAAATAGGGGCTTCATCACCTGCCATCAGATCGGAGGAATAAGGCTCTGATACCAATTGACGCAGCGCGAAAGTAGTAGCCTCGGAATCCATCAAGAGCAATCTTCGAATCTACGAAGAAAATATTAAAAGAGAAATTTTATTGATGAAAAGTTACTATTTCCTTTGGGGTTACATGTCTCTTCTTAAATAGAAAAAAATAAGACTCCTAGTAAGACTAGAATTATAAAAAAATAGAAAGTATCAAATTCTATCCTGAAAAGACTTCCTATAATAAAGGAAACAAATCATGAATTAAAATTAAATTTGTTTCCTAATCTAATTTGACTCTAAAATTGAATTATTTCCTAATCTAAATAGACTCCAACTTTATTACTAAAAATAAACTAAAGGCCGATTATTTTTAGATTTCAGCCAAAACTGGGTGTAACTGTTGAGATTTTAAAAATCTGACAATTTAGTTGGCTCTGTCTCGTCAAGATTGACGATTTACATATATAATATGTTAGAATCCGCCTTTTTGAGTTGGAAGATATGATCATTTTTTTTCGGAGGCCAATAATACGTATAAATCTGTATTTAGCTCGTGATTATCTGCATCCCCCATGAAATTGTCAGTTAAGTGTCCTACATCAATATGTGAACATTGATTGTTTGTTTCAGTTTGCTTTTGGTGCCTGTCTTTATTCTTGCCAGCTGTGAGCCAGTTGATGCTTTGTTATTGACTTCAGTATGCTCTTGCAAGTTTCTAACTTCGTTTATTGTTGGGAGGCATGATGTCAAAGAATATCTATATCTTGGTCATGTTGATGTTTGATGTTGACATGAAACTGGGTTACACCTACGTACCTTATATCTGAATAGTTGCTACTGTGGTTATTGTCACAGGTTTATATTTCTCTGCCACATTGTGCTTATCACCTCATGCAAGGGTAGGCTACCATATTAGATATCATCTTGTGTGACTAAACTGGAAAAGGTTATAGAGGAAATCTCCGTAGAAAGTAAATCTGTGGCTACTAAGTGACTGTTGTCCTATTGTACTATGAATTTTGATGTTAAGAGCATTATTGGGAGAGTTCTTCAAATAATCTGATTGATTCATCATGCTCCTTTCATCTAAACTTGAAGCAGAATGATCCCCAAAGCTATATTCATGAGAGCTCTCTATCCGATGAGATGGGGGGAAAAGGAAAAAAAAAACCATTTAGCTGAACAAGCATCAAGAAGAGGATCTGAAGGCAAAGAAGATGGAAGTATGGCGGATTGAAACATGAACAATTCTACAATCATTTTAAATGGGTACAAATGGCAAAAAAGGTCTGAAACCCAGGATTAGCCAAAAAGAATAGTGGGAAATAATTTTATGTTTAAGTTGAACTCTTTATAATAACAGAAGGAAAAATTTTGCCGGAAGTTCTAGGTTTCTCATGTAAAATCCCGCCATGGTTTCATGTGCTTCTCTATGACATCATACTCACTTGCATGCTTTCTGATCAAGTCTTTCTGCTTATTTCACAGATTTAAGTTAAACTTAACATGTATGTCAGTTTTGCATGTCATATGAAATATTTGCTGATTTGTTGTGGCAATTTTGGATTCAGGAAGATGACCATGATATGGATGTGGATACAGCAACATCTGCAGTTCAAACTCCTAATAAGCATCCTGTTCCGGAGGTTGAGATCTATTGCTATCTTTTGGTGTTGATATTTCTGATTGACCAAAAGAGATATGATGAGGTAATTTCTTTTAGCTTATATCTTCTCTCAGATCTTTTTTTCTGACATGAAACTAATTTTTCATATTAGCGTTTGTTACCTTGCTCTTTTCCAGGCTAAAGCTTGCTCTTCTGCTAGCATTGCTCGCCTTAAGAACATAAATAGAAGAACTGTGGATATCTTGGCATCTCGGCTGTACTTCTATTATTCGTACAGCTATGAACTGACAAACAATCTTGCTGAAATTCGTGGGTGAGTTTCTACAACTCGGCCTTTCAAGAAAAGCATGAAATAGTGTTTCATAATCTTCGTTGAATTGCTTTAAGTGTGACTTGAACATTGTTTTCTCCAATATCAGGGATCTCCTTGCCTTGCACCGCATGGCCACCTTACGTCGTGATGAACTTGGTCAGGTATGTTATTTGTCTGGAAGAAGCTTCTATAACAACTTGTTATACATGATTGGTAGTTATTAACTGGTGATATTGCAGGAAACCCTTCTTAACTTGCTACTTCGTAATTATCTCCACTACAACTTGTATGATCAAGCAGAGAAGCTAAGGTCCAAGGCACCCCGTTTCGAGGCACACTCGAATCAACAGGTAATACTCTTCATATTCTCACTTGATTTATTTCCCAGTCCTTGTTATTTAATAATGGTGACACTAAGTGATGGCTCTTTTCTTGCACTAACCTTGGCTTTATATTTGACAGTTCTGTCGCTACCTATTTTATTTGGGAAAGATTCGGACCATCCAATTAGAGTATACTGATGCAAAGGAAAGCCTGCTACAAGCTGCCCGAAAGGCACCAGTTGCAGCTCAAGGCTTCAGAATCCAATGCAATAAATGGGCTATTATTGTTCGCCTTCTGCTTGGTGAAATCCCAGAACGGACCGTCTTCATGCAGAAAGGCATGAAGAAGGCACTGACACCTTATTTTGAGCTCACAAATGTAAGAATCTTTCAGCTGAAGTAGAAAATTGTTTTGTTAACAGTTGTACAATCTTGTCAGCTAATCTTTATATACAGCAACAATAACAACAAAAACCTTTATCCCAAAATTTTGGGGTTGGTTACATGAATTTAATTTTCCATTCAATTTAGTTCTATTAATGGTCATCTCCTCCAGTTAGTTAATTATTATCGTACTTTCAACCAAGTTTTACCTATTTTGTCTATCTTCTGTCAATTTTTGGCTCATTAACTATAATCTTATCATATCTGTTAACTAGTGCATGCCAGAAAAAAAATACTTCCTTCTAGAGACCCTGGTATAAGTTCTATCCATGTACGTACTGATCGCCAGATCACACTATGCTAGATCTAGCTGCATTCGACTGGAATTGGGGGAGATTTGACTTTACTCTTCATGATGCTGTGGTAACTTTCGTCAACTTGCACCGGTCTGATATGAATCAGCGGGAGTAATTAGTTAGATACATTGAATTTCTATTATAGGAATATTTGCCATTCATTTAAACCAGATATACCCGCATATTCATGCATTTATGCAGATATTATGCATTCGCATGCCTTTCATTTGTGTTGATAAAAAGCCACATATTGTACTATATTACACTAAACAAATATTTGTAATCGCCTCCTCTCTAAATGACCAAATCATTTCAATTGATTCTCTCCCCTTTAATCACCAATTAATGAACTCGCTTCTTATCCAATTTGTGTCCACTTTAGCCGGTCTTAACAATTGTCCAATTGCGACTCTGCAGGCTGTGAGAATTGGGGATCTAGAGCTATTCAAATCTGTTGCAGATAAATTTTCATCCACGTTCAGTTCTGACAGAACTCAAAATCTCATCGTAAGACTCCGCCACAATGTGATCAGAACCGGTCTCAGAAACATCAGCATTTCATACTCTCGCATCTCACTTTCTGACATAGCCAAAAAGTTGAGATTGGATTCACCAAATCCCGTAGCGGATGCTGAGAGCATCGTAGCCAAAGCAATCCGAGATGGAGCAATCGATGCGACTATTGACCATGCAAACGGTTGGATGATATCCAAGGAGACTGGGGATGTGTATTCTACCAATGAGCCCCAGTTCGCTTTTAATACGAGGATTGTGTTTTGTTTGAACATGCACAATGAGGCGGTGAAGGCGCTTAGGTTTCCTCCGAACTCGCATAAGGAGAAGGAGAGCGATGAGAAGAGGAGGGAGAGGCAGCAGCAGGAGCAGGAGATTGCGAAGCATATGGCCGAAGAGGATGACGATGACTTTTGAGGATGAGAGATTTGGCTAGTTTTCCTATGTTTTATTGTTTCATGTGTTATTAACTTTGAAGGAAGATGCTGGTTTTTGTTTATGGTGTGTTTCAAGTTAAAAGAAGATACTGAAGAAGGCAGGGCTGTAGTTTGACCGCGCTCTTTTGCACTGGCATGATGATTTCCTGTACTTTTGTCTTTACTTTTATTTTATTTAACCTGCTGCCCTTGTGCTTGAATGCTATTGAGCTGGAGTGTTATCAGTGCTTGTAGTTGGGACGGTCAGATGCAATTGCAGCATGACGAAACTCCTTCAGCTACTGCAGCTGCTTTTACAAATACAGCGATATTTTATAAAGCAAAGTCCGTATCTAGGCTGAATGCCATTATTGTGTAGTAGAGGCTTAAATGCTCTCGTTTCCCTAACTTTGCACTTGTATACCCTCTTTCCTTTTTACGCTTACATAACCTTGAAAGTAGTAAAATTCACTTATATACCTTCACTTGTTTTTAGTAAAATTCACTTATATACCTTCACTCGTGTACCCTCTCTTGTTTACACTTACATAATCTTGAAAGTAGTAAAATTCACTCGTATACCTTCACTTGTTCTTAGTATAACTTGTATACCGTAAAGTTTTTAACGCTTACACTTAAATATCATAATTTTTTTTTAAAATCAGCACTTAAATACCCTAAATATTTAAAACTTGCACTTAAATACCGTCAAGTTTGCATATTTGAGGGTATTTTAGGTGCAAGTTTTAAAAAAAAATTTAGGGCATATAGGTGCTACTTGAAACAAGTGAGGGTATAAAAGTACAAGTTTTATAATTTTTAGGGTATGTAAATGCTGCCAAAAATAAGTGAGGATATGTAAGTGCAAATTTGGGAAAACTATGAGGTATTTAAGTGTAGTTAAGCCAATTAGTAATAATCAATGTTGAAGTTTGTAGTCAGGAGACTTACTTTTCCACCAAGGATTCTCCAACAGTTAGCTTAGCATCTCAATGTCGGTGGGAGGGTCGTTTTTTTTCTTCTTTTTTCTTTTTTTCTTGGGGCATAGTCTTGTTATATTACCAACATAAAGCCATAAAATCACACCCGAAACAAATAAACAACATAAATATTCTTTCTTTACTTTTTGGCAAAAACCCATCTCAAATGTTTGCTCTTATTGATAGAAAGACAATACAAGTAGTGTACATTATTATTCCAATACTAAAAATCTCGCATGAATCCCTGACACAGTGTCAGAAATGTGTCAGATTTCACCCCAAAACGCCTTTTTTTGGGGCGATTTGGAGTGAAACCTGCCACAGATGGGACACTGTGGCAGGCTTTCCCCTACTTTCACCCTAAAAAAAAGGAACCAAAAAGCCCCTTAGCATCTCAATGTGGGTGGGAGGGTTGGTTTTTTTTCTTCTTTTTTCTTGGGGCATAGTCTTGTTATATTACCAACATAAAGCCATAAAATCACACCCGAAACAAATAAACAACATAAATGTTCTTTCTTCACTTTTTGGCAAAAACCCATCTCAAATGTTTGCTCTTATTGATAGAAAGACAATACAAGTAGTGTACATTATTATTCCAATACTAAAAATCTCGCATCTTGCGGAGCGCCTCAATATTTAATGAGCAAACTCGTCATGGAACAGCAACCAATGTAACTGTTGTCATGGGTGCAGCTCAGCTACTCAATTCCCATCGACACCCGCTGGATTCTGTATAAAACCTTTGATATCAAAAGCATCAGCTGTAGCCTTTGAGATGACGCCCTGAAATCAAAAAACCAACAAACTAAATGTGTTAATGGCTTCAAACGTATTTGCTGAAAATACGAGACAAAAAACGAGTACTAAGAACAATAAATACCTTCTCTGTGATGATACCACTGATCAAATTAGCGGGTGTTACATCAAATGCAGGGTTCCAGACATCGATACCCGAGGCAGCTACTTGCTTCCCTAACCCTCCCTCAGAATTCAATATTTCTTTTGCCGATCTTTCTTCTATAACGATTTGATTTCCGGACGGAAGTGAAAGATCTATTGATGTTATCGGTGCTGCTACATAAAATGGTATATTGTGGTGAAATGCACAGAGAGCAAGGCTGTATGTTCCAATTTTGTTTGCAGTATCACCTAGACAATAGTTTCAAAGAAAATGAGAAGTCAATAATTAAAAATTGAGGGGGTAAACAATAAATTTTCCGAATGTACCATTTGCAGCAATGCGATCAGCACCGACAATGACTGCATTGACTCGTCCAGCTTTCATCAATGCAGCTGCTGCAGAATCCGCTATCAGAGTTGCAGGAATTTTTTCATGAACTAGTTCGAAAGCTGTTAGTCTGGAACCCTAAAATCATTTGAACGAGTTTATTCAATGATAAAGGAATAATTGATAGTGTTCCCAAAACAAAAAGGGAAAAAGTAATAATAGATAGGTATAGACATAAGCAAGTGAACACGTGAAAAGAGTAATAATTATCAGTTGATGTCAGTATCAAGCACATAAATATGTGAAATTACCAGAAAAACAAATGAAAAGGAAAACATAGTACCTGGTTAAATGGTCGTGTCTCAGTGCAATAAGCCCTTTTTAGGATACCTTCGGAATGGACTGCACGAATCACTCCAAGGGCAGTTCCATATCCAGCAGTGGCCAAACTGTTGACATAAGTTCATCAGTGAAGAACTTATCACTAATTCATAATTTGGTGAAGACCGATAAAAAAGTGAGAAAGTTAACCTGCCAGTGTTGCAATGTGTTAAAATAGATAGGCTCTTTGAATCTTTTTGTAGGGTTCTAAGAATGCTTGCTCCATGAGACCCAATTGCTTTGTTGGTGGTGACATCGTCAACAAGCATGTCTTCAGCAGCATCAATATAACTCTGAAACACAAACACAAAAGACGGATTAGTACACAATTATATGAGCTGATGGAGAAATATACATAGGAATTAAAAGATAATGTAGGTATTTCTTCAAAAAACTTATCCCTCAAAAGATCCATAGTAGTTATGTCCAGTCAAGTCCAGTCCAGACTAAGATGTAACTACTATTTCAATATGAAAATGATACTTGACATCAACAGTGTCAAGAATATCATATGTGAAAGTTTCAAACAAAGTACATCCACATATATTTGAGCACATTGCTGTCAAGGTGGGACCAAAGTTCTATGTGAATTAGGTAATTCTACATTCAATTTTTCATATGAGCTATGAGTTTCGTTTTTAAGCTGAATGGAGGAAACAGGTTTCTTGTAAACCAACGTGGATTAAGGCTTGTAGGTGTTGCAAAATTTGGTTCAGATCTTTTAAATTATCAAACGAGCGAGAATTTTTGAGTGATTCCCAGCCAAGCACAAGCTTACCCAAGCCAATTCAGATCAATGAGGTTATTTCTTGTTTTGACTTCTTTTCTGGAGAAGTACGCTTTATTTCAAGCTCATGCTTGGCAGTGGCCAGTGAGTACCTGTGCTCAGCGGTGGCCATTGAGCTGATATTGTCTTAGTGGTGCATGTGCATATTATTAGTTAGTTTGTACGCCAACAAAACCTTTATTTCAAAATTTCGTGATCGGTAAAATATACTAGTTTGTGTTCAACACAAATAATTCATATGCATAAAATTAACCAGAAAATCTTTATCTCTAAATTAAATATATAGTACCAGTTATATCGGAAAGATAATCCCAGAGAGAGATTGCCATGGTTTATATACAAGAAAGCAAATATGATACAATTACATAGTTTTACAGCTACAAAAGCTTATTTAGTTTCTGGTTTCAAAGTGGAACTACAAAAGCTTCCATAGTTTCTGGAATATATTAACTTCTCCAATAGTACCTTACACCTTCTCCTAATTAAGAGTTTCCTATAAGACTATAGAAATTATCAGAGCTAGACTTTTGTTAATATGGACCAACTATGTTTCCCTTTCCCCTTTTCTGTTTTTTTAAAATACTTTTGTCCAATTAAGTCCAAAACTTAATACAGACTCTCTGTTGTCTAATTATAATGTCATTATCTACACATCTTCTAGTGCCTGTGATTGCATGTGGAAGAACATGGGTGTGTGCACATACAAGCTTGTGTGTAGGTGTGAGTGCGTGCCAGGTGTTACATCCGTGTATAGAAGCTCATTTACACAGAATATACCTAACTGGAAGCGTTCATAGAATGTCGCTGCATCAGCTAATACTGAATATTCGACACCAAAATTTTCACCAAAAAGCAGCTGGTCCCTAGAATAAAAAACTAGTTCTTGATACCATAAAACACACCTGGAAGATAATTTTTGCATCAATAGATGCCTCAGCAGTCTTTGACACCAGATTTTGAAGCTTTGTTGCAGCATCAGAAAGATTAACAGCAGTAGGTCGGCTACGAAACATGGAGCATAACCAGGTGATTAGAAGGAGTTGTGCTAAAAGGTATGTATATAAGACTGAATCGTAACAATTATGCTGATAAATTCTCAAACTCAACACGCCAACTTCTTTTTATATACCTGGAGACAAGGTATTGCAGTTTCTTGACAAGGAAAGAAGCTGCATCCCCAGATGTCCCACTAAAGTCAAGGTTAGACACTTCTACAGCTAGTGACAGTGCTGCTGCTATTGCGATTGCAGGTGCACCGCGGACCACCATATCTCTTATTGCGTTCCTGAAAAATGCATATAGTTCAGAATATAAAGAAAATGAATAAAAACAAAACATCTGAATGATAAATTGTTACCAATATCATGTATATTACAAAAGATAAAAGGTAAAACCTAGAAGCACATACTCTAGAAGTTGCAAAAAACTGATTCCTAGGTTGAACTCCAAGCAATAATTAATGCTACTTGAAG
>NC_033802.1:3758038-3771829 GCF_001876935.1 Asparagus officinalis
AAGATGAACCCAAAGCTATTGAAGATCACGAAAATAAGTAGATGAAATGTGCATACTCTTTACTGCTAGACACTAAAACTGCTTGCAAATCTTGCTCAACAATACTAAATTACTAATGGATTCTATTGAAACCTCTAAAGTCGAACAACTATACATTCCCCATGCATGCATATACAATTCAGCTTACAGTAACTGTTGGATAGGGAATTCCTAATCTATTTTGGTAACATAAGGTTATTAGGATTCCTATTCTATTTTGGTAACATGAGGTTATTAGGATTCCTAATCTATTTTGGTAATAGGTTATTAGGATTCCTAATTTGATTTGGTTTTGGTTTAGAATTCCTAGTATGTTTATGATTTTAGGATTTCTATATATATAGAACAATTGGAAGAGAAAATTGGTGGAGAAGAAAAATTGGGGATATTTGGAGCACGGAAAAGAGGTATTTTCTGAGCTATTTGTTTAGGGTTTTGTTTGGAGAGATTAAGAGCTTGTTGGTGAGATTAGTTTGTTCATTCGAGTGATTTGTAATCTCAGTTTGTACTCTTTCTCTATTAGTGAAAACCTCATCCCCTTCTTGCCCCGTGGACGTAGGCAATTGTCGAACCATGTAAAACTATTGTGTTTGGATTTGTGCCGTTGTTTTGATTTGTTTGGCCTTTATCTCGACGTTTGTTTGATTTGGTTCTCGAAGCACGCCCGTTTGGTTGTCACGCTTCCGCGACGCGCACAACAAATGGTATCAGAGCTCCAGATTTTAGATCTAGGGTTTTATCTTGGTTGGAGGAGTAGATCAATTTGGAAATTCGGCTAGGGCTTCGTTTGTTGAGAAAGGTGGGATCTTTTTGGTAAAGACTCTATCTTTTTTAGTTTGGATCTATTCTTCGTTTATTCCGCATTGGTTTGTTGGCGCTTGGGCTATTTGGAGGAGTAGATCGCTTTGGAGGCTCTTCGAGGGCTTCGTTTGGAGATAAAGGTGAGATTTTTCCTATTTGTGGATCTCGTTGTCGTCGTGCGGGGTGAGATCATTTGGAGACTCTTGTTAAGGTTTCATTTGGAGGTAAAATTCTCTCCTTTATCAGTTTGGATCTATTCTTCATTTGTTGGTGCTTTGAGATAGTTCGCCGAGATAGAAGGATTTGAGGCTAGGTTATTTGTTTATTGATACGGTGCATTGGATTATTGAGAAGTGCCCTTGACCTGCATATTGAAGTCCTTTTGAGCACGTTGGTATGAGCAAGGAGACCGAGGTAGAGTTTGGCACTTCTATTTGATGATTGAAGGGTCTTCTATTTGGTGTTCATTCAGGCATTTAGGGGCCTTCCAAGGAGGCATCATTGGAAGGTAAATTGGTGTTTTGGTTTCCTATGTTGGGGATTATACTAGGCATTTGTGGGTTACAACCAAATCCCGTTGGTTTTGAAGTCCTAGTAGTCAACAACAGTTGAAGAAGTGTATTAGGAGTAAGGTGAAGGTACTTCATTCTGGTTGTAGAAGGAGGTACAAGAGGGACCTACTGTATTTGTGCCGAGCTCATGGCAGTTTGAGACACTTCATTGGTGTGGAAACTTTGAGGCGACAAGGCGAGATGGCAGATTTGGGTAGTTGTTCCTTTCTGGAGGAGGATCGGCGTTTGATGTCGAGCATTGGCATTGGTGTGCATGCTACGACATGTTTGGGCCGTCTCATGTACAGGTTGCCAACTGCTGCATGTATAGATATAGGATCTGGTGGAGCTGCTTCAGATTTTGGGTTACGTCGGATGTTTGGCTACCCAGCACTCGGTCACATCGTGGATGTGAGATTTGATCCGATAGCACATTTGAGATTCAGAGGCGTGTTTGATTTTCAAGTATTGGCTTCTGACTTTGTTCTGAGCAGGTATGTCACGTTTGACTCTCGGCAGGTGGAGAGTAGTGATCAGATCTTTGGGACATCGCAGCGGGTGGAGAGTGATGCTACTCCACATTGGGAGAAAACTCCAGATCATACTGCCACATTTGGGATTCCAGCTGATGTGACACAGATTGGGAATCGTGTTGATTTGGATGCAGATGATAGGTTGATTGATTCGAGTACAGCTGATGGATGTAGTCTGGATATGACCATTGATTCATCTCAGGTGGAGATGTTTGGATTAGTTCAGTTTGGAGCCATTGGAGGTGCTATCAGCCGCAGACTTGATCGTGAGATTGGAGAAGGGTTGCGAACTCTTCTAGTGGATTGAGGCATTTGGAGGCCATTTGGGCGAACTACGGCTTGATTCCTTGGGCAAGAGGATACGTAGGCAGTCAGTTTTGATGCAGCCGATTTGGTGAGTAGATATCGACATTTGGGTGAGTGTTCGCACTCCCGTTTGGGTCTCGACTTGTGTGGATGGAGTCCGTTGTCATGAGTCTGTTGCCGTGGCGTACTGGACGTAACAAGTGAGGCATTTGGTTTGGTCGGTGTCGGCTCAGTTTTGGAAAAACTTCGCCGCGGTGGAGAATTGTTGGATAGGGAATTCCTAATCTATTTTGGTAACATAAGGTTATTAGGATTCCTATTCTATTTTGGTAACATGAGGTTATTAGGATTCCTAATCTATTTTGGTAATAGGTTATTAGGATTCCTAATTTGATTTGGTTTTGGTTTAGAATTCCTAGTATGTTTATGATTTTAGGATTTCTATATATATGGAACAATTGGAAGAGAAAATTGGTGGAGAAGAAAAATTGGGGATATTTGGAGCACAGAAAAGAGGTATTTTCTGAGCTATTTGTTTAGGGTTTTGTTTGGAGAGATTAAGAGCTTGTTGGTGAGATTAGTTTGTTCCTTCGAGTGATTTGTAATCTCAGTTTGTACTCTTTCTCTATTAGTGAAAACCTCATCCCCTTCTTGCCCCGTGGACGTAGGCAATTGCCGAACCACGTAAAACTATTGTGTTTGGATTTGTGCCGTTGTTTTGATTTGTTTGGCCTTTATCTCGACGTTTGTTTGATTTGGTTCTCGAAGCACGCCCGTTTGGTTGTCACGCTTCCGCGACGCGCACAACAGTAACTTCTAATGAAAACAAAATTTCAAAGTGCCATGACGGTATACATAAAATTTCAGTCAGTTACATATGCCTATCAGCAGCCACTAATAAAAAAAATAAACAACTAGTCGACACCACTGTCCTTTTGTTATGAACGCGAGTCTCTCATGATATTCTAGCCATTTTTAACTCCCATAAAGTTTCCTAGCTAGTTCAGAAGAGAAAATTTAAGGAGATGCAGCTAAGCTACAGTAACTAGTGAAAAAGGATAATATATCTCAGTACTTGACATGTCAAGATCTTAATTTAGATAAAAAATATCAGAGCTTCTAAGAAAAAACGAATGTCAACCTGACTTATATTATCTTTTCAGCGATAAAATTAATCAATTAATTCACATAAACCCCAGATGAGGACCTTAAAACAGCTAGTCAGTATCCAAAAGACTATCCAAATGCGTCACGCACCGTGCCCGCGGGCCCGCTGGCGAGGTGTAAGACGTGGGACCCACTGAGCGTAGCGCGTTGTTTGTTCGGCTCAAACCACTGACAAAGTCAGCTAGCCGATGCTACACTTGGGTCCACCCATAATCAAAATTTCTAAAATTTAATATGGGAAGAAAATTACAGCCTTTCAACGATAAAGCAAAAAAAAAACTACTTCAGCAGCAATCTAATATTGAAAAATCAAACACGAAGAATCAAACACACCATCCATCGGTGGCATTTCGAATATCCAAGTATACAGTCTCCAGTGGAAGCTTCCTCTGCAATCAATCAATCAACCAAATAAACAAAATTATACAAAACCCTAAAAAAATTCCCAATTCGAATCAACTTCAGAGACCGAAGATAACAAAAGAACCTGATCGAGGAGGCGAAGTGATCCCCGCTCGTAGCAGATTGACTGAAGAGAATCCGAAGCGTCCGCCATTGAAACCAAAGAAAAACCCTAAATTGAATTATTAAACCCTAACCCTCAGCTTTTTTCCCCCCAGCGATTGAGAGAATGAGAACAGAGAATATAGAGAGAGCGTTCTGTTTTAATAGAGGGACAGTGAGATGCTTGCGGTGAGCTTCCACGTCAGCATGTGGCCAAAAGTGTGCCGCCGCCTCAGAACGGGTCTAATTTCACGGAACCTCCCTGAACTTTGAGGGCTTTGCACGTAACACCCCTATAATGTCAAAATTTTACGAAAAAAACACACTAAACTTTACACATTCATCTATGATAAAAGAGATAAATTGGGGAGCACTTGTTGCTCCGTAACGTAGACCTAAGCCTCCCGTTAAAAAACAAAATAAAAATAAAGAACATATGCCCTAAGCCTAAAGGGCATAGCATTAAAAAAAATCTATCTATATTGTATGATATAATATAAGGGAAGTCTTCTTTTTAATTTGTGTGAGCCATAATTTTAAAACTCCAAAAATACTGTCACACTTAAATTCAACTATGAAACTAATAGTGAGGGTTTAAAGGGAAGGATTCATACTATTAATTAAAAAGGTAGATTTTTCTTTTTCAATGAGATTTTTATTTACTTTACCAAATAATGGTTTCCCATCGTCACTATACAGCTAGTTCTGTTTCGATATAACTAAATTTTGTTTATATATCTATGTATGCTTTTCAGCGGGTGTATTGTTGGCGTGACATACATCTACACTATTTCGATCGATATTTTTAGATTATAATATGTTTTTCATGTAGATCTACTTTTCTTCTTCTGCGGCCAACCTGCAACTGAGGACAGGGTGACATCAAGAACAACAACGAAAACAATGGCGAAAATATCAGAATTCGGTGTAATTTTCCGGGTCAAGACAGCAAGATCAGATGATGGATCCGGTTCAGGCATGGTCACCAACAAGCCATGTAAGCTCGATTGGAAGACAGGCGAGGAAGAAGAAGCTAAAAAACAAGGTTCGAATAGCCAACTTAATTTTCATCCTGAACGGTTTCCTTTTAAATTCATACGGTTGGTTGGTGTGTTGCTAACGTGACGCGTATCGATACGTGGTTACCTGTTTGTTTTTCTTATTTTAAAATGGAAAATCGTAGTCTTTGGAGATGGAAGTGAGTTTCCCTTGGAAGTTCCTAGGAGATGCAGGGAAACACTAGAGGAGAACTGCGTTTATGTGAGGTGGCGGAAAGGAAATATTTTGCTGTTGAATAACTTGGCGCAAATAATTTGATTTGTTTGTTTTGATCATTGTAATGTTAATTTAGTAATTATCAAAATAATAAATACATCTTTCAACAACGACGCTTTGGCCGAGTGGTTAAGGCGTGTGCCTGCTAAGTACATGGGGTTTCCCCGCGAGAGTTCGAATCTCTCAGGCGTCGTTTTCCTTTTTTTTTATATCCCTCCTTTCTTCATTCACTAATCGTTTGCAATTTAAAATTGTCTTGTTGGGTAAATTGCAAATAATCTCTCTTAAAGCCTCACGCACATTCATTAATTAGTAGCATTCAAATATTAAGTTTAAATTATTTTGATGACCCCAGCTCTTTTGTTGGCATATCATTCTTCAATTATAGAACCTTGAGCTTGATAATTAAGCTGCACACAGTCTATTTTTTCACTCGTAAATTACCATGTAGATCTTAGTATTTGTGTAACGAGCCCCCATATCATCAGCTTCGGGGGAAAATATCCCTAAAATCCAGCTTTGCCAAAAAAAATATCCCTCAAGCCGTCTACTTGATGAGTAGAAATTTAAATTATTTGCTTATAATTTTTACATTGCAGTTGCAAATCGGCCTATTAAAAGTTAATGATTCATAGACATTTTTTTCAAAAATTGATGATTTGAGGGGTAGTTTTGTAAATAACGAGATTTGAAGAGTGATCCTGTAAATATTATAATTTAAGGGGTACATATGCAAATAGCTCATTTTAAATGAAAACTATAGAGCACACAAGCGTTGCCCAAAAGCAATTGACGGCGTGTAAGAGGCTGTTTGTTTGCCTTAAAAAAGAGAGAAATCAAAGAATTAGAAAAGCTATTTCTAAGAAAAATTATTTTTAGATTGTTTGATTGGCTAAAAAAAAGAAGAAAATCAAAGAATGAGAGATGAGTTGTCACATTATTATCGGATGATGTGGGTGGTTTTTTAAGAAAATTTGTTTTGAGGTTATTTGGTTGGCTAAAAAAATAAGGAAATAATTTATAAGAAACCTATTTCCTGTAATAGGTTCTTTGCTTGTGTTTGGTTCATTCATAAAAATAAGAAAATAGATGAGATGAGATGAGTTGTTATTATATTAGTGAATGATGTGACACACACTTAAGGAAATCGATTTTCTAGCTGTTTTGGTTGAAATGAGTGGAAATAAAATGTTAATGAGATGAGATGAATTGTCACCATATTATTGGATGATGATAGTGATTTTTAAAGATAAGATGTGATGGAGCTGAGATGAGTTGGATGATGTGACCCATTTCTTGTGTTTGATTTTTTTTAGGGTCCGTTCGTTTCGCAAAAAAAACTTGGAAATTAAAGAATAGGAAATCTATTTCCTATAATAATTGTTTTGAAGTTGTTTGGTTGAGTTAAAAAAGAAGGAAATTATAGAATAGGAAATGAGATGAGATGAGTTGTCACCTTATTATTGGATGATGTGAGTGATTTTTAAAAAAAACTTGTTTTGATGTTGTTTGGTTGGTTAAAAAAATAAGGAAATGAATTGGAGGTATATTATTGGATGATGTTTTGAGGTTGTTTGTGTTTGGTTCATTTTTAAAAATAAGAAAATAGATGAGATGAGATGAGTTGGAGGTATATTATTGGATGATGTGACACATGCTTAAGGAAATCAATTTCTTGTTTTTTTTATGAAATGGATGGAAATGAATGTTTAATGAGATGAGATGAGTTGTCACAATATTATTGGATGATGTGTGTGATTTTTAAAAATGGGATAAGATGAGATGTGATGAGTTGGATGATGTGACACATTTCTTGTGTTTGGTTTATTTTTAAGGGGCTGTTTGGTTCGTTTCCTTGATATAGAGAAATGCAATTCCATGTAAAGAAACACAAGTTTTGAGTTTTCCAAACTTTTCCAAGAAATAGATTGTTTTGTTTTGGTTCGCACATAAAAAATGGTGGGAAACCAATGTATTTATTTTTCTTGTGTTTGGTTCGCATAGAAAAAAAGGAAAACTTTTGTAAACAAAGCAGAGAAGGAAAAAAATCTGACGTGGCAGAGTTTTCATCAATTTCACTTGGTTGGGGAAGGAAATCAGAGAGGGGAAAAAATCTTAGTTGGCGGCGATTTCAGCAGAGTTTTTCCTCTTCCATTCGAGCGAACCAAAGCGGCACAAAGAAATGGACGGAAACAAAAACGCTGACGTGGAGGGCTAAAAATCTGACGTTGAGGGGTTTTCTGAGTTTTCCACCCCTTATAATAGCGAACCAAACAGCCCCTAAAGGTAAGAAAGGATATGAAATGAGATGAGTTGGATGATAAAAATAATATTTTATTGGATGTTGTGGGTGAGTTTTAGGGATGGAAATGGATAAAAATATTATTTTATTGATTTCCTTGTACCGATTTCCTTTTTTTGGTTTTTAGGAAACCAACCAAACAGCCCATTAGGAGATGAAATGAGATGAGTTGTGAGATAAAAATAATATTTTATTAGATGTTGTAGTGAGTTTTAAGGATAAAAATGGATAAAAATAATATTCTATTAATTTCCAGGTATCCTTTTCCTTTTCATGATTTTTAGGAAACCAAACAAGCAGCCCCTAAAGCGCAAAACAAGGAAACTACAGGGTATTTAAGTGCAATTATAAGCCAAAAAGTCGACATCGTGGCTAGTTCTCCGCCGGTACAACATAGCTTAACCCTAACCCCTTTACCTATCCCCACATCAAAAACCCCTTGGCATTTCATCCTCCCTCGATTCCAAAAACCCTAGCTCCCCTCCCCAAAACCCTAGCCCCCCATGGCGCTCTCTCTCCGCGTCCGGCGAGCTCTCACCCTCTCCTCCTCCATCCTCGACCGCCATTTCTCGTCGATCTCCTCCTCCCCTCGTCTCTTCTCCCCGAAACCCTACCCTTCCACCCCGGGAAACCCTAGCCCTCACCCTACACCGAGGCCTCACTCCCTGATCCGACCCCAATCGTTTCGGTCGTCGCCGGCCTTGATGGACCGGCGATTTGATAGCAAGGAGCCGGAGATTGGGCCTGACGATATCTTGTTCGAGGGTTGCGATTATAATCACTGGCTGATTACTATGGATTTCCCAAAGGATCCTGAGAATGCGCCGACGGCCGAGGAAATGGTCGCGACTTATGTTAAGACCGCTGCTATGGTCTTTGGAAGGTATAATTTCTTTGCTCAGTTGTTTTTTTTTAATTATAAAATTTTAGTGATTGTTGTTCGTGATTCATGACTAGATGTTGTTTTTTGTTGTTCAGAGGATTCTAGGGAAGCTTATAGGATTGTTTTTTTTGTTCGTAAATTGAGCGACTTTTAAGTGTGTAATATTTTCTTCTCTCAAACTGGAAAAGGAACAGTTTTTTATATGTAAGCTATTGAGAAAGGAATTCGATAGGATTGTTTTTTTTTACTCCTTTTGATTTGTTTTATTGAAAGGTATTTTCTTTGATATTTAATGTTTGTAGACATAGTACTCGACTGTTCGTGAGTCACAGAATTCTATGGGATCATTAGGGTAATTGCTGTGAATTCAGTAAGCTGTTGATTCATTCCATGGATCAGTGGTAGAGATAGTTTTAGCATTTTGGTGATTTATGCTGAGTTGATTGTAGGATTACTACTCTCTGAGAAGATGGTTCCATTAGATTGAACTTGTGTTTTTGCGACTGACCAAAGGTGCATCCTTATCTCCAATTAATGTTATTAAGTTCGCATTTGTGTTTAAATGCGTACCAAAATACCATTTTTAGTTAGTTTTGTAATGAGCTTTTATGTAAATTGGTATTAGGCATGAATCCCTATAATTTGGTTCTCTAAATGCCATGTGATTCGATTTTGCAAGTATGATCGACATATATCTTTCCTCTTTATTATTGATTCTTTCTGTGCATTTTGTCGCAGATGATTCCTAAGTAAGTAGATTTGCTCTTCACTCTTTTTGCCTTTTCTAACTTCTACTAGTTTATAAGAGTAACTTAAGGAAGAAAAGACTTAAAAAAAAATCCTTATTAAGTTTTTCTTTCATCTTTGTGGATATCAATGGATTAAGTTTTCTATACCCATTAAGAACTTTCAAAAGTTAAGTATCATCTTTAGAAGTTTGTATATTGGATCATCTTTAGAAGTTTGTATATTGGATAAAATAATACTTCTGATTTATAGTTTGTAAAGATGCATGTTTTCTTCTTCTTCTTCTTCTTTCTCCCCCCTATTTTTTTTGGAAGATCATTCTGGAGTCTGTGATCTGAAAAAGGATTTCTAATGTTTGGTAAGGGGGGCTTTAAAGGAATTGGAAACCATTTGCCAGTTTGTTTACTTGCGGGATTTTTCCTTTTTCCCTCAGCTCTTTAAACTGATCATTTGTCGTTTCTGTTTTACTTTTCCATTGATTATATAAAGATCCTTTCTGAATGTTACGTGTTGGTTTCAGTGAAGAGGAGGCAAAGAAGAGAATTTATGCTTGCAGCACAACAACTTATCAGGGTTTCCAATGTGTAATGGATGAGGAGACATCTGAGAAATTTAGGGGTAAGCTTTAAAATATTGACGTTTGCTCCATAGGATATGGTTTGTTACTAAAAGAGATTTCTTCCATTCATTAAAATCTGAAACCATTATATCAGGTTTGCCGGGAGTTGTTTTCATTTTGCCAGATTCATACATTGATCCTGTGAACAAGGAATATGGAGGTTTGTCTTTTTCATCTTCATAATTTTAACATCTTTCTGTCGAGACTTTTATCGAAAGTCCAACTGCAACATGCACAATTTGACAGATTTTCATTGTGCCATAACCCTTGATCGGCAATTCTTATTTTCTCCTTGAAATTGTTACAGGGGATAAATATGAAAATGGGGTCATTACGCATAGGCCACCTCCAATTCAATATAGAAGGCAAGACGGGAGGCAAGGACGGTATGGTGATAGGAACAGAAACTATGAACAGCAAAGCCAAGGACGGTATGGTGACAGGCAAGGAAATGTACCACAAGATGGTAGGGGTCAGCGCTTCAGCCCGCCACCTCAAGATGGAAGGGGCTTTGGGCCCCCACCGCAAGATGGAAGGGGCTTTGGGCCCCCACCGCAAGATGGAAGGGGCTTTGGGCCCCCACCGCAAGATGGAAGGGGCTTTGGGCCCCCACCGCAAGATGGAAGGGGCTAGGATGGAAGAGGTTTTGGGCCCCCGCCGCCTAGTGGAGGACGAGATGGTTATCATGGAGGACAAAGAGATCAAATGCCTCCTTATCAGAGCGAGTTTCCTCAAGGACAGCAAGGTGGTTTCCCTCCACAGGAACAGAGGAATTTCGCCAATGAACAAGGAGGAGATTATAGGCCTGGATCTACAGGGAACTATGGACAGGGGTCGGGTCCTGGTTTTGCTGGAGGATTTAGACAGGGTCCAGGAGCAGGTTACAATGGTGATGCTGGACAATACAGGCAAGGACCGGGTTTTGTTCAAGGACAAAACTCAACTGGTCCTGTTGAAGGACAGTGGCAGGTATGATGACTGATTATACATTTTTTGGTCTCCAGTTATCTAGTAAAGCATTATTCCCTTTCCAATAGGCTTGGAACTGAATCGAATGGATATTGATGTTGATACTTATAATATGTCTGCAACTGTCATCCAAAATTTTGAAATTTCACTTTAGTTAGTAATAGGATTTTTCTTCCAATGTTTATTGGAGGAGCTTAGAATACATCTGTGGTTTTTAGTTGTTATATGACATTGGTAATATAATAGCAGCACCCTTTATGGGAGCTGAAAGACCACAACTGGAACGAGGTAGTAGGGATCTTATTTTTGGAATTAATATGAATTCATGGCGGTGTATATGATCTACTAACTACAGAATAAGCTAATTATTGTTTTTTATTTTGTTTTTTTCCTTTATTTTGCTTTTACTTGTGTGTGTCTTTTTTCCTTCTTCTTTCGCGCACCCTTATCTGTGCACATTTACATTTCTGGAAATTTGGAGCGAGGGAGTTTCAGATTAAAGACAGGTTCAATAGTTCTTCTGGCTCCAACTTTGATATACATGATGTTTTATAAAACTTACAAAAAGTTTGCAAGACTCGAGGAATATATGACAAACATAGGGCAATGGCCTTAGATTGTTCTATTTTTCTTGTTGAATGTATATGTTCCCATGTGTTCTTATTTATAAAAACTATAAACTCAATTTTTTTAATAAATTTATCCAAATTTTCTTGTTAGAAAAACTGAAACCATGAAATTAGTGTACATCATACTGCTTTTCTAATGCTGTTGGCTTAATATTAATTGTTGTTCTAATATGTATTTGGTCAATTCTAGATGGCCCTCAAATGAGAATTCTGTTTGATTTATTTCTCACAAGTTGATGTATTACATTATGGACTCATGTTTAGTATTATGATAATAATAGTAAGAGGTGCCAAAATTCAAACAAATTAGAAAGGGACCTTTCCATTGCACAAAAAAAGAAAAAGAATCATTTCTACCTTTTGCTCTCTCTTCTATGTGACTTCATTTCCCTTTTGCTGATTTAATGCTCTTATGTGTTTCATTACTATGAAAAATATCATACGTTTGCGGCAAAATTAACTAATTCTATGGATGATTGATGCAGGGGAAATATTGAGGTCCCTATGGTGATTTCGGATTCTAACCCTTGCTAGGAAGATGCATATATGAGGCTTGCGCCAGCACTCTTAATGTTGCTATTGAGTCCAACTGAGTGTTATGTTTGTTTCCTGGTCTTTTCTTCTTCTGTCATGATCCTGTTCATGCCTGGACATCTGAAAGATGGGAAATAAGTGGACTATGGTTGTGCTACTATTTTGTTTATAGACGAACTTACTACTCTTCTAGTTTATCAAGCAATTAAGTAGATTGTCCTTACTAATCGTGATCATGTTGCTGATAGTTATGGTGGCATTTATATCATGTTATTGATCTTATACAGATCCTTACTTAGCTTGTGTTTTCTATCTTGGTTCGTTGAAATTATTCTCGCAATTTTGTTGTTATGGTATTCTTTGTACATGATAGCAAGCATGGAGGTTAGCTTGGTCTTGTTACTGTATCCTTGACTATCATATTTTGGGTACTACAAGTAGTGTATTTGTTTTGCTTAATTTGGGGGCATATGGATTTTTTAGACCTATGTGTTAAATCATTGGTAAAATAATTGCTGTGGTTCTTTCAGCTGATCACATGAGTGTCTTCGTATTTGCATGCAATAGGGAAAATAATTTTATTTGTGCAGGTACAATGTATGTATGAGAATGTAAAGATAATCTTTGTTCCTTGAGCTTTGATATAATTCTAATGTTTTGGGAGTGAAGAAAGACCAGCAATAATTTATCCAATCATCCAAATGAGATAAAACTTACAATTTACCATATTGTTTTTAAGCTTAAAGTAAGGGCAGGATACTTGACTGATTTGTGAGAGGCAAAAGTACTCTCTTTTTTAATATCATCACTATTTAAAACATAAATCTCAAACTACAATATGAAATTGATGGACTTAAAACATTTATGAATTGCAAATCAAAATATTTATTGCGTGGAAAATGTCTTAATTGAATTTTATATCTGGAAAACAAGCAATCCAAGGAAAACAATCTTTTATTTTTGTATTTGGAAAATAAACAATTCAAGGAAAACAATATTCTATTAGTGTTATAAACAATCTATTTTATAACTTTCCCCCATTTAGACGAGAGAAATAAGGAACATTTCCTTGGACACTTTTTTTTATCGCTTTTCCTTCGACACTAAAACCTCCAAAACCCTTTTTTAAAAAAAAAAAAAAAAAAAAAAAAAAAAAAAACCTTTTCAGGGACCACACAAAAAGCGATGAAAATAGATTTCGACAAAAGCAAACTTTATATAGGGTTTCAATGAAGTCTTTAAAAGTTTTGGGAGTTATCTGAAAATTGACCAAATGTTTGAGCTTTGTTAACTTTATCCAATTGTTCTAGGAATCAAAAGATTCAGGTACATAGCAGAGGGGGGCATCCGGTCCTATTTATTATATACGTATTCCCTTACCAATCACTAATACTGATAAATTTATGCATCGATAGGTAAATTTATATACATATCTGTTAAAAATCTGATAGACATGCGGGTATGCATTTAGATATATAAGCGGATACATATCCAGATATAGAATTAATATGAAAAAAATTAGACAATATTAAAAAAAATATACTTCATACGATATAAAAGAATTCATTAATATGTTCGTTAGATATAAAAAAACTAAGATTAGATACAAACTCAAATTCACTAATCTAAGAATTAAAATTGTTAAAATAATATGACTAATATATATTCAGATATTTCACTTTATAACCGTGTCCATTGTTATATCCTATCTATTATAAATTTTAGTAACCACGATAGTATCACAATTAAAAAAACGAATGCAAATATAAATGTTTGCTCAGCTACCGATATTTTTGTGCACAATACATGAAGAATATTTTAGCCAAATTAATTTATCAAAAGTAAATTATCCGAATATTTAGTGGGGCCCGCCTCTTTATATAGCCAGCTCACCACTCCTCTCTGTCTCCAACCAACCTCATCCAATGGCGG
>NC_033802.1:3771844-3780089 GCF_001876935.1 Asparagus officinalis
GCGGACGTCAAGGCGTGTGGGGCCCTCGGAGCCTACTGCTCCTCCGTCATCACCGCCGTCACCGCCCAAAACACCGTCGGCGTTCAGGTCCCAATTCCCTTTTCTTTTGGGAAGTTTGCTTGCTGCTGTGAGGTTATAATTTGTTTCCTTTTTTGGGAAGTCTTGAAAATTGGGTTTTTTTTTTTTGAAGGGGGTTCATCCTGTGCCGGAGGAGTTCGTGAAGGAGCAGCTAAGATCGGTTCTTTCTGATATGAATGTGGATGTGGTGAGGGTTTTAGTTTTGATTTCTGTTAAAGTTTCGATTTTGATGAATTTAATTAGTAGCTTTTTAGGACTTCTGAATTGCTGAAAATTTGGATTTTTAGGTAGTATATCATGGTTGTTTGGTTCATGGGAAATGGATGTTGCTGTTATTTTTTTTTTGTAATGCTGTTGCATTTTCTTTGAAGTTCAATCATTTGTTATGGATTCTAGAAGTTGGGCCATTGTTTAATTCATGGGAGTTCTTAGTCTCCCTCCACTTTGATATTTAAATTGACATTCTTGCAATTCCTTGCGGGCTTGTCTTTTATTCGTATGACATGCAATTTCAGTGTTTTCGGGCAATAGTTGTTGGGTATGGAAGTAGATGGTTGGCTTCATTAAGTTGGATGTGGGTTTTATTTTAAAGATAAATACTAGTGCAAAAGTTGATAAATCCTCTACTTGTCAAGGGAAAACCTCTGTTTAATAGCCAGAGAGGATTATAGATATAAATGTTATGTTAGAGAAATATCCTTTTAGTGCCTAAAAGGATGAGAGGTTTAGTTCGGGGAATAGTGAAATATGTCATTCTCAAACTTGTAACTTTAGTAAATTCCATATGACTTGTGATGGATAGACTATTTTCTTGGACTCATCATTTGATCATCGTCGTTTTATCTTGTCATTTTCGACGTATTATGGGTTTCTTTCTTTGATATTGACTTTCACGATTGCTCTTTATGCATCATTTGTCACAGTCGTTTTTTGTGTATATCCTTATTCACCACTATTGGGTTCAACTGTTAATGCAAAACTTTTGCTTGGCTTATGCTCCTGCTTAATCCGCCTTCCTCCTGATTTTTCAGGTGAAGACTGGGATGATTCCTTCCGTTGGCATAGTCAAAGTGTTATGTAATAGTCTCAGAGAGTTCCCTGTACGAGGTATCCATGATCATTTTATGTATTTATAATATGTTTGATTTTGTACTTTCTTCATATAGTACTGATATTTTCATCCCTCTGGGTGGCAGCTTTAGTGGTTGATCCAGTGATGGTGTCGACTAGTGGGGATGTGCTTTCCGCTCCTTCTACCCTTGCTGAATACAGGTATGCACGAAATTCATTTATCTGTTATTACCTTCTTGTTACTATTTGAAAAAGTTAGTTTCTTGAAAATAATATTTTTGGAGAGTATAAGAGTGATAGATTTAATATTCCATCGTGCCCCTGCACCAAATTGCTGGATATTTCAGGATATAGACCTTATCATGCAGGGATGAGCTTCTTCCAATGGCGGATATAGTAACTCCGAATCTGAAGGAAGCATCGGCCTTACTTGGGGGAATATCATTGGAGACAGTAGGTGACATGTGCTCTGCAGCAAAAGCAATACATAGTTTTGGTCCCAGGTATGCTCACATATGTTCCTCTCCTATTGATATCACTTTTTTCATGTGAATGACAAAACAATAGCAATCATCCATTGTTGTCCAGTCTAACACATAACTTTAAAGTTTAAATCGGCTCTCTTTCCTCTCCTATGTATCTATATGCTCATGCCTGCAAGAACTGTGTGTTGAGCTGGGCCCTCATTGAATGGATACACTTTGGTTATCATGTCATTTAGAAAAAAAAAAGGATTTTAGTCCTATTTTGTATCTTAAGTATACGTCTTTGCGTAGTTTATTTGGTCATAATTTTTCTTACGAAAAGAGAACAAATAAGCTAATTTTTTAATACCTTGTTGCTTTCCTAGGTTTCCAACAATAGCTTGTGCCATCCTCTGTTTAATCATATTTTCTCTTGTGTTATGAAGACTCAATTTTGGTATCCATTTCTAAAGATATCTTATTTATATTCAGCATAATCATGATTCATTAGCATGTGCGATCCCTGTATATATTTTATTTACTGGTGTCTTTTGGGTCCGTCAAATGTGTGATACTTTTTTTGTTGCAGAAATGTGCTTGTAAAGGGAGGAGATCTTCCAGATTCATCAGATGCCATTGATGTATTATTTGATGGTACGGGTTCATCTCTAACTACTTGCATTAAGCATAGGTTGCAATGTGCTTCATTCTTTCTTGCTAGTTTGGCATTTTGTAGGCCATGGTTAGAGTGTCATATAGTTCTCTCTTTGTCCTTTTAGGAGAACAATGTCATGAACTTCGAGGGTCACGTATTATTACTCGCAACACACATGGAACTGGTTGTACTCTGGCTTCGTGCATAGCAGCAGAACTAGCAAAAGGTTCTTCGATCCTACAAGCTGTTTGGGTTAGTTTTGCCATTTATAATTGTTTTTGTAGATTATCTAAAAAGTGACATGCAAAATTGAATGAAAGCATCGTAACCAGACTGTCATAGTTTTCTTCTCATCATTCAAACACCCAGCTAACAGTTTTTAGACTAGAAAAGCTTCCAATATGAATTCATACACAAAACTGTATATTATGTAGTTGGGGGAAGAATAATGAATTGATTAGGAAAATAATACAAAAGATCTCAATACACCTGATCATTTATTTATATGGTTGAGATGTTAAAAAAAGGGTATGTTGAATAATTTGGGAAAACAACTCAGAAGGTAAAACATAATGTGTCATTATGTATCAGATGAGATAGCAAATTGCTTCCTAAAAGTCAGTTATTTGCCAAGTTATAATTTTGTCTTACGCTCTAGGTTTCAATTTTAACCATTTAAAGGGGAAAAAAACTTCTGATTTCTTTATCCCACTGCAAGTTTTTCCTAAATTAAAATCAATCTTGTGACGTCTAATTTAAGGTCCATGATCAATGAAGAGGAAACTACAACTAAATCTTTAGAGACTATTTTTATAAAAATGAGAAGTCTGTTGTGGTACTGCAATCAAATGGGTTCAAATTCAAAGCTGAACCCATTAATGATATATGAAGAAGCAGGAGAGATGCTTCACAAAAGATACCGCACAAAAGAACTGTGAATTTATTCAAAAACGAAGTATGTTGAGTTTACAGCAGATAACATGTCATGTGTGGATGTTCAACTCATATAGATGTCAAGTTTATATAGATTTTCTTTAGAATTTATCTTTTAATGTTACAATGTTTAACTACCGAATTGCCAAATCTTTCATTTACATTGTCCTAGTTTTTGTAGGTAGCTAAGATGTTCGTGGAGAGCGCTCTTAATTACAGTAAAGATATTGTAATTGGAAACGGACCTCAAGGACCCTTTGATCACTTATTCAGACTCAAGAGTCGTGCGTATAATGCTGGCCAAACATCACGGTTTAATGCTGATGATTTGTTATTGTATGCGGTCACAGACTCTCGAATGAATAAAAAGTGGGGCCGCTCCATTACTGAAGCTGTCAGAGCTTGCATAGAAGGAGGCGCCACCATTGTTCAACTGAGGTCAGTTGCTAAACTTCTAAACACCTTGGTCCCATGTTTATGTTTGTACTGAGAAAGTTTCTCTGCAGATGCTTAGTAGAATACTTGACAGGGATCTCTTTAGTTGCATACTTCCAGTTTGACTATAGGTTTGATTTCATCTGTGTGTTGCTTGGATTCATATTGCATCAGTAATCCCTCAGCATCTTATCCTGTGTCAGTATGTATTTGGGTAATTTTCTCCGAAGTCCAGTCTCCGAATTTTTCATGCTCTGATCCTTTTTTGGCTAGAACAATCGAAGGGTGTGCATTCTTATCCTGTCAGTATGTATTTGGGTAATTTTCTCCGAAGTTCAGTCTCCGAATTTTTCATGCTCTGATCCTTTTTTGGCTAGAACAATCGAAGGGTGTGCATTTTAAGAACGTGAGTAAGATGAATCTTATGTTCCATGATGAGTTGGATTAATTCCATCCAAGACAAAATTATTACTACATGATCTCTATAAGAACTAGGATAGCGTTTCCAAGGAATACTTGATACTATCCTTGAACTTCTATTTATAAGACCTTTTTATTTTTCCTGTTTCGAAAGGGTTAGGCCTGACTCTAGGCAAACTCTTGTTACCGAACACAAGTTATAGAGTTGCTGAGTGATGTGCATCTTAGTTGATAAACCTCAAAAATTGTCCCTCGTCCTGATATCCTATAAACAATCAGACGAAGATCAACGCTTTTCATAATGTACCTTCATACTATGCTGGGGCTAGCGGCATTAACTTTTCATATCAATCGTAGTTAAAACAAGTCACAACCCATATTTATCCGAAAAAACCTGTGGCAGGTATATAAAATGCAGTCATATTTTGTGAAGGCTGAGCATGAACTAGTAGTTTTAGATCCCCATGCTGCACTCTAGTCTTTGAAGTTTGAAGATCTCTAAACATGAGCTCTACATATAACCATTATCTCCCTTTTATCCCAGAGAAAAAGAGGCCAATACTCGTGAATTTGTAGAATCAGCCGAGGCGTGTCTACAAATATGCCGGTCTCATGGTGTTCCTTTACTGATCAACGACAGAGTTGATGTCGCTCTCGCTTGTGACGCCGATGGCGTCCATGTCGGCCAATCCGACATGCCAGCAAGCAAAGCTCGCGAGCTCTTGGGCCCACGAAAAATCGTTGGTGTTTCCTGCAAAACCCCCGCACAGGCTGAGCAAGCTTGGGTCGATGGTGCTGATTATATCGGTTGTGGTGGTGTTTTCCCGACGAACACGAAGGAGAATAACCCCACTTTGGGTTTTGATGGGCTTAAGACCGTTTGCTTGGCTTCGAAGCTGCCGGTGGTTGCGATTGGAGGCATAAATGCTGGGAATGCGAGGTCTGTGATGGAGATTGGGGTGAGGAATTTGAAAGGTGTTGCTGTTGTTTCTGCTCTTTTTGATAGAGACTGTGTTGGTACTGAGACCCAGAGGCTGAGGTCGGTGTTGGTGGATGTCAGTGTTACAAGGTGTTGATATTTATCTGTAGTTTTCTGTAGGGAAACGGATTTTGTATTTTTGGGTTATTTTTATGTTAAAGAATGGCAATTTATGGCTGCGCTGATTTCTTACAGGAAATAAATAATTATAATATATATGTAGAGGCAATATCTTAACAATACTTCTCAACATTAATGCCTCAGGGACCTAAATAGGGGACCCAAAGCATGAGACATGTGAGGTGAGGCGTCAGCCATCCGGTTGTATGATGCACTGTTTATGAACAGTGCATCATGCAACCGGATGGTGACGCCTCGGCCCTCACCTGTCCCATACCTTGGGTCCCCCCTATTTGGGTCCTTGTAGCAACACCCTACTTCTCAATGATGATTTGAAGGCACATAAGCTTTAGTTCATGGATTTTTTTTTTTTGGTTATATAATTTTCTTCTTCTATATCAAAAAACTAAAAGAGGGAAGCAGAATAGGATGTAAGAAGAAATATTAGAAAACAACTGCATAAAGGCGGCGTTAGATCAGAAAGAAGATGATTGTACAATGAAATGACTGAGCTTATTATGAAGCTACTCTTGTCCTGTTCGTTCTAAATGTAGAAGTAGCAGACATAATTCGATTGAATAGACGAAAATAGAGAGATCATGAATCAAAGTATGTCATGGTAATAATACCCATCTCTTGGTTCTGGTGTTATTGTAAACGGTCATAAAGAGCAATGCATAACTAGAAGATACAAAAATAGTGAGAACGTCCAATGTTTGTCAAATAGCAGGTAAAAAAAAAAACCAGCTGCAAAAATTGGAGTTCATCAAACAACCGTGTGAAGATGTTCAAAAGTAGTTTTGACACTCGACGATCTTGACAACCGAAGAGTCGCCGATCTTCTGGAATATAACTGCGCGATCATAAGGCTTTATTAATCCAACTGATTCGCCGTATTTTAATGCGAGTTTCACACCCGTCTCCTCCCTTGAACTGACCTCGCTAGCCTGACATGCAAAGAAAACGACTGAGAAAATGCTGGTAAAGTATCTGACGTAAATTATGACAGGCAATGGAAAGGCGAACTATGACATTGCAGTAACACATGAAATCACGTACTGTCAAAATGGTCTTTTAGTAGAACTTTCTTGTTGATCTGGTTATTTGAGAACGCGGATATAATTATCTTGCCTATTATATAATGTATTGAGCAAGATATTCTAGCAAAGGCAAGTTTCAAGGCCTTTTGGTGTTTCAGCATTTGAGATTCTAGTTTGTGTTTATGTGAAAGCAGCTGGGAAATGTTAAAAAAAAAAACATGGAAAGATCGATATCAAGAGAAAAATAGAGATAGGCACTTATATTCCTAGAACCTATTGTATAATGAAATGAGCTAAGTGAAGAAATAAATTGGAGTACAAGGCAACTTCAGTTCCTCTCTGAGCCCTTGAGAGTAGGGGTGCAAACGATTAGGATACGGCACAGATATGGAATTTATCATATCCGTATACGCTTATTAATCACGACCATGGTACAACTATGCCTTTGTGAGGAAAACTCATAACCGTTTCTGTTAAAATCGGATACTGATACAGATATATACGCGGATATGGGAAAACTTGATGATATTGAAAAGAATATAGTTCATATGATACAAGAGAGCACATCCGAAAAGCTAAGATTAGATCTCTTGATCATCAAAATTAACCTCAAATGCATTAATCTAAGGATTAAAAAAATTACAACTGCATGACCAACATATATTCGGATATTTCAAATACGGATTTGGATATTTCACCACATTATCCATATGCGTAACCATATCCTATTTGTTACAGATATCAGTAACCATATCCACATTCTAACGGGTACAATTACAGATAAATCCTCGGTACTAATATTGTTTTGCAACCCTGTTGAGAGTCTACGACCTTATGAATAATGAAAACACCTAAATTATTTTTTCTTAAACCTTCAGTTCCATTGAAAATACCCTTAATTTAAACTTGTAAAAGAAAAACAATTAAGTGATTAAGAACCAAAAAAAAGAGAGGAAAAAGTACATTTTCATACAGCAGTTCAAACACAAATAGTTTTCCATAGGATAGCAATAAGATAATTTTGTTGCTGTTTTATAGCTTACCGTGCTAGGAGTGGCCAGAATTGGGTAGACCCCTCTAAGCGCAAGGCATTGCCTAGCCTGCATCGTAGAAAAAGGAAAACATAATTGTGAGCTACTTTCTTCTGTTTAAACAACAAATTCTACAAGACTATTTGTAATTATAAGTTGAGGAGGTCGAATTTTCACTACCTGAATATTCCCGGTGAAACTCCATTTTGGTGAATCTGTTTGTGGGACTACAACAGCCAATACAGGTATAGGAGACCTATACTTTGATACTAACCTGTTTGATGAATAATTACAAGCATCGATTGATAAATCAAGGGACTTCAATATAATTTATTATTCAATACCCGGAAAAGAAAAATTACCTTGCAGCCTTGCCAGATGAAGTGAACACGACAATTGCTGCAGCCTTGACTTTAATTGCAGCACGGACCTTAAAACAATAAACATCATCTTTTAGCATTACATTGAATTGAATAATTATGAATAAGAAAAGATGATAAGGATAAATTGCAAAATCTTACAGCTGATGAAGCTACAGCTTCCTCATGTGACATTGGTTGTCCAACATATTTCACTATTTTTTTAAATTGAACATACTGGTTGTAAACTTTTTCAGCCTAAAAAGCAGACAACAAATACCAGTTGCATTTATTCAAGTATTTCTATACACAGATTACTCAAAGGGGATGTATCAATCAAAATAAAGATACTTACTTCAGCACAGATTCGACCAACTGTTTTTATTGTCTCAACAGGATAGAGGCCTCGAAGTGTCTCGGCACCTAATAAAATACCATCAGTCCCTGCAAAAAAAGAGAAAAAAAAACATGTTACACGACATGATTCAAAGACATAGCAAATAGTAAAAACTTTAGCCAATTAGCAAAATATAGCAAATAGTAAAAACTTTAGCCAATTAGCAAAATGACTGACCATCCAAGACAGCATTAGCTACATCAGTTGCCTCTGCACGAGTTGGACGCAAATTATCCGTCATAGTATCCACTACCCTAGTAATT
>NC_033802.1:3780804-3809283 GCF_001876935.1 Asparagus officinalis
AGCCATATTGCACTTGTGAGCAGCAGATTTCTGAAATAGAAACACCTGCCATACAGAGAGACATAATGAACATCAGTCTTTGAGAAATATATTTAGATCTTGACACAAGCTGATTGATAATTGATAAAACATAAATATGGATACCCACATACTACAAAGTTTGATTTACTATCCGCAAATTGTCCACTACACATACGAGAAGTTCAGGTTCTTGGAGGATCTAGACTGATTTTAGGAGATATATGGGTCAAGGGTAGGTCATGGCAAACAGTTATAAATCTCGAATATCTAGGAGGTTGATTAGTCTAATTCAGCAGAAAACTTAGGTCTATTACAGAAAGTTGCGAATAAAATGTCATGGCATGAATAAAAGTCTGGAACGTGAATAAAAAAGGCTTTCCAGACGCAGGAAAACTCAGTTCTCCTTTCCAACTAAACTCCAAAGAAATAATTGCTTTTTCCTCCTAAATCTCTGCAGCTAGTGAACTGCGCATACAATATTTACCTTCAGCTCAAGATATAGGCACACATGCACATGCCTTCTCATACATTCAACAAATATGAAACTAAATAAGCCATCGGGTGTACTTCATTTCCTCCAATAGACAGATGTGAACATACACTTTTTTAGTAACATTTTAGCGCTGGAACATGGAGAATACAGTTCAGTCTTAAAAGTAACAGCTTCCTGTGAAACATTGGGAAAGTAGGTAGTGCCATTTGTAGGAGATAAATCACCAACAATCCCTGAATTCTATAATAATGAAAGTTAATGCAAAAATATCATGGAATATAGGTCTTCAATTTATTTGGCTACTATGTTACATTAAAATCAGGAAGATGTGTGCAAAGCTACTAACCAAATAAGTAATTATAAATTTGTCCATGAAAGACCTTATAATAATGTTGACAATCAAGATGTAAATGAAATTGATAAGAAAATCACACTTTTGATAACAAATATTCCTAACCTTCTCTGGAGGAAGATCTATTCCTAAATTCCCTCGAGAAAGAATGATACCATCCGCTTCCTTGAGGATCTCATCAAAATGCTTCAAACCCTGAAAAAGAATGAGGAAAACAGACCATTTACTCAAAGGAATACAAGAGAACAGCTGCAATAGATACCCATGATTGTAAAATTTATTAGGTGAAATAAACATGAACTTGATGTCAGTACTTTGTTAAAAAAATATGTGTACTTACCTCCTCATTTTCAACTTTAGCATAAATCTGAGTCTCGTGAAGCTTATGAGCTTCAAGAAACTTCCTCAGCTGTATTAATATGCAAGGATGTTATTGTCTGAAGACATAAAAGGGAAAGGAACAAAAAAAGAGAAAAAAATGGATCAAGCAGCAAGGCATTCTGTACTTATATGTTCACTTTATACATAAACATAAAAAAATAATCACACCAACATGTTCCGGTGCACAAATGTACTAAATACAACGAAACACATGTGCATGCAGCAGTCACCATAAACCATATCCCATGACTCCATTGGCATATAAGTGACATATAAGATTGAACATTCAATTTTTGATCACAGAGGCTCAAAACAATATTTATGATGAGCTTGCAGTTCTGAAGGGATTGTATGTTTCAAGGTTAGTTGAACATATTAGGTTCTTATGTATGCATACTAGGCTGTTGTGCTCTTTACCTCAGACATTTTGTAACATGGCTCACAGTTAAGGTAGATTGACAGATTAAGTTTAAATTAGCAAATTGTTATCTTGTATATGTCTACGTCCAAGTTGCAGTACAAGTTTCGATAGATTGATGCAAGAATAAGCTGTTATTATATTGAAGCAAAGAGATAAAAGATATTTTCTGCCTCAAAAGATATAAGAGCATGTATTGCACAATACCCTTACATTGCAGTTTGTTCAAGTAAACCTTATATGGTGTTAGCATATAAACACGGTGAGGCAAACATATCTTTGGTTTTCATACTTGCTTAGGTGTGATGTAGACAACCAATAATGTGAATGTTGCAACAAATAGTACGAGTGAGAGTAACGCAATCAAAATAAAAAAACACCACAGTAAATTTTTTCTTCAGAATTAGTAAATACAATTTTTTAAGCAAGAAATACATATGTAAACTCACCCCCCGCACGTCTTCTGCACTCCGGGTATAAGAAAGAGAAATGAGATCAACGTTATTTTTCAGACCCCATGTTGAGATGACCTAATATGACATGCTTGAAACATTAGGCATCAACACAAATTTTTAACATAAATTATTTTTTATAATAGTCATGAAAAGTTACTGTTATAACTGAAAAATTGTGCCTTAGTCAAAATCCCAGTATTGCATGCATGTATTAAGTCATTAACCTAATGTCAACCTTCAATAAACTGGTCTTGGAAAGTCACCTGCCTTCTTCAAGAATAGCAAAGCCTAACATCAAGAAACTCGTGAAGCCTGTGATAGGATAGTGAAGCCACCTAATTAATCACTACTTTAAACCAATGTCCAGTTTCCCTGTAAAATCTAAATGGGGCTAAGAAGGGAATAATAAATACAAATATATCTTCATCCCTGAGGCAATTTTTATAGGCCAAGATAACAGTGGGGAGAATTCCTTATTCAAGTTGTGGCAAGAGAACAATGGGGAAAAGTTCTATATTTATATTTTTTTCGTTAAATATAACTAGGTTTAAGAATAGTAACTGCAATGGAGATGGAGTACATGAAGTCTTTTCTATTATTTTAAGTTCTCAAATACCGGTAAAGGAGAGTAAATAGTACTAAATGCATAATTTTCACAGACATGTATATGACCTCTAATTTAACACATAGAAAAGAGGAATTTAGAGTTTTATCAACAACTAGAGTACTATGTAATATCGTTAGCAATTTTATTTTTTGGATCACCTTGATTTCTGGGCAGTCTACTCCCAGAAGGAAAAATGAAGCAAATTTGTATTGCTGAAACTCAGTATTGAAGTAGAAGATTTGACATGCAGTTGGCCTCTCTTCCAGTTCAGTAGCAAGGACGAGTCTAGGATTTGTTAAAGCAAATAAAGCCAAATTCATTACCAATTGAATCATCTTCCATTTTTTTATTCCAAAAGATTTATCCTCCGTAACTTTGATGATGCAAATGCTATAACTCGTTCCACTATCCTAACAAGTTAAGAAAACTCAATTTAAAAGCTCCCTCAAATACACCTTACATCATTAACATTGCTATTAGATCCCCCAATTCTTATAAGTTGGTTCAAGTTTATACCTCCATTCAAGAGTAGCACCAAGATATAAAATTGGGGACCTAATGGTAATTTCAATAATTTGAGGGACTATTTTCAAATGTTAAAGAGATAAGTGACATATAACAAAAAGGCCTCACAAATATAATATTTGTAAGGTTTTCATTGTGAAAACAAAACATGTGAACAATAACCTATCCTAAGCTATAACAAGGAGTGAGTCCCAACATTTTTTAGATGACGATTGCTTTTGTTTTCAATGTTTTTCAAAGTAGATAAAATTACCAATTAGCAATGACCTGAATGCATATCTACCATAGTTCCATCTATTTCAACTGATAATTTTAGCAAATACCATACCTATATAATAAACTGAAAAACTTTGTTTTTTTTTTGTGTGTGTGTGTGTGTGGTGGGGGGGGGGGGGGGGGGGTGCCCACCCCCATTATAATCTTCCCTGTTCAGTAGGACATGGATGGTTCTTCTAGAAGCTTATTTTTTGTTAATTTTGTTTATGGTTTTTTTTGAGGTTTTCATTGGCTACGGAGATTACCTTTTTGAGGTTTTAGTTGGTTGGTTCTAGTGACCATTTTTCGGTTATCTTTAGGTGGTTATGAGATCCTAATATGTTAGTTGTATATTCTTCCATTCACCGGTGGTTTTAGACATTGCTATTTCTTGATCTTATTTCATTGGTTTCTCTTCGTTTGTTCTGTTGGTTGACATGTTTACAATTAGATGTTTTAGTTTCATATATAATTTGGATGAAGCTTTGGATAATTTCCAGGAAGTAACACTAACACATGAAAAGGTTACCTCTTTATCAGTATCTGTGAGAGTAGGTAAATTGATTTGGACTTGAGACACATGCATTGTAAAAATGAAGCCAGCAAGAACAGCACTGTTCTTGACAAGGCATATTACATCTCCACCATTTTTCTCCAGAACCTGCAAGAAGAATTGTTTAAAATCCACATTCTAGTTCATCTATAAAGTAAAACAGAGTAACTTAAGATTTCTACCTCAAGCCAAACAGATGTTGTTTCACTTCCAGTGAAAAGATACTGCCCAAGAAATATGGTGTCACCCTTTTTAACGGCCTGCAATCAACATAGGAAACATTGTTATCAGAACTACAGAGTAAAGAGTATGGCTGATGATTAAGGGGCTGTTTGGTTGTATGTTTTTACCATGTAAAAGGATGGAAAGTGTAAAAAAGTGGGTCCCAATGTCAGCTTTCATCACTTTCAATTGTTTGTTTGTAGTTGTGAAAATAGTGTAAAGTGATTTCATATGCTGATGTGGCTTGTAAAGTGATTTCATAAAAAAAGACATGATTTTAGGAGAAAGCTGACATTGAAGTCAGGAAAAAATAATAAAAAATAATTCCAACCAATATGATCATTTGAGTAGGGACCACTTTTTACACTTTCCAAACAAACAATTAAAGTTACATTTGTAAACCAAACAAGCAATTTATGATTCCAATGGAATCAAAAACAAACAAAGAAAAATATAAAAGTGAAATTGATAAGGTGGACAACAACTTTCCAAGTTGCGCCATAAATACATAACTTTACCAACAACAACCAAACAGCCCCTAAACATCAATATAATAAAAGAAAAATTACTGGATAACGACATTCTTCATGACAACCGGATATTTACAAAATAGTGAACTTGTGTTACAGAAGTAAAGAATGCTTAAGCACTTGATCTCCAAATTTCACAGTACTCTCACCCACCTGATTATAAACATAACACTTACAATTGTTCAAGCTTCCTACTAGGGGCAAGGTAGAAAACACAATACTCCATGAAATTGGGACCTCCTCACAACAGGAAAGGAAATTCTTCTATTTTTTTTAAATTTTCAGACAAAAATTTTTATCCTTTCCATGCAAAAACTCACAACTTATTGTTTCTTTCTGGAATACAGGTCTCAAGAATCTTGAATACCAAACACCTACATTCCACAAAACTTCTGCGAAAGATATGAAAGATAAGCATTTAAATACTGCAAATTCTTAAACCAGATGTTTGAGATTGTGATCAATATTTTCAATCAGTTAAACCTAAAGGCAGGAGAGAATGTCAAGAAATATTTCAGTAATTCTATTTCAGTTTTTTTGATAGTTCCTTAGTAAACCTATACAAATGTAGGTTTAGCCATAAATGTTTTAAACAATTCTGTAAAATAATTTTCATTGTTTCACACCACCAAAAATCATCATTTCATACAAACTATGATTAGCCCCAACAAGCCCTCTAACTCGACAAGTATTACGATTATTATCACGATGGAAACAGTGCAAAGCTAAGTAACTTTATGAATGGCAGGTAAAATAAGACATGTTTACCTTGGCAAGATCAGAATATTTGATGGGCAAAACCTCTACAGAAGGAGCTTTAGAAACATCAGGAGTTATTCTGACATGAGCACCAGCTTTCAGCTCAATTAAGTTTCCAGTTGGATTGCAAACTTGTAGTTCTGGACCCATGGTGTCCAGCATTACCTAAAAATAAAGTCCTGGAGATGATTATTTCCAAAAGATTTGGATGCATGAAAAAAATTCTGAATAAGAATTGAGAGGAAGTATGAATAAACGTTCTAACGATATTAGTGAAACCAGGGAGAAATGCGCAACGATTCTTTAATTATTTCAAATATCAAGTACTACCAATATTAGTAAACTGGTCTATCTGGCAGTGCCTTGTAATTCTTTAAAAAATCATGTAAACAGAATATAGTAAAGGACAACTACATGAGGATGCAACAGTATATTGTTTCTGTTAATGCATGAACCCCCAAGTATGTACACTTTCATGGATCATGGAAATACACAGAATATCAAGCCATTATAGCTGGATTAGTTCACTTTATAAGATCAAATAAACTCGAGTTAAAATAGACAAAGAAGACGAAAAATATATGATCTTTCAACTTACAGCACATAGCTTTTTAGAATTCTTCATGGCTGTCCTCAGATTATCAAGAGCCTCCTGATGATACTCAGCATTTGACCAAGAAAAATCAAATCGTGCCACTACGAACAATCAAAGCATATGCATATTAGTCAACAGAACACAACCAAGTCTTCTCTTAACAAAAAACTCCCATACAAACCTGACATTCCTGCAGATAAACATGCCTCGATTGCTTCAACAGAATGTGATTTTGGCCCAAGTGTCCCAACTATCTTAGTCAACGAAGGGAAGAAGGTCTGCAGATTTTGATTGTGATCAATATAATTCAAGCTAGACAATGCTATTTGCATTTAGATTATGATGGTACCATTATAGGTAACGATTGCATAAAATGCAGATTGTGGCATAGTAAACGATTAACAAAAGTAGAGAATAGGTGGTATTTTCTTGTTGACCATGGCCCGTGGGCAGGAGAAAATATTAAGGCATTCCGGTTGAACGTGCATTTTATCAATGTTGTCAAATATAACAAAACAACAAATATCGATTTCTCTTGTTATGTGTTGACAGTCAGCTGCTACTATATGCTTCTAGCTCTACATCTCAACACAGGATAGCTAAGTGTATCTTACCTCTTATATCAATATCAATAACTTTTAGTAAAAAAATAAAAATGACATAAAATTATCATTTTTTAATGCACTTCAGTGTCCCAACATCACTTCCATTGAAAATTCTACCATCTAAATTGAAAAAATAAAAAAGGAACAAATTTCAATACCCACAATGTCTATCGGAAGGAAGGAGTTCATTGAAGTAAGGATTACTTGGAGCCTGTAATTTCAATCATATGATGATGAAATAAAGCACGAACACCTCCATACTAATTCCTATTAAAAGGATGGAGGATCATCAACAAAGTTCAATCTTTTTGATTAGTGATATTCATCATCAAGACGTAATTGCAGATCGATTATATACCATAAGATTTCCTTAAGAGTTAATTCTAGTTTTATGAAAAGGATCATAAACCTAATTTAAAAAAAAAATCAATTCCACTAACATCAGCGCAGATCACAATGCAAGAACAACAACGAGCTACTAAATTACCAAAAAAATCCAAAATTAGAAGGGAAAAAAAAGGAAAATTTAATCAGATCGAGAGACGAGAACGGTTACAGATTTGGACGCGTTGAGAACGGAGGCGAGCCTCACGGGCTCCTCCAACACCATTTGCCCTCCTTGCATCGATCCAAGAAAAACTAAGCGAAATCTAAAATCTAGGGTTTTTTTTCTCTTTTTTCTTTTTCCCTTTTTATTTTTGGGTGCGATTCTTCCTCTCTACGAGAGAATCGAGTTCGAGGGAGGAAGAGGGAGAGGGAAAGTGGCGCTTATTTAACGTAGGTCCCGGAGGGGGCCCACGATGGGAATTAGAATAAGGAAAAATTCTTTAAGGACCCAAAATATGAGACTAATAGAGGGGACAAGTGAGGTGTCATCTTCCTATTGGATAATGAGTTGGTCATCATTAATGATGGCTAACTCATTATCCAATAGATGAGGGACACCTCACTTGTCCCCTTTATTGATCCCATATTTTGGGTCCCTGTAGCAAAGCTCTAGAATAAGGGAAACGTGCTGCGGAAGAGTCGCCGGTAGTTGCTGTGGTTAGAGTAGGGTCAAATCTAGTACTCTTTAATAATAATATGAGGATTCAAGATTTACTATTCATGCTAAAAAATACTATAATAAATTATTGTAGCTTTGTTACTTAGTATAGACAGAATCTAAGATTCACTATTCATATAATAATAAATTACTATAGCATATTATTGTAGCACAAGCGAGAAACGTAACGTTTAAAAATATTACTGAAGCATTTTTTTTGCTATAGCTCAGGTGGGATACTATAACATTTAAAAATGTTATTGTAGCACTTATAAAAAAAACTTTATTTAAATACGGAATTAATATAGCAGAAATAGAAAAATGGAAGTCGTGCTTTACACGGGGTGCACACTAGTGAGTATAAGGAAAAATTCTTTAAGGACCCAAAATATGAGACTAATAGAGGGGACAAGTGAGGTGTCATCTTCCTATTGGATAATGAGTTGGTCATCATTAATGATGGCCAACTCATTATCCAATAGATGAGGGACACCTCACTTGTCCCCTTTATTGATCCCATATTTTGGGTCCCTGTAGCAAAGCTCTTTATCACGATGGAAACAGTGCAAAGCTAAGTAACTTTATGAATGGCAGGTAAAATAAGACATGTTTACCTTGGCAAGATCAGAATATTTGATGGGCAAAACCTCTACAGAAGGAGCTTTAGAAACATCAGGAGTTATTCTGACATGAGCACCAGCTTTCAGCTCAATTAAGTTTCCAGTTGGATTGCAAACTTGTAGTTCTGGACCCATGGTGTCCAGCATTACCTAAAAATAAAGTCCTGGAGATGATTATTTCCAAAAGATTTGGATGCATGAAAAAAATTCTGAATAAGAATTGAGAGGAAGTATGAATAAACGTTCTAACGATATTAGTGAAACCAGGGAGAAATGCGCAACGATTCTTTAATTATTTCAAATATCAAGTACTACCAATATTAGTAAACTGGTCTATCTGGCAGTGCCTTGTAATTCTTTAAAAAATCATGTAAACAGAATATAGTAAAGGACAACTACATGAGGATGCAACAGTATATTGTTTCTGTTAATGCATGAACCCCCAAGTATGTACACTTTCATGGATCATGGAAATACACAGAATATCAAGCCATTATAGCTGGATTAGTTCACTTTATAAGATCAAATAAACTCGAGTTAAAATAGACAAAGAAGACGAAAAATATATGATCTTTCAACTTACAGCACATAGCTTTTTAGAATTCTTCATGGCTGTCCTCAGATTATCAAGAGCCTCCTGATGATACTCAGCATTTGACCAAGAAAAATCAAATCGTGCCACTACGAACAATCAAAGCATATGCATATTAGTCAACAGAACACAACCAAGTCTTCTCTTAACAAAAAACTCCCATACAAACCTGACATTCCTGCAGATAAACATGCCTCGATTGCTTCAACAGAATGTGATTTTGGCCCAAGTGTCCCAACTATCTTAGTCAACGAAGGGAAGAAGGTCTGCAGATTTTGATTGTGATCAATATAATTCAAGCTAGACAATGCTATTTGCATTTAGATTATGATGGTACCATTATAGGTAACGATTGCATAAAATGCAGATTGTGGCATAGTAAACGATTAACAAAAGTAGAGAATAGGTGGTATTTTCTTGTTGACCATGGCCCGTGGGCAGGAGAAAATATTAAGGCATTCCGGTTGAACGTGCATTTTATCAATGTTGTCAAATATAACAAAACAACAAATATCGATTTCTCTTGTTATGTGTTGACAGTCAGCTGCTACTATATGCTTCTAGCTCTACATCTCAACACAGGATAGCTAAGTGTATCTTACCTCTTATATCAATATCAATAACTTTTAGTAAAAAAATAAAAATGACATAAAATTATCATTTTTTAATGCACTTCAGTGTCCCAACATCACTTCCATTGAAAATTCTACCATCTAAATTGAAAAAATAAAAAAGGAACAAATTTCAATACCCACAATGTCTATCGGAAGGAAGGAGTTCATTGAAGTAAGGATTACTTGGAGCCTGTAATTTCAATCATATGATGATGAAATAAAGCACGAACACCTCCATACTAATTCCTATTAAAAGGATGGAGGATCATCAACAAAGTTCAATCTTTTTGATTAGTGATATTCATCATCAAGACGTAATTGCAGATCGATTATATACCATAAGATTTCCTTAAGAGTTAATTCTAGTTTTATGAAAAGGATCATAAACCTAATTTAAAAAAAAAATCAATTCCACTAACATCAGCGCAGATCACAATGCAAGAACAACAACGAGCTACTAAATTACCAAAAAAATCCAAAATTAGAAGGGAAAAAAAAGGAAAATTTAATCAGATCGAGAGACGAGAACGGTTACAGATTTGGACGCGTTGAGAACGGAGGCGAGCCTCACGGGCTCCTCCAACACCATTTGCCCTCCTTGCATCGATCCAAGAAAAACTAAGCGAAATCTAAAATCTAGGGTTTTTTTTCTCTTTTTTCTTTTTCCCTTTTTATTTTTGGGTGCGATTCTTCCTCTCTACGAGAGAATCGAGTTCGAGGGAGGAAGAGGGAGAGGGAAAGTGGCGCTTATTTAACGTAGGTCCCGGAGGGGGCCCACGATGGGAATTAGAATAAGGAAAAATTCTTTAAGGACCCAAAATATGAGACTAATAGAGGGGACAAGTGAGGTGTCATCTTCCTATTGGATAATGAGTTGGTCATCATTAATGATGGCTAACTCATTATCCAATAGATGAGGGACACCTCACTTGTCCCCTTTATTGATCCCATATTTTGGGTCCCTGTAGCAAAGCTCTAGAATAAGGGAAACGTGCTGCGGAAGAGTCGCCGGTAGTTGCTGTGGTTAGAGTAGGGTCAAATCTAGTACTCTTTAATAATAATATGAGGATTCAAGATTTACTATTCATGCTAAAAAATACTATAATAAATTATTGTAGCTTTGTTACTTAGTATAGACAGAATCTAAGATTCACTATTCATATAATAATAAATTACTATAGCATATTATTGTAGCACAAGCGAGAAACGTAACGTTTAAAAATATTACTGAAGCATTTTTTTTGCTATAGCTCAGGTGGGATACTATAACATTTAAAAATGTTATTGTAGCACTTATAAAAAAAACTTTATTTAAATACGGAATTAATATAGCAGAAATAGAAAAATGGAAGTCGTGCTTTACACGGGGTGCACACTAGTGAGTATAAGGAAAAATTCTTTAAGGACCCAAAATATGAGACTAATAGAGGGGACAAGTGAGGTGTCATCTTCCTATTGGATAATGAGTTGGTCATCATTAATGATGGCCAACTCATTATCCAATAGATGAGGGACACCTCACTTGTCCCCTTTATTGATCCCATATTTTGGGTCCCTGTAGCAAAGCTCTAGAATAAGGGAAACGTGCTGCGGAAGAGTCGCCGGTAGTTGCTGTGGTTAGAGTAGGGTCAAATCTAGTACTCTTTAATAATAATATGAGGATTCAAGATTTACTATTCATGCTAAAAAATACTATAATAAATTATTGTAGCTTTGTTACTTAGTATAGACAGAATCTAAGATTCACTATTCATATAATAATAAATTACTATAGCATATTATTGTAGCACAAGCGAGAAACGTAACGTTTAAAAATATTACTGAAGCATTTTTTTTGCTATAGCTCAGGTGGGATACTATAGCATTTAAAAATGTTATTGTAGCACTTATAAAAAAAACTTTATTTAAATACGGAATTAATATAGCAGAAATAGAAAAATGGAAGTCGTGCTTTACACGGGGTGCACACTAGTGAGTTTGGTGCGAGGAACTTAGTTGCGGTGGTTTTTTTCTATATTAGTCCTTTACATATTTGGTATTACGAAGTGGGTTTCTCAAATGATTGACAAAGTTTGTAAGTTGTTTCTGGATTAGTCCCTCTTGTTTATTATCATGGCATTTGGAGGCATATAAGAAAAACCTTATTTCTACCTTGATTTATTTCATTAAACTTTATAAAACTATATAGTCTTTTGTTTATTAAAAAAAGTATATAGATTTCATCTATGTTTACGGAAAACCATTAATTAAAATATTCTAGAAATAACAAAGAGAAATAATAAATATTCAATTGTATAGGCTTTATCTACGTTTATGGTAAAACATGAATAGAATGTTCTGGAAACAATAAATGGACAAAATCTTTTTTGTTAAATTACCTTTTTACTCTTTCAACCATAGTAAAAGAGAGGGCATATCCGCCACTCATTCATTTTTTGAATTGTCCTCATTTGGCTCATTATATAACTACCCATTAAATATCTCTCATCTCGAATATAAAAGGGTACACATTTATTGAGGGGACAGAAACAACTAACCATCCGTTGTTAACCACTAATCCTACCAGAGTTTGGCTCATTAGAATAGAGAGACTAATTTGAGACAATTTATACGATTTGAGGACCCAATAGTAATTTCAATGATGTAAAGGATTAAATTTCAAAATATTACAACTCAAAATTTATTTTTCTCTCTCTCTTTTTGGGCATCGGCCCATAAATTTTCGTTTAAAAAGAAAATCCTTCGAATGAGGTGATTTGCTTTGCAAGCAGCCATTTTTCTCCATTTATTTTCCCATGCTTTGGTAATTTTGTGAGTGATCCAAGAACCCATCATTTTAGAATCACCCTTCATTGCGATGCAAAGTTTTACGAGAATGAAATTGTGGAATCATGACATATAAATTTTTTATGTAGCATGATTCCATATGTTGGCTGCTTTTGTATGGCCCATGATCCTCTAATTAACAGAATTTGAAAAATGATGCATGCCACATGTTTGTGCATATGCCTAGCTCAGTATTAATCCCTGCAACTGCTCGTCAACGCAATAGTTCTATATCGACATCTTAATCTTTATGTGAAATTGTTTTATTTTTCCTCGACGTATATGTGTCCTTGGGTTACAAAATGCAATGTTATGTGTGATTGCACTATCTTTTGCAAATAATTTGTTGGATATTTTATTAAAGAAAAGGCAATTTAACATGTTTTACATATTTTATTTTCCTCGGCAATTAATACGTGCATAATGGCTATATAATTATGACGAACGTTACCGTATTAATTACGGGTTTATTGCATAACGGTCGACATTATGGCGTACGTTACTGTATTGATTGCTAGGATTTGTAACGGCTCTCTAAGACCCCTGTATAAGCAGCCATTCACATTCTCAGAAAAAAAACAAGAAAAACAACATGTCTCTCCTCTTCATATTATTTCTTCATAGTATTGGTTTTGTTTTTGGGCAACTTTCTTCATTTGAGCAGAAGCTCTGTACTCTCGCCCGAGTACAGAGACCGGCCAATTCCGGGGGTTTTTACCGCTAGGGGAGAGATGATCATCTGCGTTAGGGCGATAGGCGGGTTCTCAATCTTCTAGGACAGTGAATACACGACCGCTCCCGATCAGGCCAGATTTAATTATTTATTTTTATTCGAATTTAATTTACATGCTAATTTAAGTTTACTTGATTTTTTCCAACATAATTGAATTTACATAACCTCCCATTAATTGTAGTTTCAACTTGCCGATGCTTTTCTATTTGTGAATATCCCGTCTGTGTCCATTCCTGTACGCTTGTTTAAGAAATTGCTACAAAAGATGATGAATACGATATCAACATCTTACTTTGTATGTGAAACAGTTACATGAACTAGACACTGTTGAGTTACAATAGAATGCAACCTAATTAATGTTTGATTGCACTATCTTGTTGTTAATACTTTTCATATGCTTTAATTGAAAGCAACACCGTCAGTGTGAAATTTATGTAATCTTTGCAAATATCCTATCTTGGTCGATTCCTCCATTAAACTTGCTCATCCCCAAAAAACTCGGATCGACAAGTGCAGCCAAGGCTGCAACTAACCCAGCATTTCTAGCAATTGTAGGCTCTGTGAACTTGGGCTGATCTCTTTGATCAGTAAACTTATCATCATAGCTTGGACCAGCAACCATGGCTCCAAGCAAAGTATTCGGGTTCGGATCCTTCGATAATCTCCATTTTTCACCTTCTGAGCAGTTATAATGCTTTCCATCCCAAGGGATTGATGCAGCTCTATGGTGAACTTGTTTTGGGTAACGGTCTCCAAAGCCAACGACGTAGCTCATTTTCATAGGATTTTTGCCTAGGATGTAATTTATCTGCATAATAGAGAGCACTGGAAAATAAGTTTATGCCAGTGACGTGGGATATGCAGTCTCAAAAAACATAAAACATGTATACGTGCACGTTAATATGTATGCATACATAGTATACTTAATTTTTTCATATATACACTTAAAAATTTACGGTTAATTGCGAATAGGCCTCCTGTAGTTCTATTGATGTAGATGAACCCTTGAGTAACTTTTATTGATGTAGATGAACCCTTGAGTAACTTTTATTGATGTAGATGAACCCTTGAGTAACTTTTCACTCTTTTACCCTCATATAGAGAGAAATTGTTTTTTTTAGACAAATAGATTTCTTGAGGATAAAAGAGTCAAAAAAGTTCAGTCAGAGGGTCTCTCTGCAACAAAGAGCTATATCTGCTATCAGTGATAGTACAGAGGGTCTACCCACAATTACTAAATATAACTTTTGTTCTATGTATAATTTTTATTATATACATACTTAATTTGTGTTATCCATTCAAACTAACCTTAAGATTTAGATAGTTCAAACCATAAATGAAATTTCAATTATTTTCTTATATACAAATGGTTCTTCAGCAATATCTTATAACTGTTTTTTCCTTCTTTGGTTTTGTTTTCTCATGTAATAAGAGCCAATGTCACATGTATATTATGCAAGATAATGACCGCAAAAGTATCTGAAAAGTTTTAAGAGGCTAAATATGATATCTTATGAGCATTGAAATTATTTGTTCTCATATCTACGGACACGGATCGTGTCGGTGTCAGAATTTAATTATCATTTGAATGCATACTTGCCTGTGAATCGGCAAAATTTTTCAGTGCCTGTGGTGAAAAAGAATTGGCGCTGCAACTCCTAGCAGGGACTTGAAGGATGTTAAGGTAGTCACTATAGAGTTTACTAAGAAAAGAAGCTGTTGAAGCAAATTGGAGAGATGAACTGATGTTAAATGGCGATGGGAGGATCAGTCCACCTACATAATCAAAATCAAGGTCAGTTTTATGTTAATTATTGGTTTATTTATTTCTATATTGTCCAAGTTTATACTAGTGACCTATATAAGTTATGATATACACTATGAATCCAGAAAACTGACATTTACCCGGTGTCACAGTTTTTACCCATCCCATCCATTTGGGTGGAGATAGATAAGAACACATAATTGCATCAATCATTTCTGAGCAGTGTTTCAGTGTATCTTCATATGGGTATCCAGGATCATGGAGATATCTTAACCTCGTCAGCAAAATCTACAAAATTCTGAATAATTAGATTCAACATGACAAAAATTCATCAGGAAATTTTTGTGAAGTTTTACTCACTGCATTAGCTGCAATCTTGTTATTCCAATCAAAAACCCTGTTATCTGACACCGTATCATTTAATGCAAGCTGAAATGTTTCAGTTGCATACTGAAGATGAGAAAAATCTCCGGTAGCAAAGAACAACCATGTCGATCCCCAAGCTAGTTCATCCAAAAAGCTTGTAGATTTGTAGAAATCTCTTGATGCATCTCCACATTCTTTATTCGAAGAATAGGTTCCTTGATTCTTGTTGTTCTTTGCGGAGTTAAATAATTTTTGAGCAGTTTGAACCAGTCTATTTGAATAAGCTTTGTTTTCAATGAAAATTAAGGATGCTGCTGAGAGTGCTGCTGTAATTTCTCCAGCGAGATCAGAAGCAGAGGTTGTGCAAGTTGATATTGGTCTGCTGTATGTCATGTCTTCGGGTCTTTGCCAGCAGGTTATGTCGTTGTTTGGATTAGTGCTGGTGTCTGTGCTCCCAACCTAAAGTGATAGTTAGTTTATTGCATAGGAGAAATAAACTAGAAAAAAAATAATCCATCAAATTTTGACATGCTTCACTTGACGAAGAACCTAGTCAAATTTAGCAAACAAAGGTTGAATTTTCATTTTACTGTAAAATTTGAGGATTAGATGCATTTTTGTGCCCTTTCAAATTCAAACATCAACTTTATCCTGTCAATCCTCCTCTACTATTGCGCAATATACTACTTAGTCTTACAAACAAAATTTCAGAAAATGAGGATGAGTGCCTCATATAAAACAAATACATTTTGCAGAGGAGCACAAGTTACCAATTCATGCCACTAACTATTTTCCATGATAAAAATTTTCTTCATATAAAATGTTCTTGCCATAGCATGCATTTTTATGCTTGGATGTTTTTTTGTGGGTTTGATCTACATATCTTACTTTTCTGAAAATACATGAGTTAAATGAACGTGTTACTCCAATATGGCTTCTTTTAGAATTGAAGTATTTATTTTGTTTCATTTTCTAGTTTAAAGTTCTTTTCCATATGATCGTAAACTTGAACATAGATCTTTATATGTGAAGTATGCATATATTCATAGATAATCAAGTATTGGTTTTTCTTATTTGCAGGTAGACAGTTTCTCCTATTTTGCACTTTGTAGTGTTTTTTACATGTAAATATCATTTTTTTTTTGGAATCCAATAGAACTAAGTCTTATAAGAGGAGTGTATGATCACCCAAACTCGTAGACACACCAAAGTTGTGTTCTTTGTGTTATCCCTCACGCACCATATATCAATTATTACACAAAACATACAAATGTTTATGCAAATTAAAACATAAAAAAAAATAGAAATAAGAAAACCTTTACCTGAGAATATATCAATCCTTCATCCTCTGAATCTCCAGGAACAAAGAGCTTCAACAAATAATCACTGCCCCACTTTATAATATCCTTTACATGATCAAGCTGCCCCATTGCTGAATACTTCTCATGATACTCAGCTACACTCCAACTCAATAGAGTCACAGTATAAGCAGTAGTGAAACTGAACTTGATATTACTCCCAGAATCATAAAAACCACCAACAAGGCTTGCATTATTCCTCTTTATATCGACGTCATTCAATCCCGAATCTCCTCGAAACTTCACTGGATTGTTCCTTGGAAGAATCCCAGCTGCAGATATAACACAATATCAGAAAACTTTCATGTAACCAGTCTGTATGTGAACAAAACCATGTTGTATTACATTTTTGTGCATCGAAGAAAGAAAGTGTGTGCTCTAGCACGAGAGGCAGATTGCTGGAAGGCCCGCGATCATGATGCTTATGATGAAGAAAGACAAATAAGAGGACTGCGACGATGATGAGGAGAACCGAGGCGATATTTATGAACACGAACCGTTTGAATCGGGATCTATCAGCTATAGCGAGACGGAAGCTGTATGATTTGGAGTATTTGGAAATGGTATCGTCATGCGGTTTTGACGAAGGGAAAATGCTTCCGAACTCGACCTCTATGGAGTTCCATCGGCTCGCTGAGGGGAGGAGGCGGCCTGTCTCAGGGATGGCGTGCACGAAGATCGAAGAGGCTTCAGACATGTTGATATAATTTGAATTCGGAGATTGGCTTGTTTTTTTATGGGATGCATATGAAGAGTTATTGTTCATGAGTTTGTGATGAGTATGTCGATGGAATCAAGGGGTCCTGCGATTACTACGAAGATGCTCTTTTTGGTCTTATATGTAAGTAGTGTTTGATGCATAAAGTATCCAAAAGTCGTCCCATTTTGGCTATAAGGAGAAAAGGCCCATTTGGGGTTGTAATATTGAGTTAAAACTTATAAGTGTCCAATTTTGATGGATACAACAGAATCAAGGTCTGCAATGGTGAGGTATATTTTTATGGAAAAGTTCAAGAGTAGAGATTAATTGATGGTGGAGGTTGATATTTACAGAATTAAGGATCCTCTCTGCTCTCGGACAGTTTTATATTACATAATAAATGGTTGTGATACATCTTGAGCGAATGAGAATGAGTGCAAAATCATGAGAGATACAGTAAAGATTATATGTGAATCACAGCCGTATTTAGTATTTACTTCTTATATGACGACTAGTGTGCACCCCGTGCAAAGCACGGCTCCCTTTTTTATTTTCGTTACAGTAATTCTTTGTAAAAGCTACTGTATTTTTGTAAAGGTCGTAGTATTTTTTTTAAATGCGATAGTATACCAGCTTTGTGCTACAGTGATATCACTACAGTAATATACTGTAGTATTAGTGTAACATAAATAGTGATTCTTTGGATCCTCCTATAAACGTAGAGGAGTAGATATCGCCTTATACTGGAGTAGACGACCGGCTTGGGTCAAATAGCACCTTGATCAGAAATCTCTGTTAGTCTATTTTGTTTTCTAACATTTCTCTCATCTCCTCCTACAGGGACTTCTTCCTCTTCTTAATGTAGACACAACCGTCAAGTGTTGATCGATTGTTGTGAATCTTGTAAAATAGTGGTCTCTGCACTGCTTTTCGAATAGATTCGAATAGGAATCTAGGAACCAAGCCTAATAAAATCTCTTGATCAGATACTGTAGCACTGTATTCAAAATGTAATAAAATGCCAAAATTTGATCGCAGGAAGGGGAACAGAGAAGCTGATGCTAGATGGGATTTGCTAAAATACAGTGAAAATGGTCGTCTTCATGATAAAAATAACATAAAAATAAAATAAAATAAAAAAATTTCGTTTACATTCAACAGACGACTTCAGGAGTTAGGAGGTAATTATCATGATTCATCACTTGAATTCTAGTTAAATTAGGAGAATGATGTGAAATATTCATTTGGAAATCATTATAGTTCAGATCCCATAAGAGATTGAAAACGATTTTTTTTTCCCCGAAATACTTTGATATGTTTTGAATAGAATGATTATTATTAAATTGTTTGTATGGCTGGAACTTACAACTTACGCCGTCTCTCATTGTAAAGTCAAACTATTTACTGGATGCTGAAAGTTCTTGATCTGTTTTACTTTTAGAAATTCTCTTTTTGCCTTTTTGTTTTCTTGCACTTTCCATGATCTTCGTTAAAATAGTCAGTCATAAAAAGTCAACCTCCAACATTTAATATTGGTAGACTACTACTATTACTAATTTTTATTTTAGTTACAACTACTTATGAAAATTCTCACTTGCCTTTTTGAGCCCAAGCCCGTCCATGTCGCATCGTCGTTGCCTAAAATAATCATTATATTATGGGTTAATTTAGCTACCCTATAGTTTTCCCTACTTTTCAATTATATACCCTCACTTGTTTCTGATGGTAATTTTATACCCTAAGGCCCCGTTTGACAAAGGGTTAATGAAGAGGGGTTAAAGAGAAGGATTAATGTACTTAGCCCATCATGCAGAATCCTCCCGAAGGAGAAAGTCAGTCTTGGAGCGCCTCGGTCCACTTCCCGAGGAGCGAAGCGAAGCCCCGATCCAAGAACGTTTGGACCCACTACGAAAGCCCCAAACAACGCAACATGCTGGGGGTCGCCCCAAGCGCACTACTTTGCGCATTGAAGTTCAGGAGCCCGCTGAGAATTCACGCCCAAAAAGGCATGTCTCAAGGCGCGTGACTCTTGAAAGTCCAAGGAAAAGAGAAGGATTAATGTACTTAGCCCATTTGATAATCCGAATGACTAAATTATTAACCCGTTAAATAAATTTTATTTTAGCCCATATGATCAGTTTTGGTGTTTGGGAATAATAATGATTTTGATTATTTTCTTTATAATTAGAAGGGTTAACTATTATTCCATCTAAATAGGAGTATTAGTAAACCCCTCATTTTGAGGGGTTAACTCATTTTAACCCTTGTAGAGGGGTTAACTTAACCCTTCTATATTTTTTTGTTTGGCAAATTATGAAGGGTTAACTCACTTTAACCCTTAGGGGTTAACTTAACCCTTCTATATTTTTTTGTTTGGCAAATTATGAAGGGTTAACTCACTTTAACCCTTATATAGATTTGTTGTGTTTGGCAGGTTAAGGGCAAATTATGAAGGGTTAACTCACTTTAACCCTTATATAGATTTGTTGTGTTTGGCAGGTTAAGAATGAGTTAAATCTCCTTAACCCCTCACTTAACCCTTTGCCAAACGGTACCTAAAGCTTTTAAAATTTACACTTGTATACCCTCACTTTTTTGGCAGCACTAATATACTCCTTAAAATTTTTTAAACTCGCACTTATGTATCATAAAGTTTTTAAAACAGGCACTTAAATAGGTGTGTTTAGATACCATAGTGATTCTTTTATGGTGTTTTTCTTAGAAAACACAACACCATTGTGTTTTCTTTTCCAAAAACATTTCCAAAATACCACTGTAAGTTCGTTTTGTCAAAGTTAGTTTGACATTTTCCTTACATATATTATGATATTATTATACAATTATATAACATTGACAATGCTGATAATATATTATATCAATTATATTACAATATTATATATTGTGTATATTATATTATATTGTATTTCATAATATATTTTAATATATTATATCAGTTATCATATAATATCAGTATATTATCATACATTTTATTATCAGACAGTAGATTATATAATATATTATAATACATTATATTAGAATTAGTATATTCAACAATTAATTACATTAACTGCAATATAATATTAAATAATATATTAATATTTTTGTAGTAATAAATTATAATATAATATATGTATTAATTACAATCCAATAAATTATTCATAACATTAATTACAATCCAATAAGTAACATGTTACTAGTTTTGTAGTAATAAATTATAATATAATATATGTATTAATTATTACATATATTATCGTATATTTTATAATATTTGCTTGAAATATAATAAATTAATATAATGAAATATTGTATTACACTATATATTATACAATAAAAATATATCATGTTGTATTTTATAAAATATAGCTTGTTATATTTTAAATAATATTTACAAGATTATATTAATTAACTAAATAGATTATATATAAATTATAATATCATTATATTATAATATGACATAATATAATATAATAATATATATTAAATTAATTAAATAGTATTAAACAATTCACCAACAATGTAATATTATATTATAATAAATATATTATATTAGTTAATATGATTTTATATTATATTAAGAATGATTAATATGTTATGTTAATTATAACATATTAAATTTTATATTACTAAACTCATAACATCTCCCAAAACTCAAAACACAAAAGTTCAAAACACCTTTTTCATGTTTTGAGATAAGAATTTTTATTTTTGCGTTTTGTCCATAAGTGTTCTGTTTTTCTTCAAAAACACAATGGTATACTATCCAAACATGTTCTGTTTTTGTCTTGGCAAAAACACCATAAAAACAAAGAAAACACCGTGGTTGCCAAACACTCTAGAAAACTTGAGAGTATTTAAGTACAAGTTTTAAAAACTTTAGAGTATTTAAGTGTCATTTTTTTTAAAACTCCGAGTTTTAAAAACTTTTAAGGTATATAAGCGCTACTTAAAAAAGATGAGGGCATATAAGTGCAAATTTTTTAAAAAAATTGTATACAAATACTTGCAAAACGAGGGCACATAAGTGCAAAGTGGGGGAAATTATAGAGTATTTAAGTGCCATTAAGCCTAATATGGCCTGTAGAACTAGGATACCCTCCGTGGTAACGGAGGCTGTAACCCGATAAAGATATCGGTTTGAGTCCTCAAATTTGGCAAGTAACTTCAAATCTATTATTATTTTTGGATAGAGTGCTTAATTTGAAAAATCCTAATACCCAAGTAACCCAACGATGAGAAAATGGTTCGGTATAATATAAAAAAATTGCACAACACTTGCATATATTCGAGATGCTAACAATATACCAATAAACTAAAATTATTGTATGTAAGTAGATACGTAGATATATGTCGGATATATTGTACAATGTTAGCTTGGAGATATTTTTTTATTATTTATAATGTCACTATTCGTAAAATATTTAAAGTATATTTGGTTAGGCGTACCAAAATTAGTATGATCAAGATGTTTCATATTCTTCGTTCTGGTTTTGCTACTATTTTATTAATAAAGTATCTATAGTATTGAATTAGGTATATGTTGTACTATCATATCTTTATCAGGTTTGAATATAAATATAATATGTATCCAATTATTATCGTGGCCATTTTTGGAAGTCTAGGACCCTATCACTCTTAAAACACAAACATATAGTCCAATAATTTCGGTCTCACTTACTTAAACAAGTAGATATAAGCAACAAAGAGGTGGCAACCAAAGAGTAAGTGTTACTTCCATTACAAAATCAGATGTCCATCAATTCATGAAAATTCAAGATTCAATCTGATCATAAAAGAAAAACCAAAGTGAATGATATTGACTTTCTTAACTCGAATCACAACCATCCACGAGATAATAAGCGGTAGCGATAGTTCCGTCAAGGTTACACGTGCACGTGCACGTCAAGCTCCAAGATGGCTTCTACGTTACCGAGCTTGTGTGACCTCCAGAGCACATATCCTCTCGCCATTCGAAAAACGCCGGTCCCACCGACAACCGGCAGCTCCCTGACCGGAGACGTTATCGAATTCCTCCCCGTGACGGTCAACGTGCTCCCGTTATACTTACGGTTGACGAACATCATGTTCATGGTCACTAGGAAGGCGATCTCGGTGCGTGATGCAGCGGAATATGAACCTTGCGCGCGCCCAAGGAGCCCGGACGTTAGGTTCGGGCCCTCGGTCAGAGGATCGTCGAAGATGATCACATCTCCGAAATTGGCGGAGGACATGTTTGCGTCCGGCACGACTTTCCAAGCGGTCTGGTTCGGGCCGCTGACGATGTCGTGCATGTAGAGGTGGAAGTGGGCCCGGCGTTTCGCCTCCGCCGTGGCGGACGGCCACGTAACGACGGTTGTGGAGGAGATTAACAGGAAGAGGATCGTAGAGGGCTTGAGTGGGGGAAGGGACATATTTGGCTTGTGGAGTAGGCTTATGTAAATATTTTGATCAATAGATTGAGCAAAATCCTTTAGGTTTTTATAGGGGGGATGAGAGCAATGGATATAAAATGTAAGGATTATTTTTTATAGGGGGGATGAGAGTGTGAGAAGTATTACAAGAAAATACTTAGGATAGAAAAAGCAATATTATGGCTAACAGATTGGAACATGAGAGTGTGAGAAGTATTACAAGAAAATACTTAGGATAGTGACGAAAAATTATGACAAGAGGATATATTTCGCTTCAATAGGGATATACTAAATACATATATCTTAATCAATAGAAAATTAATGGGAATTGGCTTGTTCCTTATGGGATGTTTAATAAAGGGCCGGCTTTACCTTAAGGCAATTAAGACATTTGCCTAGGACCTCAGCTTGGATAGGGCCCACCCGGGATTCAGCGCCAGCCTCCAGCCATCTCCTAATGATGCAAGGATTTATAAAATATAAACAGCTTCCTCTCCAGAGTCGAGAGGATTCAACGCTTGTGGGTCGGGTCGGTTCGGTTGTTAACGCCTACCTAATCCATTATCGGGGTCCGAAATCGTAATCACACTGCTCATTCATCGGACGGTCATGAGTCATTCACAGTGACCTATAAATAATATTTGCAGACGCTTCTAAATTTTCTCTCTATTCCAGAATCTAGGGTTTCTCTGTGAGCAGACAACAGTCCTCTCTCAAAGGTGACTCCTTTTCCCCCCTTCTTCGCGATTTCTAGGGCCGGGCTTGCTTGTTAATCTCTCTCAAGTAATCTAGAACAAATAGCACGATGTCTCGTTTCCTTGATATTTTTAATTTTCCAAGCATCTTTCATGGATATACTGGATTCGAATTTGAGAATGATATGTAGCTATTTATCGAAATTGGATGTGTACGGATTTTCTGTGTTACTAGGTTTTATATACGTGCAATGCACGTGGTTAAATACCATGATTAAGTATTTTCAAATTACTTTCTAACTAAAATTTGTTACTTAATTCCATTTTAATAGTTTATGCTCACTTTTGTCTCTAAACTTTTATATTGTGATTATTTATTTTCTTTGATGTTTGTTTTATGCTCACTTTTGTCTCTAAACTTTTATATTGTGATTATTTATTTTCTTTGATGTTTGTTTAAATGGGCTACACCCAATTTAAATTTTCCTTTGATGTTTGTTTAAATGGGCTACACCCAATTTAAATTTTCATGTTGATATTTAAATTGATAGAAAAAAAATATAATTTGAAGCTAATTTAAATTTTTATATTATTTTGATTGACATGAAACCAAGCTTTACTTGAGAAAGTACATTATTGCAAAAGTGAAAAATATTGAAATATTGTTATACAAGGAAGGTGAATATTCAAAACCAATAAGTCAAAATGATTGGTTAAAAGTATGCTAAACTGATACAAAAGAGAATATGAAGTTTGTTCCTAATCATTGATAGACTTCATAAAAAATTATAAATTAAATATTAATGCTAACTCTAGTATACTTTCATATAATAAAAGCATCTGCACAAGCATATTAAAGTAGTGAAAAAGCTCATGAAACTCCCTTCTGAATATTCCTAAATTCACTCAAAATAATTAAATTATTCTATAAAATATTCATAAAATATAATCTTTTGTTCCTTATATTTTTTTATTGAGCTAAGATTAATCATTCCTCACCTTTATCTTTTTCTCGGGCAATTCTAGAGTAGTGTCTTCATCATCTACTCGATTGTGATATCAGGCTAGAGTTGTATTTTTTGTGTTGTTATCTTCATAGGATCGTTAATCTTTTATCTTGCCATTTAACTTCACAAAGAAGTTAAATGTATTTCCAATGTTCAGCACAAACTTCTTAAAATACAGACTTTGATTTTTTTTATTTCAATCAGAATACATATTAATCTCATATATATGAAATTCTTTGTGTTTTTAATTTATTACTTAAATAAGATTAAAAGTTACCTCTTTTTTCTCTATAATGAATTCTTCCGATGTGCATCCAATAAGAGTTTCTGTTACGTCTGTAATATTACATTTGCTCTATCCCTATCATTTTCCACAAAAATATAAACTAAATACCTATATTTTTTTATTGCCAAGTTTTCTTAGATTATAATATTAATATTTAATTTATTTAGTATTTGAAGAATAAAGTATGAAATTTATGAATGCTTACTAATTTTTCTTATATCTTCCATAGAGAATTCTTCTTTGATTGGGATAAAATTATTAAATTATTCTTCAATGTAACTCAGTTGGTGCTTCTTTAATAGATATGCCTTATGTTAATAGCAATTCAAATGATTTATGAATGTTTTCTGAATTTTAGATTTATTTTCGTCACTTTTCCATTTGCAATAGAAATAACTTGATTCTTTTGAAAGATATCTCTGAACATTGTGATAGTTTCTCCATACATAATTCATTGTATTCTTTTACCCTATAAATATTATTAACATTAGAGATTAATGTTTTTAAATTATAAGTAATGATAAGCTATTATATTATAGTCTTTTATCATTTTTATGGATTTAAACATCTATTAGTTAATGTTACTAATATGTTTTGTTTGTCCAACTTATTAATAAAATTTTATGTAGTTGCTTTAATTAATATGGTAACAATAATTTTTAAGCTATAATATTTTAAAATTTTATTCTCTAATCGAATATTTTTAATCAATTCTTATTGCTTTTGTTTACCAGTTCAACTTAAACTATATTTAGATGCTGAAAAGGGATAGTAAACCCTAAATTAGAAATTATATATATATATATATATATATATATATATATATATCTTAATAAAATAATACCTAACAATTATATTTTTCTTTGCCAATTTTTAAAATTTCAACCTTTTTTGTGGTTTTAAATTTTGAGGGTGTGATTTGTAATTTTTAAAACTTTAGGAGCATTTCTAAAAAAATATTTTTAAGTTTGGTAGTTGTAACTTCTATGTTTTATGTGTCGGTGGTAATTTTTAAATGTCACGATATTTTTTACAACTCTAAAATCTTGAGGTTGCTTTTTATATTGTTAAAACTGTAGATTAATTTTTTAAAAATTCAAATTTTAGCAGTCTACCAATAGTTTTAGATTTGATGTGTATAGTTTATAAATTTTAAAAATTATAGTTTTTTATGATTTTTAAATTTTTGAAAGACTTTTTTATAAAACTTTTGTAACTTTAAGGTTAATTTCGATAAATTTTAAATTTTTAGGTATATGAGGGTAATCTCTTGAATTCATCTTTTTTTTTGCAAATTTTAGAATTTTTAAAATGTTAGGGTTGTTTTTTATAATTTGAATTTTTGAGGGTATTTTTATAATTTTTGGGACATTGAGGGTGTTAATTAAAAATTTTAAATTCTTTAGAGGCTGCTGTTAATTTCTTGATTTCATGTTTGTTATTTTAAGTTTTAAAATGTCAGAATTTTTCATGCATTATGGTAAACCATTGAATTCATCTATGTTATTTGCAAGTTTTAAATTTTTAGAATTTCATGTGTTTGTTTATAATTTGAACTTTTGAGGGTCTTTCTATAATTTTTAAGATATTAAGATGTTAACTGTAAATTTTAAATTCTTCGTAAACTGGTGCTAATTTCTTATTTTCATGTATGTTGTTTTAAGTTTTTAGACGTCGGGATAGTTTTTATAATTTTAAACTTTTCAGGGCATGTTGTGTAATTTTAAAACTTTAAGGTTTTTTTTGCAATACTTTATGTATTATAGTACGTTAACTACGTATAATTTTTTTATCTTAACAAACTAATACCATAAAGATATTTTATATATTTTATTAATATTTTTTAATTGTTAAGCTATAGATAGTTCACGTAGGATTAGGATAAAATATAATTATGATAGATTAAGATATAAATGAAACATTTAAAATAGTGAAGGGTAATATTGATCATAGAAAGATTTTCTCGAACTCGTACTTTTAAAGGGAGTATGAATTGTTTCATACTAGAAGAAGCTGATGCATTTACTTTGGCATTTGAGAATAATGTTTCTTTTAAATGTCGTAGATGGTATGCTCATTAGATGCTCTAGTTTAAGTTTTCAGGGGAAGTTACATATTTTATGTCAAACTAGATGGGAAGGTCGGACTGAAAGTGTTAAAACAATAAAATTTCAAGCTCCAAATATAAGAGATGCTTTGATTCAATTAGCATAAATTAGTGAAGATCCAAAGATAAAAAGTGGAGCTAATAGCTTAGTAACTTATGAGATTGAAAATTTTGAATTCTTATTAGCTATAAATATTTGGTATGACATACTGTTTGTTGTTAATTCAGTTAGTAAAATCTTACGATCTAAAGTTATGCATATTGATCTTGTTATGGATCAATTAAAGGGTTTTATTGTATATTTAGAAAATTATAGACAAAATGGTTTTATGTCTGTTTTGAATTCAACTAAAGAACTTGATAATGAAATGAACGTACAACCTATATTTCGTGAAAAACGTAAAATTTATAAAAAAAGATTTGATGAAAATATTGGTAATGAAACAATATTTAATGTTGAAGAATCGTTTTGTATTGAATATTTCTTATATATAGTTGATAAATCGCTTGGCTCAATTGAAAGTAGGTTTGAACAATTTAAAACGTATGAAAATTTTGGTTTTTTGTTTGATTTGAAAAAATTAAAAGCTTTAGATGATATTGAATTGAAAGAATATTGTCTTAATCTCGAAAATGCACTAAAACATGATGAACATTTAGATATTAGTGGACTTGATTTGTTTTCAAAATTTAGAGTGCTTAGGGAAATTTTAAAAATAGAGATTAATAGTCTAATTGAAGTGTTGAACTATATAAAGTGGTTAGATTCTTTTCCAAATACTTGTATTGCTTATCGTGTATTATTGACTATACCCGTAACAGTTGCTTCCGTTGAAAGAAGTTTTTCAAAATTAAAATTACTAAAATCTTATTTAACATCGACCATATTACAAGATAGATTGAATGGTTTAGCAATATTATCTATCAAAAATAATATGTTAGAAAATATTAAATATAAAACTTTAATTAGTAATTTTGTAGCTCAAAAGATAAGAAGAATGAGATAAAATCTATTATGAGTTATATCACTTAACCCTCATCTAATATTTCGCCTTGGGCCCCAAAATTCCTAGGTTCGGCAGTATGGGGTAAGCAATAATTGTGATCTAGATAGTTTACCAATTTTCTGTTTATTTATTACGATTTTTTAATTTGTTGTTAAAATATTGGAACATGAGATTTCATGCATTCATTGGAAAAGATTTCGAAACATAATGAGACGCCGGAGGGTGTGCCAAGGAAAATACGTTTGAAAATGACAAATTTTTACTAATAATTGTGAGTATTTTTTGCATGTAATATTTGTAAAGATAAAAATGAAAATAAAACGCACAATGAAGGGATATGTTGCATGTATAGCTTCTCTGGGGGGATTGGGATCCTCTACTAATGAGGATCCTCCTAAGATCTCCTAATGAGGAGATCTTAGCCTTTGATTTATCAATCAAAGATCAAGATCTCATTCTCTTCCTCCTCCCTACTTTTCCTCATGAGGAGATCATGACCTTTGATTGATAAATTAAAGGCCAATATCTCATGAGGAGATCTTAGGAAGGGTCCTCATTAGTAGAGGATCCCAATCCGAG
>NC_033802.1:3809343-3871499 GCF_001876935.1 Asparagus officinalis
TTCTAGGAAAAAGTAGAAAGTTATTTTTTGTTATGCAAATCTCCTTCCGAAATTAATGGGGTAAGCACTTAATTCAGAAATTAAAAGAACATATAGAGAGTTAAGATTTCGGTAATTACACAAATTCTCAAGAAAATCTATTTTTTGACCCTTTTGAGTAATTGAATTTTTGTGTTAATCTTACATATTTTAAGAAAAATTAAAAGAAATTCTTTTTTTATTATGTCTTAAAAATGCCTATGAAACTGAACAGAAGATGCATAATTTGATAGTTTTGCAGAATATTTTATCACCAATTGGGTAAAATAACATAGAACTTATATATATTTGAGCTATTAATAATATACTAATAGTTTTTAAGTTAGCATATAGTATAAACATTTTTTTTTTGTCAATGAAAAACTTTTATTCATTTGCCAAAATATGAAAATTATGTACATCACTATCTCAACTATGAGAAAAACCAAATTCCTAAACAAAAATTTACAAAGATATTAACCAATTTTTTTGCTCAGCAGTGATGTGGCTGTTCAGGCATAAGGTGAAGATACCAGTTTTGATGTTCTTAACTAACTGATCCGCGTTCCTGCACGCTTGCTGGTGATATCTTCTGTTCCTTTCTTCCCAAATTCTGTACACAGTAGCCGCAAGCACCAATCTCCTAACCTTTTTCTTAAATCCCTTCCCTCTCTGTCTAGTGATATACCAATTCATAAGTAAGTTCCAATAACATGTTTGCCAATCAATTCCAAGCCAGTTACTGATGCCAAGCCACACATCCCTGGAATAATAGCATTCGAAAAATAAATGGTCTCTGCTCTCAGAACCTGCACACAGGTACTGGAATAATAGCATTCGAAAAATAAATGGTCTCTGCTCTCAGAACCTGCACACAGGTAACACTGATTTATATTAATTATCCCTCTTCTCAATAATCTGTCTTGTGTTTGTAACATGTTCAGCACCGCAAGCCACAGTATAAACGAGTGCCTAGGGTAATCCAAACTTCCCCACACTGTGTTAGACCAGGGAACTTTTTGATTTGCAGGGGAGAATGCAGAATATATTGCTGACAGCTTGATTTTTGAGTTTTTGTAGCAATCACTAAGCAATTTCTTCAGGTTGTCAATGCCTCCAACTTCATTCAAAGCCTTGTCCCTACATTTAAGTAGCTGCTTCCACATCCAAGAGTCTCCTCTTTTTGCTTTAACATTCCATACATGTTGCATATAGTATAAACATATTCATACATGTTGCATATTCTATAACATTAGTTGTATTTTGATTTGTTTATGTTACCATGTGATTGCTAAAGTATTTGAAGTATGGGATTAGGGCCATTAGGCGTGAATGATTTGTAAAATGTCTAAAAAAGGTTCAAATCATTATCCGTTAGAATTAAAAAAAAGTAGATATGAATAGTATTTTCAAGGTAAAAAGACTCTTACTTTAGCTTGCTAATCTAAAAAGGGCAAAAAATTTACTGTTGCATGCACTGTAGCATGAACAACTTTCTAAGAATCAAATAACATTGCAACATGAAGAGCAGCTTGTTAGATCTGAATCATAAAACTTGAGATCTAAAAACATATAGCCATGATTAATTCAAAGAGATTAACAAGGATCTAAAAGAGCGGAAGCTTATACCTGAATCCATTGCTTGATCTTGATTTTGGGTTTTGGATCTTCTAACCTTAGGGTTTTCTCCTTAGCCGAATTTCTCTCTTAGATGGGGGTGAAGAGAATTAGAGAATGTAACCCTAGGTTAGGGACCATAACCCCTTATTTATAGATGTTGTACTTTTATAATTTAGCCCATCAATAAATCACAATTACAACCTGGTATCTGCACATATAACCCCATGACTTATTTAAATACCAAATTAACCCAACTTAATTGATCACTTTAGTGGGTTATCCTGAAAGATAGCAATACACATTGATTAATCATATGTGCCCACAAATAGATTTATTAGATTAAATCCAACAATCTCTCACTTGGGCACCATATGATTCCTTAAACTGTGTATAACCTTATGAGCTCAAAAATTGCTATCACTGAAAAGGTATTTCCGAACAATCTCGTCCATTGACTATATCAATATAGGATCAAAGCGGCCTTCGTCACATTTATCGTGACTCGACCCATCAATGGTCACATATATCAATACAATCAAACGACATAGATCAATCATGGATGTGCAGCATGAAAATTACATGCAATGTGATCAGTACATGTCTATTTTCAACTGGTCCTCCTTAGTGAGGTCAAAACCAAACATAATGTAACAGAGTGTCTTAACTGAAAACTTTATTCTGATCAGACAATACAAACAAACATAAAGCACCACAAATACAAACTCCCACTAAAACATAATATCCTCAAATAATACCACACCCATATGAGCAGTATGCTCATGAAAGACCTTAGGTGGCAATCCCTTAGTAAGAGGATCAGCTATCATGGAGTTTGTCCCAATGTGCTCTATGGATATCTGTCCACTCTGTACCCTTTCTTTCACAACCAGGAACTTAATGTCAATATGTTTTGACTTAGTTGAGCTCCTGTTGTTATTGGAATACATTACTGCAGATTTATTGTCACAATATAACCTTAGTGGTCTTTCAACATTTTCCAAAATGCGCAGTCCCGTGACAAAATTTCGCAGCCATATTCCCTGATTGGATGCCTCATAGCAAGCTACAAATTCTGCTGCCATAGTGGAGGAAGCTACTAGTGTTTGTTTGACACTTTTCCATGATATAGCTCCTCCTGCTAACATATAAATGTAGCCTGATGTAGACTTCCTGCTATCTTGGCATCCAGCAAAATCAGAGTCCGAATACCCAATGACCTCTAATTTCTCTGATTTTCTGTATGTGAGCATGTAATCTTTTGTTTTCTGAAGATACCTCATAACCCTTTTGACTGCTATCCAATGATCCATACCAGGGTTGCTTAAGTATCTGCCTAACATCCCAACAATGTACGCAATATCCGGACGCGTACATACCTGAGCATACATTAGACTTCCTACAGCCGAAGCATAAGGAATCTTCTGCATTTCCTGAATTTCAAGGTTACCTTTAGGGCACTGATTGAGACTAAACTTGTCTCCTTTAGCAACAGGGGTGTCACCTGGTCTGCAATCTTGCATGCCAAACCTTTTAAGTACCTTATCGATATAGCTCTTTTGTGATAATCCAAGAATACCCCGAGAGCGATCTCGATGTATCTGGATCCCTAATATAAAAGAGGCGTCCCCAAGATCTTTCATCTCAAAATTCTTTGATAGAAATCTCTTGGTTTCGTGCAACATGCCTATATCATTAGTGGCAAGCAAGATGTCATCCACATACAGAACCAGAAAAATATACTTACTCCCACTGAACTTGTGATATACACAGTCATCAACAATGTTCATCTCAAAACCGAACGAGATAACTATTTGTTGAAACTTATGATACCATTGACGAGGAGCTTGCTTGAGTCCATAGATGGATTTCCTTAATTTGCAAACCATATTCTTTGGGTCTCCTGACACAAAGTTTTCTGGTTGCACCATATAAATCATCTCATCAATGTCTCCATTGAGAAATGCAGTCTTAACATCCATCTGATGTAACTCAAGATCATAATGAGCAACAAGTGCCATGATTATTCTGAAAGAGTCTTTCGATGAAACCGGAGAGAAAGTCTCTGTATAATCAATGCCTTCCTTTTGAGTATAGCCTTTAGCCACAAGACGCGCCTTATACCTCTCCACATTACCGTTTGCATCCCGCTTGGTTTTAAAAATCCATTTACAACCAATTGGTTTTGCACCTTCTGGCAATGGGACAAGTTCCCAAACCTTATTGTCTTGCATAGACTTATACTCTTCATTCATGGCATCAATCCACTGTTGAGAGTTAGAACTTTTCATGGCCTGAGAGAAGTTGATTGGATCATCTTCTAACATTCCACTACTTTCCTCATGTTCTTGGAGAAATACAATATAATCATCCGGAATAGCATTTCTCCTTTCTCTCGTGGATCTCCTTAATGGCACTGGTTCTTGAGGTTGTTGAGTTTGTTCTTCTGGAACAGGGAGTTGTTCAACATTATCATCTTGAGGTTCCGGATTTACTTCTTGAGCAACAACAGGTATAGGAACCTGAATATTGTCAAAAGTAACTGTATGGATTGGATCTGAAGCCAATTCCTCCTCAAAACTAATGTCTCTAACCTTATTTCTCCCCCCAAACTCAACATCCTCAAAGAATGTTGCTGTTCCCGTCTCAAAAATATTCCTTATAGTGGGATCATAAAACTTATAGCCCCTAGAGCGATCAGGGTACCCAATAAAGTAGCTGCTAACTGTTTTGGAGTCCAATTTCTTTTCATTTGGCCTATAAGGCCTTGCCTCAGCTGGACATCCCCAAATATGTAAATGCTTTAAACTGGGCTTTCGACCAGTCCAAAGCTCATAAGGTGTTTTAGCAACTGCTTTACTTGGTACTCTATTCAGAATGTAAGCTGCTGTCTTAAGTGCTTCTCCCCAGAGTGACTCTGGTAAAGAAGAATGAGCAATCATACTTCTTACCATATCCTTAAGAGTCCTGTTTCGTCTTTCAGCTACACCATTCATGCTAGGTGAACCCGGCATAGTGTACTGTGGGACGATACCGCATTCCTCTAGGTATCTAGCAAATGGTCCTGGACGTTGTTCACCTGAACCATCATATCTACCGTAGTACTCACCACCACGATCAGATCTGACGGTTTTAATTCTTCTGTTGAGTTGATTCTCAACTTCAGCTTTATAGGCTTTGAACATGTCCAGAGACTCAGATTTTTCATGAATAAGATATAGGTGCCCATAACGTGAGTAATCGTCTATGAATGATATAAAATATTGTTGACCATTCCAGGATTCCGTAGGGAATGGCCCACAAATATCCGTATGTATCAATTCTAAGACATCCGAAGATCTGTTGGCACCTAATCTCTTCACTTTGGTCTGTTTTCCCTTGATACATTCAACACATACGTCGAAGTCCGAAAAATCAAGGGAATCCAAAATGCCATCAGACACAAGACGCTCAACTCTACCTTTTGAGATATGACCTAAGCGCTTATGCCATAATGTCGCCGAATTTTCCTTATTTAATTTACGCTTAGTACCACGTGATTCCACATGCAAGGATTCATTGTAAGAAGCAATTGTATCAAGCAAATATAGGTTGTCATAAATACTCAAGTAACCGGTTCCCACAACATTTGAATTAAAAGATAAACTGAATTGACTGTTTCCAAATGAACAAGAATAACCTGATTTGTCCAATACAGAAACAGAAACCAAATTCCGTCTAAAAGACGGTACTACAAAAGTATCTTTTAAATCCAAATAATAACCAGTTCCTAACAACAACCTAAAGTGCCCAATTGCTTCCACATCTACCGATTGTCCGTCGCCCACAAAGATGTGTCTTTCAACATCACTTGGCTTTCGGTAGCTCAGGCAACCCTGCATAGAAACACTTATGTGAGTAGTAGCACCAGAGTCTAACCACCAAGTGTTTCTAGGTACTGAAGCTAAATTAACCTCAGAACAGACCAAAGCAAGGAACGTACCCTTATTATCACGCCAGGCGTGATATTTTGTACAGTCCTTCTTTACATGTCCAGGCTTCTTACAGAAGAAACAACCCTGATTATCCTTATGTTGTTTCTTCTCAACTGGACCCTTAGCAGCTTCCTTATCATTCTTCCTTTTCTTGCCCTTATCCTTAGAGGCATAGGCCAAATGAGCACTTTCTGTCTTATCTTGCTTCAACCTGTCTTCTTCTTGCACACAGTATGAAATGAGCTCATTTAGAGTCCATTTCTCCTTTTGACAGTTATAACTGACCTTAAATTGGTTAAACTGTGCAGGAAGAGACAACAAAACCAGATGCACTAATAACTCGTCACAAAGATCGAGTTTAAGTGCCTTAAGCTTTGAAGCAATATGAGACATTTCCATAATGTACTCCCTGATATTTCCTTTGCCCTTATACTTCATTGAAATCAAGCGAGCTAAAAGCGTGCTTGTTTCTACCTTATCGTTTTTCGCAAAACGCTTCTCAATTTCGGCAAGGAAATCTTTAGCCTTAGTAATCCCTTCGGATTCTATACCCCTGAAGGCTTCCGGAACGCCGCGCTTAATGATCATAAGACTCATGCGATTTGAACGCTCCCACTTCTCATGCTCCTTCTTTGCATCAGGAGTGCTTTCCGCATTGAGAGGTAGGGGGTGTTCAGTTCTTAATGCATAGTCAAGATCCATGCAGCCAAGAACAATTAATATGTTCTCTTTCCAAACCTTGAAGTTTGTCCCATTTAGCATGGGAATTGAGTTGATGTTAGCAGAAATTGTTGCAGCAGATGCATTAGCTGAAATAAAACAAAAGAATGCTCACATCAATAACCATAATCAATAAAATTCAAATAATGACAATCCCCATCCAAGATACCGACACAACATTAATATCAAGTCTTTGGACAGTAATATTAACTTGTAAGTGATACCTTGTTGCAATGATCAAACATTGACAATAACTCATGTCAAATAATGAAACTATCTTTGGATCGATTCATTATTCACATGTAAACCTTATAATTGTCACACGCTTATCATCGCAGATGTGTATACAGTCTAAATAAATATTAACCTTCCTTTGGGCCGATTAAATATTTACACGAAAGCATACACACAAACATCTCATATTCCTCATGAACAATCTACACAAGAGAGGTTACTTTGGCAACTTCTTGTTTCAATTAATCAATTGGAGTGAGAGACAACCTTAATACCTTAGTGTCATAATATTTGAATTAAATAATTGATTAAAAACCGAATTAGATTTAAATTAAAAATTTTTAATTTAAATCAACTAAATTTTCAAAAACTTAATTGGGATCTCACAGCTTAATTAGGGCCCATAACTTAATTGAATAAATTAAGTATACCAAAGTGGACCCATGAAAAGCCGAGGCTTAACCATAATGAACACGAAGTTCCCTTAACTTCGAACGCGAGGTTCGACTGTATTGAGTACGAGACTCACTTAAGCACGAACGCGAGGTTCGTTTGATAAAAGAACGTGAGGTTCAACTTGGGAACGAACGCGAGGTTCGTTTAAAAAATGAACGCGAGGTTCGACTGAAGTACGAACGCGAGGTTCGTCTGAAGTACGAATGCGAGGTTCGTCTGAAGTTCGAACGCGAGGTTCGACTGAAGCACGAACGCGAGGTTCGTCTGAAGCACGAACGCGAGGTTCGTCTGAAGCACGAACGTGAGGTTCGTCTGAAATGAACGCGAGGTTCGTCTTAAGTTGAGCGCGAGGCTCACCTGAGAACTGAACGCGATGTTCACCTTAGAACGAACGCGAGGTTCGTTAAAATTGAGCTTGACGCTCACCTGAGTTGAACGCGAGGTTCACCTTAGAACGAACGCGAGGTTCGTTAAAATTGAGCTTGACGCTCACCTGAGTTGAACGCGAGGTTCACTTTAGAATGAACGCGAGGTTCGTTAACATTGAGCTTGACGCTCACCTGAGTTGAACGCGAGGTTCACCTTAGAACGAACGCGAGGTTCGTTGAGCGCGAAGCTCGGTTAAAATTGAACGAAAGCGAGGTTCGTTTGAGGTAACCACCTCCTTAATTTTCGCCATGAACCCTTAGGGTTTCAAACTGAAATCGCCGCCGCCAAACCCAAAAAATCTTTGATTTTTATTTTCAAAACAGATCCAGAATTGGAAAAAATTGAAGAAAAAATCAAAGAAAAAACCAAAAAAATCTAAAAAGATACTGTTCACCGGCGATTTTTCAGTTACTTTTCATCCGAAAAATACTTTACTGTTCATCCGAAAAAAAATTTGCTACTGTTCACCGAACATTACTGTTCATCTGAGAACAAAACTGAATCTTTAACTAGAGATTTAAGATAAAAAACCCAATAAAACTTAAATCCCTAAGAATTAATCAAGGTGGCTCTGATACCACTTGTTAGATCTGAATCATAAAACTTGAGATCTAAAAACATATAGCCATGATTAATTCAAAGAGATTAACAAGGATCTAAAAGAGCAGAAGCTTATACCTGAATCCATTGCTTGATCTTGATTTTGGGTTTTGGATCTTCTAACCTTAGGGTTTTCTCCTTAGCCGAATTTCTCTCTTAGATGGGGGTGAAGAGAATTAGAGAATGTAACCCTAGGTTAGGGACCATAACCCCTTATTTATAGATGTTGTACTTTTGTAATTTAGCCCCTCAATAAATCACAATTACAACCTGGTATCTGCACATATAACCCCATGACTTATTTAAATACCAAATTAACCCAACTTAATTGATCACTTTAGTGGGTTATCCTGAAAGATAGCAATACACATTGATTAATCATATGTGCCTGCAAATAGATTTATTAGATTAAATCCAACACAGCTTTCTTTGAGACGCAAAATAACACTGCAGTAAGAACGTCTTAGGTTTTAAAAATATTGAAAAACAACAAGTTTAATATTTACAGTAGCAAGAATAGACTTTAATGTGGAGTTAACATTGATATTAAGATATCTACTACTTCTTTTAACTAAAAGAGAACAATGAATGAACAGTAAAAATTCTTTGGGCCAATCAGATTATTTTTAAAAATAAACTTTATTCTCCTAAAAATACTCTCACGTCTTTTCAGCATTATTTCCCCCCTAAATAACTTCCTCCGGTCCATACCTACAACCACTACTCTACCAGATTCGATACCTCCATTCCCAAAACCTTCGCTGTCATCTCCCTCCTCCCCTGCATCCTCTCCGCCTCCCTGCGACGACTACGCGACCCCGACTCCTCCGTCAGATCCGTCGTCGTGGACGCTGTCGTATCCCTCACAGCCTCCAACCCCGCCACCGTCTCCTCCCTGCTCTTCTGCCCCCCTGTCTCATGCGTTCATCTACACGCAGAACCAGCACGCCCAGTCCGTTGTCGCCTATCCTCGCTGTTCCATCATCGTCCTCGCTGTTCCATAAGGTCGATTCGAAACCCTAGATAGTTTTCTAGTTTGATCCTCATGTAAGGCTACCTATTACCTTTAGATTTGATACAATTTGGATTAAGTTTTGATTAAATTCTATATGGAGTTATAAATTACAAGAATTAGTAAATGATACAAATGCATTGTCAAATAGATTTGTCTTATATTATCTGTATGTAACTTAATTATGTAGTGCAATCAGTATTGGTTTCACTTCTATCTAAAATTTCGAAACGTTGATGGTTTAATTTGATAGTTTCACTTAATTTTTGTATCCATTTCAGCCTTATTTTCCCCCTAAATAACTTTCTCCGGTCCATACCTACACCCACTACTCTCCTCTCTAACATCCTATTATAATAACTTCAACCTCCTAAAACTAGCAAAAAAACTAAAATTAATGCTCAACTATTGTCTCTTCTTCAATCTTCTCAAGGAGAGATAAAGAGGTAAAACTTATTGTATATTGTTTTTACATAGATTGATTTTTCTACTAATTATGCACAATAAATGCATTGGAATATCTATCATAAATGCCAAGCAAAAATTCATGTAGTAAATACTTTTACAGTACATTTCTTTATTATTATTAGTATCTTGCCGTACAAAGTTATAGTCGTAATAATATTAGTTGGAAAGCATAATTTTTGTACTAAGTTTGTTAATTTTTCGATTTCCTGTCAATTTTATCTAAAATCGACACATATTAGATCTATTGCACACTATAGGCTGTATAAAAATCACAACAGATAGCCAATCCCCATCAAACATCGATGATGGAAGTTACAATCTGACGACTTCCAGAAGGTTACAATTTGAAGACTTTCACGTAGAAGGTTACAATCTGACGACCTTCACAACAACTAATGAAAGCTCTAATTCAACAGCCTTCACAATTAACATCGGAAGTTACAATCTGATGACTCTCATATTTTCAAGGAGCCAAGACGAATGTTACAAGATGACGATCTTTGCAAACGCTCTAGCGAAAGAGACTACAAATCGACGGTCTCTTCATATTAAAACGCAAATATCTCTCAAACCGTAAGGAATTTGGCAAAACTAACGGAGCAAACCGAACCCTATGGGGATGGTTTGGTCGGCTCCGTCTCGTCGAGATAGCCGATTTTCATATATAATTCGTCCAATTCCGACTTACGGTTTGAAAGTTATGACCTGTTCTTCGCAGCAAGTTATGTTCTGAAGTCCGTCTGCAAGACTGGACTTCGTCAGAACATCAGACTTAGCCTAAAGCTCGCCGAGCCCACCTAAGTCTCACCTCTACATCCAAGATTCAAAACGCAGAGGTCGTGTCCGCGTTCTAAACTCAAAACGCAGAGGTCGTGGCTGCGTTCCAGATCCAAAACGCAGAGGTCGTGGCTGCGTTCCAAACTCAAAACGCAGAGGTCGGGGCTGCGTTCCAAACTCGAAACGAAGAGGTCGTGGCTATATTCCGGAGCAAAAACGCAGAGTTCATCTCTGCGTCCCAACTCTGTGTCTCAGGTCCAAAACGCAGAGTTCATCTATGTGTTCCAACTCTGCGTCTCAGGTCCAAAACGCAGAGTTCATCTTTGCGTCCCAACTCTGCGTTTCAGATTTACAACGCATCGCGGCCTGTGCGTTCAGCCACCCAAAATAGGCTCAACTCTGCGTTTTTAGTCTAAAACGCAGAGTTCGGGCCCAGAACGCCATTTTCGGCGTTTGACTCGTTCAAACACGAACCGAACAGTTCCAGGAACCGTTTCCCCCCAAGATTTGAGGGATTTCCGCCCTACTTAGGAGCGGATTAAGGGGGCAGTTACTACCCTTAATCACATATAAATACGAGAAACTCAATTGAGTTAAGGGATCAGATTTTGTCTCATCAACGGAGGGAGATTCGGTCAAGAGCGGGCTTGGTTGATCGGAGGCTGGCTTTTTGGATCTGAAGCTTGGCAGCAAAGAAGAGCCTTCATCCTTCGACTGGGATTTTGGAGATCGGCAATGGGAGCTTCTTCATCCTTGGCTTATAACCGACTTTCGGTTAAATCAACTCTTCCATAGAGTTTCAAACTCGTTCAGAGTTATCAACTCCGTTCAGAGTTATCAACTCGATCAGAGTTCAAAACTTGCTCTGCAAGTTCTTCTAAAACTCACTCTGAGTTATTAACTCGTTAAGAGTTATTTTCAAACTTGCCACGCAAGTTCTTCACAGCGTCGAATCGTGAGGAGAAGACATCGTTCCAGTGAAGCAAAACATCGGATCGTCAACGGAGAGCAAACTCGACGCGAGCATTCGAGGGAGGCACTCCATCGCCACCGTGAAGAACCCAGAATTAAACAAAGAGGAGAATCAAATTCATTCTCCTCTCTTTTGTAATCAGGAAATCCAAATTGTAATAAATTTTGAGAGAATACAAGTCAATTTTCTTTCACTGTCTTTTTACTACAAATTTTCCCACGAACACACACATCATTGGATTTGTTATTAAAATTGTTCATTAATGTGATTTCTTGAGCTTTTTATCTATAATTGAGACATATTAGATATATTGCACACATCATAGTACATCTATCTAATTATTTGATATCATTTAATATCATTTAATGTGCAAGTTAACATTTCTGGATATTGTGTCAAACTATTTTAAGAAATATCAAACGCTACAAGAGGTAAAAGAGGTTAGTCAATTAATGTGACATAATAATAATAACATCATTTAAGTATTTAGGTTGTTATCTGTTGCTAAACTAATTTTGTCATTAGAAATCTAAAATTAAATGAGACATTAAACTCCACAGAATATAAGTACATTAAGTATTTCAATACTTTAATTTTTTTTATATTTTCTAACCTATCATGGATGGATGTATTATATTTTTTAATATGATGCTAATAACAACATATAGTACTCCTTATTAATTATCATATGTCTACCATACAAAATTTAAAACAAATTTATAAACTTGACAATATTAAAGAAAATTTGAAAATCCAAATAAAATAATTTAATTAAAAATTAAAAAAGAAATGCGCTTTTTCTTAGCATGGGCCGAGCCACATCTTTTAAAAAAAAATAACCAAATGCTACAACTATGCCAGCTTGCATCTCTTATTCCCCTAAAAAATACTCCCACGCATTTTAAAAAATAACCAAATACTACAAATATGCCAACATGTAACTCCCATGTCTCCTGCGGTTTTTCCTTCTCCGCTACACCCAAATTATGGATGACCCCAAAAAATCTTTATGCACATGCAATGCACGTAGTTAAATATCATGATTAAGTATATTTTAAAGAAAGTAGGTTTTATGCATGTGCAATGCACATTGTCAAATATCATGATTAAATATATTTGGTTTATTTCCTTACTAAAACTTTATTTTGGCAACATGTTCAATATTTACAGAAAATCTTTTAGAAACTGTGCTTTGCTCGGGTCTAAACACTAGTTGCTTATAATTTAGAAGGAGTAGATACATGCATTCAATCGAAACACTATCCCATAAGGTAAGTGAACACTGTTCTAGGATTCAATTAACAATGCAGCATGAACAATTGCTGGTGTCAAGAGTTTAGTAGTAGGACTTAGCGTAGATTTTTAACAACTTAGGGTTTCTTAGTCTCCGCTGATGACTGATTGCTGAGTGGAAGAGAGTCCTGCACACATGCAATACATCAGAGGATCGAAGTTGGGTTCTCTAATAGTTCCTTCAAGCTAGTTGTGATCCGAATGGGAAAAAATAAGTTAGTTCTCTTAAGTGTGCAGAATTTTTCATACCTTCATGCAATAGGTAATGTGCCTATGTATACTAGATCTAAAATGATATTTGCGTAACTTTGGTCGAGTCCAGTCAGTCGGCTAAATCAGTTGATACTTTACAAGTGTCGGTAGCGGGTGGTATGAGTCAGCATTATATTTATTATGACGGCGACTGAGGGGTCGTGCCGCTAGTGTGGTCTGATGAGTCATTATAACTCCAGAGGAGGTGTAATGATGGCTTTGACCACGAATTTCATGTGATAGTGACTGATTGTCATTGTTAAGTTTGAGAGGGAACACCTTTTGTCTCAGTTCTTTGAGAGAGGTAGAGTGAAGACGCCTGATGAGCAAGGATGCCTCAGATATCTAAGACATCTTCGAGTAAGGACATTTTTCTGGTCGGCCTTCCGAACGAGGACTAGTGAAGATGCCTTTTGAGTCGGCCTTTATAAGAATTGGGTCGGGCTGGTATCTAATTGATCGAGGCATGTGTCGTTTTCTAGAGTGAGATTTATACTTAGCCGTTTCAATGATATAACAACAGTGTTTGAAGATGTGAAATAATATTGTGGTAAGAATAGTGTTTTTCTTTTTAAAATACCGAAATAGGAAGAGTAACTCTAATACTTACTATAGTAAGAATAATGTTTATTGTAGAATAAACAGTGATTTTAAGATATTACTTTTAAGTTATAAGCAATAGATATGTGCATTCAATCAAAAAAGCAAATATATATTTGAATCTTATTAATAGGTACAATACATAACGGGATAGAATATAATCTTAACGGGTGTTATTATGAGGACCTCTCTCTCTCTCTCTCTCTCTCTCTCTCTCTCTCTTCATTTGGTTAAAAGTAAGTCTTATCATTATATATACTAGGAAATCCACTCACATGACAATGATACTCTTTATTCTCATCCTAGAATTTTCATATTTAATTATTTATAGATTTTTCAATTTCATTTGAAAGAAAATTCTTGGATGCAATCTGCGAAATAAACATTCAAAGTTTTCATCACAAACTTCAGTTTGTCATAATTCAAAATTTTTTACTTTACTTGTTAAACGTTGTTTATGAGATATTTCCAAAATAGTAGTGTTGAAACTTAAAAGTTTGGTTGGCATGGGCCGGGTCGACCCGCAGGCTAATTCGACCCAGGCTTTCATGAGTCACGACCCGACGTAGCCCATGGTAGGCCGAGCCCGACCCAGTCTATGATATACTCTAGTCACAGGTGGGGTTAGGTCCAACCTTAGGCTCGGGTTAGAGAAGTAGGCCCAGCCCACGCCCGACCCGACCCATCCTGATCGGACACGACCCATGATTTTTTTTGAAATTTTAGTCTGACACAAAATTAGCCCATCTTTAAAATAAATAAGTATAAATCTAGTGTATCACTTGTCGAGTTGAAGAGTTTACGACTACTCTTTTTATTTGGGCTGTTTGGGAAACTTCTTCATAGTTTTGTATATGAGGTTTTCCATAATGACCCTGATTTTATATGTTTCTTGTAAGATGCTACACTTTTAGTGTTTGGATGAATCATGTTTTTAGGAAAATTTGATATATAACTCATTTTACTTAATATGATAAGCAAAAGATAGTCTACTGACAAAACCGATGAACCTAATAAAAATACATATTTAAGTTTATTTTATGAAATGAGATGTAACTAGCGTCTTTTTAGTGTGTGTTTTAGAAAAAGAAAACTGAATCTTTTTTCACAATAATAAGCGTATTTGCACATACAAAGACATGTGAAATTAAGATTAATTTTTTATCTGAATAAATCTTTCCCTTAAATATTATTTATGTTGTAAAGACTCAATGTTTGTAACTTAGTTATACATATCAGTGTAGGAAACATAATTTAGCAAGAAATTAGAGACAAATAATCCCACTATAAATTTTGAGTTACATTTTTTTATGTCGTACATGATATATTTCAAATTTTCAAATAAAGTAATAAAGATATTATAATATTTAGTAGAATAAATATGAAAAAAAATCACAATTAGTGGTATCCAATGAGTAATCCAATGAGTAATCATATGATATATTTATGTTTAAAGGGGAAAAAAGTCATGCAATAGCTATTTCTTATAGATGATTTTATGGGTGTAAGGGATACAACTATATGTTTTGTTTCTATCCTTAAATGATATTCTATATAGCTTTTTTTATTCAGAGTTAGAAGTTCAGTGCTCATGAATAAAAATCTTGTTAACAAGTCCTTTAAAAATATCTTAACGATTAATGCTTCTATTATAACAAAGAGATGACATTTATTTTCAAACAAAGATATAGTTTAATAAATACTAATACAAGGAAAGTTAGAAAATAAAAAAACTAAAAAGGAAAAAAAAATATAGATCATGGGTTGACCCGCGACCCAAATCGCATTGGACCGGGTCAGACCCTGCCCAGACCCATGCGGGCCGTGGTCTAGGCTAGGTCCAGTCCCTGGTTTAGAGTGAGAGAAATAGGCCCGGTCCACTCTGACATATTAGGACGTAGTCTGGTCCGATTTGGCCCACGGACCTGAACCGGCTCGGCCCAAGCTCAACCCTAATTCTTGAAGGTGTTGTTTCTAATTTATACAATTTAGAGGAATTTTGTACTCCAAAATTTTTATTTTATTCAAACAGCTGCTTTGCCTCGACGGCGATTTTGCTGTGGAGAGCAAAACCGCAAACAGCTTCATGAACTCGTCGCTCGCTCTTTTCCAATACTGGAAAACTCGGACCCCCAAAAAGTTACCTCGAAAGTAATTTTTTTATTTATTTATCCCGAGTCCATATCTCCATTTCAAAAAAGAGAGATTTTTGAAGAAGAAGGAAGCACTTTACAATCTCCAGAGAAAAATACAACGGTAAGTATCGTTTTCTCTAATTATTTCCTTAAATTTTTTTTTTTGCATCTGGGTCTTCATGAAACCGAGTCTTAGTTGTGCCCATGTATTAGTTTTCCATTTTTGTGAATCTTGCTGCGTCCATTTTAGGTTTTGCAGGACTTTTATTTGTTGACGTTTGGGATTATTTTTTCTGCGTAAATTTCTCTGCCATAATGGAAATTCCCCATTATAACATTGAGATGGATGGGTGTAAATATTTATAATATTTTTGGATTGGATGTCAACTTGTTGGTTGTTACCAAAACCCTACTCATTGTCATATTTGAGCTCATATGAGGAGATTAATGCAAACTTATCTGGGAAGGGTCCGGCGTGAAGAGGAAAATCAGATGAGGTCCTGGGATAGGAAATGCTATTCACGAACAAGCCCAACACCCAAAATTCACCACATTTTCCTTTAACTTTTGACTCCATAACCACACAATCAATAGGGTTACAAGGGATTTTACGTGTCGAATCCGTGTAGGGCAGTTATGGATATATGGAAAGTAATAAGATGACAAGTAGATGAAGTGAAAAAGGTGAAATGTTCACCTTGCCGTTGCACGCGACATCATGAACTATTGTACATTTTTTACTAGAGTGTTTATAAGGTAGCATAGTCGGTATTGACCATGTCTAAAATATTTGGAAATATGGCTGTGATTCCTTTTAAATCGCGTGGAAGACCCTTGGTGATGGTATGGGACTAAAACCGTTCACATTGCTCGATGCTTACTGCTCGGATTTAATTGAAGGCGTCATTTTAGGTTCAAAAGCTATTATCTCAGTTTTACGCAAACTTTTTCTTAAATATCTAAATCTTCGTCCATTCTTTTAACTATTTTTGGAAGGATCATAATGTTAGTTTGATCTATCGGATGTTGCTTTCTGATTTTGATACTTGTGTCATCAATGCCTTTGTGGAGTTGCCCGTCCGAGATATATATCTGGTGAAGATTGTCAATCTAAGTTCTGAAGTGACCATCCTTGTATCAAACTTTTTTGAAAGTGACTATGTTCACCTTCAGTTTCTACTAAACTAAAAAATGGTGATTGACCAATGATGGGGCTATTTATTTACTCTTTAGATGTGCTTAAATCATTATTTATTGTGCAGCTCATGTTAATGAAAATCTGTGTCCTTTCAATATGACTAACTATTAGTAGGAAATCTCACTATCTTAATCAGTAAGAAAATCACCTAAAGGATGTTGCTTTGTACTGACAAAGGGGACAGAAAGAATTCTGTAATGTTTGTCTTTTGCGTTTGTAGAAGGCAGATGTTCTAAGATGATAACAAGGCGAGCAGCCAAATTATTAGAGAGCTCTGGAGCTCCCATCTCAGATGCTCTTATCTCCATTACTCAAAACAAAGAACGGAAGACGCTTGTAAATGGCACCAATGCTGATACCGACTTCAAGCTTCAGAAGAAGCTAAACACCGAGACGTTTGAGCTTTACTTGGAGTTAGTCTCTTCTTTCCTAACTTTAGTAAATGTCAAATTACTGCTCTTATACCAATCTTCTGAACTGCGTCTTCTCTTGTTTTGGTAGGGATTTGTGGAGCAGGATCTCTGTGGAGAAGAGGATTTCCTTTGCATATTTTGATAGTTTATGGTTTTCTTTTTACAAGGATGGGTCAGAAAAATCTAAAGTGCTTCAGTGGATTAAGAAGGAGCAGATCTTTTCCAGAAAATATATTTTTGTTCCCATAATTTGTTGGTAAACATTTTTTTTTCCTTCAATCAAAACCATTTGAAGTTCAACTAAACTTGCAGAATTCTGTCTCACAACATTGGATCCCTCTTACATAACTCTTTGTTATCAAGCTGTTGTAGTGTAGACATCTTTTGTATTCTGCTCTTCTCTTTTCCTAAAATAAAGTTACAACGTTCTTATTTTAATGAAACATGTAATGCAATTTATCACTTTCTATATTCTTAGGAGACATTGGAACCTCCTTATCTTATGCCACTTTGGGGAGAAGAGAAAGTCGAAAATCAAGCAACCGTGCATGTTGCTTTTAGACTCACTTCAGAATTTGAATCCAAAAAGATTGGAGCCTCACATAAGAAGGTCTATTGTTGTTTTCTTTTCTCTTTTTAGTGTTACAATCTAATTTAAATAAGATTTAGGCATGATAGGCATGATTTGTCTTGGATCTTTTCAGATTTGTGCTTGATATATATAGATCGGAGGGAAGGAAAGAGCCAGATGAGTTCATATCTAAAATCCCTCTTCTAATTCCCAAGGTGACAACATTCTGAACGCATACCTTAGAATGTAACTATACGCTGCCTTGTTCCTAAACTCGGGGATAACGCTCCTCATCTATATCTTCAGTTGCACTTAAGACCCCTCAAGTAATATTACTAGCACTTAGCGCCAGCTGCGCCCTTAATCTACGAGGGAGAGTAGTGTTATCTGCAATTTATCCTTCTAAGCAATCTCCAGTGTTGCTAAGTGCTAATAAATTAGTTAAGGGTGTTAGGTAACAGGGTTATCTACAATTTACCCTTTCTAAAAATTATGGATTATCGATTTGCTGTTTGCAGGTCCCTCAGCAGAGAAGCGGTGAGGAATGTGGGATCTTTGTTCTTTATTTTTTGTACCTATTTCTCCAAAGTGCACCCGATATATTCTCAACAGAGGGCTACCCTTACTTTGTAAGCTTTTGTCTTTTGATTGTGGATACCCACCATCCTTTTTCCTGGGCCCAAAATTTTTTATTCATGCGTTGGTATTTTCCACTTTAAATCGATGTTCACTGGAATTTTAACCTGGATTGTTTCGGTGCCATCTTAAAATCTCTTACACTGTACAAGAACTTCGAAGTTGTGATTAGGATTGAGAGCGCTATAACTTATACTCTTAACTACTTTTAGCTCTGGCCAATTTCCTATTTATACTTATCGGTCATGTAATTTAAACTCATTGCACTAAAAAGCAATCCTCCAAAACTCCCCAAGTTTCATTACATGATTTATTTTCTTTTGAGCTTAAATGTATATCAAAGAGCCAACATGAGGAAACATTACCTCTTATTTATATGATAACAAGCTGTTTAGGATGTCAGATACAAGCAAATACGGTTTCCTGTTAGCTGTACTAACCTAGTCTTGAATATTTTTCCTTTTTATAAGTGAAAATATACTTCAAATTACATGACCAATTTCGTCTCCTTATTGCATTATATTTATACCCAAACAGTATATCGCCCTTTCTTTTGCTTGAAATAGTTTGCAACGAATTTTGCTACAATTTGCATTTGCTGTGGCAGCTCACTGAAAATTGGTTCAAATTGGAAGACTTGGAGAAGTTTGGGATAGAAATCCATAAATCATGCCAGTAGGTTTCAGCTTCTTGCTAGTAGCTCTTTTATATGAAATAATTCAATGATTATGAAACCTAACTTCTAAAGTTATTGATGATGGTCTTTTTTTTTTATCTGAACTAAAGGAGCAAGAAGACCATGGATATCGATTGAAGGGAATATCACAAACCAGAGTGGGAGCTCTTTCTTCAATCTGTTTGTGTTCGGTTTAGTATACATTCATAGTGATGAACATTGTGCATTGATAATATTCTGATGTAAATCATTTGCTGAGGCAAAACTAGCTGATGCCCAGTTTGTAGGAACAATTGTTCCCTCAGTTTCTTAAAAAAAAATTGTACTTGACTTGGTATTTTATTTTATTTTTCTTTCTTCTGGCTTCATTTTTAAATTATCATGTGTACATTGAGTAACACAATCTCTGAATTATGTTATGAGTGAGTTTGTGCACAAATCTGGATTGTTTATCTTTGATAGTTTGAAAGCTTTCATACTTCGAATTTGAACCTTTATCAGAATTCATACTTGATGTTGCCAGTAATACGTACGGAGGGGTTGTTTCTATGTTGCAATTATAATTATGACGAATGGTGTGGGTACAAAATTTACTTCGAAATTCAATGTTTGATTAGTTGCGGAAGGTAAAATTTTTATATTTAATTTTGACGGAGGAAATATATTTTCATGGCAATCCAAATATTTATTTATATGAAATTGTGAAATGATCGTCATTTTTGTAGTTGAAGTTGTTAGGATTGTGCCTTTGATTCTTTGTATAACTTCATGAGAATTAGATAGGATTGAAGATCTATCATGATTAGGAGATTGACTATCATCATGATTAGGAGTTTGAATTCTATTCTAATTAGGAAGTTAGGCTAGATATAGAGTTAATTTCTCTATATATATTCTTCTATTGTTGGAGGAAAAACCAAGCAGATGAGAGAGAGTGCCAATATTCTTTTAATCTAGGGTTAGCAGAGGATGTAATCTGATTCAAGAATATTGTGCGAGAGACGAGGGTTTCGTATTCTTTGTCCGTGAAAAAGATTACATCATTGGGAGAGGGTTTTGCAGTCTTTGTCTGTTCAAAAGATTGTAAGGAGAGGGTTTTGGAGATAATATGAGAGTTGGTTATGTATGTGAGATTGAGAGATTGAGAGACGAGAGTTAATTGGTTCCTCTTGTAGTTCTCCCTGATACATAGTGGATTTCTCGTATTGTTGTCCGTGGACGTAGGTCGAAGTTGGTCGACTGAACCACGTAAATCTCGGTGTTTTTTCTTATTGATTGTGGTCGTTTTTTTATCTTGTTGATGATTGTTGGTTGACTTTGGAATTGTGCAAATCGTAGTAGGCGATGAGACTAAAATTTTCCAACAAGTGGTATCAGAGTCATGATGATGGATCTGGGAGTGAATTCGCAAGATAGACGTCATACAAAGGTGAAGATCGTCGGCGTTACAAGAATCAAGATGAAAAAAAGAAAAAAGGAAAGTATTGTAGCGGCGGGAACACTGTTTGGGTGAGGGTTTGGTTAAAAAATTATCCAACGGTGCAAATTAATTTGTTTTCTGATCGAGAGTTTGGAGGCGGATTTCGACTATACAGGAATTGATTCCTAGGTTCTGGAGTGCTCTGAACGTGATGGGAGGGTCTGATTTTTCAGATTATGCTCAGACTAGTCAGAAAGTGTTAAAAAGTTCTGATAGTGGTAACGAGGCAGATCTAATGGCAAATAAGGCAAACGAGTATGTGACAGATGAGACTGGTATAGAGAATTAGATGTGATTCGAGCAGTAGAGTTTTCATCATATAATTATTTAGAGTCATCGCGGGAGCAGTAGTTGGTTGGTGTGTAGACTCGAAGAGAACAGTGTCAGATTAAGTGGAGCTTGCAAGCAGGCACGACCGAGTGACACACAGAGAGATGGAGATGTTGGTATTGGACTTGAAGACGATGAACGCTCATATTCGGTCCAAGCTAAGTGATGGAGGAGATGGAGGTATCTGGCTAGTAGTGTGGAGTAGGAGAGGTGCACCAATATGATTCGAGACGAGTGATGTAGGTGGAGTACGAGGACAAGCATGGTTGATTTACTTCTAATGTCAGCGGTGGCGAAGATCTCTTAGTGTACACAAGCGAGGTGGAGGTGTCACGGCAAAGCAGATGATAGCGTGGGTCACGGGACATCCTAGTTGGATTGCAGGTGCTTTGATTTGAAGTGCGAAAGGAGTAGAAGACGCTAGCAGGAGAGGTAAAGTTTCAAGGCGGCAAATGGTAGATCTTCGAGGTGGCTTGGGAATCAAATCCAAGGTGGAGATTGTTAGGATTGTGTTTTTTATTATTTATATAACTTCATGAGAATTAGATAGGATTGAGGATCTATCATGATTAGGAGATTGAGTCTTATCATGATTAGGAGTTTGAATCCCATTCTAATTAGGAAGTTAGGCTAGAGATAACGTTTTGGTTTCCCTATATATGTTCTTCTATTGCTAGAGGAAAAACAAAGCAGATGAGAGAGAGCCAATATTCTTGTAATCCAGGGTTAGCAGATGACGTAACCTGATTTAAGAATATTATGCGAGAGGCGAGGGTTTTGTAGTCTTTGTCCGTGCAAAAGATTACATCATTGGGAGAGAGTTTCACAGTCTTTGTCCGTTCAAAAGATTGTAAGGAGAGGGCTTTAGAGATAATATGAGATTATGTATGTGAGGTTGAGAGATTGAGAGGAGAGAGTTGAGTGGTTACTCTTGTAGTTCTCCCTGATACGTAGTGGATTTCTCGTATTGTTGCCCGTGAACGTAGGTCGAAGTTGGTCGACTGAACCACGTAAATCTCGGTTTTTTTTCTTATTGATCGTGGTTGTTTTCTATCTTGTTGATTGTGGGTTGACTTCGAAACTATGCATATTGTAGTAGGTGGGGAGACTAAAATTCCCCAACCGAATTCCATCAGCTTGACGAAATCATATAGAGGAACTCCCGATTTAGACTATCATAAAATCGAGTATCAAGGAGCCACACAGGACACATATTGTACATATCCAAATATACTGAAGTATTTTAAGTGTTTGCCAAGAATTTCTTATACAAATATTTTTTTTCATCTTTCAATCTTTTCATATTCAAGAAAAAAAAAAACTTTTCTGAATCAAAACGGAACAACTTCATGCACGCAACTCATTTTAAAAAAAATGTAAAACTATTGGGATAAGTTAATTAAAATAAGTTTTCAATTGATTTTCCTACAGATAGCACGTGATAGCTTCGTGCTTGCAACTTGTAAAAAAATGCAAAATAAGTGTTCAAGAGGTTCTCTATAGTTTATTTCTAATATTTCAAGCCATCTCTTTTGCAAAAACATTTCTTTTTATTTATTTACACATCTCTAAAGTTTGAGGTGTTTTATCCAAAAACGTCACCCCCGTAATAATGCTGGTCTTCTTCTTCGATTAGCAAACAAAACAAATCCCCAAACTAACAAGCTCCGCTCTCTCGGGCCAAGAATCAAGCTTCAAGTAACTCTCTTTTCCTTCAAAATTTCCTTAAAATTGTCAATGTTTCCATTTTTAGTAATTTTATTGGGAGAATTTGTCACCATGAAACTGATTTTGCTGATTCAATTGACTTTTCTCTGCAGATTCCCATCTGGGTCTTCGTCGAACCTCCAATTTTCCCCCCAAATAGAGAGTGGATCTTGCATTGATATTGGCAATTCTCATCTGGGTCCTTGATATTCTCGAAAATTCTCATATTATAATTTTCATTTTGACTAATTTTGGTCAGAGCTCTTCACCGTTACCAAGTTTCAATAAAAAATCTCATCTGGGTCTATAAAAATTTTCATTATTTGTCATCCTTAAAGAATATGATGCCAGTGCCATCTAGATATTAGAGTTCATGTCACAATGAACACCCATTCATTTCCTGCATATCTGAGAGGGGACTTTGATTTAGAATCCGGAAACATCCGAAAAACCCGAAAGACAAAAAATTCATCATCTGATCCTCTCAAGATGATTAAATCATTTAGAAATCAATGTCAATACTTCTACAAGATGCACCCAGTCCTTGTTTTCCTCATCTCCTTGTCATTTGGGATAACCATCCTTGTTGTCCTTTCTGTATATGAAAGCCATTTTAGAATGAGCTTTCGAAAGAGTGATGATTTGAGTTTAGAACCGGATTCTCACCCTTTTACGAATCTTCATAATCTTGTTATGGTTGCTGGCCATTCTATATATACAAGTGAAAGTTGCGGGAAATTTGAAGATGAGAGTTCGTGGTATTTGGAGCCATATCAAAAGAATCCTGGGCAGGCTTCTACATTTGTAGAGCATATTAAAGTGGGGGTTGAGATTGCGGCTAAAGATGATGAGGCTCTTCTTATATTTAGTGGTGGAGAGACTAGAAAAGATGCTGGACCTCGCAGTGAGGCGCAAAGTTATTGGACAGTTGCAGACTCAGAGGGATGGTTTGGTAATTATCAACTTTCTATTGTAGCTTACTTATTGTTTCGTCAAAGCATTCCTCTGATTTTTCTTATTTCAGACATGGTCTCTATGTTTGTTGTGTAGCATGCTTGTGTCATAATTACAAAATTGATTAGATATGCATTTGGTACATAACTTCGTGAAAAATTTCAGGATTCTTTGGGAAGGAAATTGGTTTGAACTCATTTGGATATACAAACATTAATTTTGAAATAGTAGGAGTGTAGTTCTTCAGTTAGTTTAGATTTTCTTCCAGATTACAACGATTATATCAGATGGGGAATGTTAGATTTACTGTTTAAAATGACCACCTTTAGGAAATGTAATCCATAACTTAATGCGTGAAAATAATTTCATAATAGTTGTGCTTGGTAAACCATTTGGTACTACAAAGTGTTTATTGTTGCTGCAAGTGATATTACTCATTTTATGACCATCATTGTGTTGCAATTTTCAAGCAATAGAACAATTGCATATCAGGTGAGTAGAATATTAAGGCAACAACATCATCAGTACACTCTATTCTACAAAATATCACGTGTCAGACGCGTGGACGCTACTTCTCTTGGACATTTGTTTTCCTTGACTAGGACATGTTCATCTAAGAAAAAGGGGAATAGGGTATCCTCGCACTATAAGTAAAAAAAGGTTTACAAAATCACCTAGAACCATAAGAGGAGAACAGTAACATGAAGTGGTAAATGAGTGCTTTACCCCAATGGGCATCCAAACCTATTATCTATGCCCATATATGATAGGTCAATAAGTATTTTCAAAACAACCTATTGTTTCTTAAGTATGGGACCTTTAATACATGCAAATGTATCCCATGGCTGAGTGTTTAAATTTTATGTTGGCAGACAATTCAAAAATGTATCACCTTAAAAACATGTATAAGGTAAAGTATCATATTCTTCTTTTTGAAATAGCTAACTGATGCGAAACGGGACAAGGGGTCTATCAGAATCAGCGATCTAAATCAAACAATGCACCGTTTCACCAAATTTCATGATCTTTGACGGGAAATTAAATTCAAAACAACTAACGTGACAGATGAGTTTAACAAGGTTTGCATCAATAATTATGAATAATTCCAATCTCGAACAATTTAATTGTAATATTCATTATCATTGCACAAGTTCAACAATCAATATCAAGTTTTAACAGTCACATGCTTAGTTACTCTCAACTCATAAATATAGTCTAAGCAGTGAATATATGATAAGAGTTTAGAGATGAAATATTCATGCAATTAACTAATAAAATTAGATTAACAGAAAAATATAAAGAGAAATTGATACCATCGTCGGACTGAACAAGCCTTGAATCAAGTATGAGGTACTAACGGGTCCATTGCCACCGTGGGTTTGGATTTGAGCTGAAAATCAGATCCAACTGAGCCAACCAACCAGGTTGGGTCTGATCAAAACAAATTAGATCCAAGTCACCCCTCTCTGCGTTTTCTTTGTTCTGAGGAGCGGAGAGAGACAAAGCGAGTGGCGGTCTATTCGATGATGAGGGCGAACGACGAGCGGCCAGGCCGGAAAAAGTCACTGTGTCGCTTTCGCGATGGCGAGTATTCCGATGACTGACGACGAGGAGCAGACCGATAGTGGCGGCGGAGCCGGGTTTAGAATCGGCTGGTCGGTGGTGCGATGCTGAGCGGCCGCTAGTCCGGCGATTGTGACTGGAAAGGGTGGGCGGCGTAGCTGCTGCCGGTCGAGCGGGTGAATGATGACGTGCGGGAAACGACGACGAGTGTGACGCTTGTCGAGGATGGGTGAAGCCGGCTCGTCGGAGAAGGAAGGGGTTGGTGGCGACATGGTGGTCGGGGAGAAGAGGGCAACGGAACACGGAGGCAGTCGTCGGGTGGGTCGATTTGCTGAGCGGTTGGCCGGCGCGCAAGGGGCAGATGGCGGTTGTGAAGAAGTATGGGACAGGGAGCGGGTGTCGTCTATATGTGCACGGGTTGGGCGTGGGCAAAGAAAAAGGGAAACACGGCGGCTGTTGAGGACAGAACTGATGAGCAGCTAGCGTGTTGACTAAATATAATTGTTTGCAGTGTGAGGGATGGTGGTGCGGGTCTGCAGATGAGCGTATCTGAAGAGCGGGAAACGGTTGGTGCTGCTTTGGCGGGAGGCGACGTGATGATGGAGGAGGCGGGGTCGCGGGACCTGAGGTGGGTGACTGGTGGTGCGAAGACAGAAGAGAGGTTAGAGGTGAGGACCGCCTGGAGTGGCGGTGGTTTCGGCGGGGGGGGGGGGAGCTGATGGTACGGTGCTCTAGAGGGAGGAGGCGTTGAAGGCGGGCCTGGTGCTCATAGGGGAAAGAGGAGATGGGTCGGTTGTGAGGGGTGTTGTTTACCGTGGGGCAAGGAGACAAGAGTGACGGCTGGAAGAAGAAACAAATGAGAAGAAAAATAATATTAGCCTAGGGTTTCACACCCTTTGGTTTCACAACAAATTATTCAGCTAATACAAATTTCATTTCATTCTTTTATTTTTTCTCAAGTCTCATACAACCTTATTTATAAAGAAAACTACGTGCACATAACGTGCAATAAAAATTAAAACAAAACAACAATCCCTCAAATCACTCAACTACTAAAATTAAATTACAAATCGAAATTCAAATTTCAAATTTTTAAAAAAAAAGTCAAAATATGAAAATTGCAATTCCTTGTCCTCATCACTAACTGTCTGCCGACAGAAGATCTTACTAACCTATTTTGTTTCATATATGATTAACAGATCTATATATGTAGTTATACATAAATTTTATCACATTTTATATGTTCTGATTGGTATTTCTGATATTACTAAATTTCTCTTAGATTTTGAAATGTAAGTAAGTTAGCCTTTTCCAGCTTTATGATTATCTACGTCGATTTTTTTGCAATAAAGCTTTGTCGCGATTGTTATGAACTGCAATATTAAACTTATGTTATATATTGATAGAAAATGGTATTGTTGTTCAGGCAAGAAGGAGGCTGTGAGAGATAGAACACTCACAGAGGAGAATGCAAGAGACAGCTTTGAGAATCTTCTTTTTAGTGTGTGTCGGTTTCGAGAACTAACTGGCACTTATCCTCAGAATATTACAGTGAGTTCTTTTGTCCTTACTATTTTACCTCTTTCTTCCAATTGCTACATGCTTCCATTTTTATGCACAATGACATGTTCCTAACTGTCTCATTTGTGTTGAAAGTTGAAAATCCTAGAAACGTATCTCAGAATTTTGTAAAAGAAAACACTTATGAATTCACAAGCGATAATCTGAAACTGTTGGTAACTTGAGTGTTTTTTCCCTTTTGCTTAGCTGTAGTCCTGAAATTTACCATCCGATAAAAATTGTTTTCTGGGTCTCACCTGCTATACTACTCTTTTCTCTCTGGCGAAATGAATTTTTCTAAAGTAACTTTTGTAGTCATGAGGTTTAGTTCAAAACACAAGTACACATGTGCTTGAGAAATTTGTTTCAAGATGGTGTTATATGGCTTTACAGAGTCCTGGTGCGTCATAAAAGAGAGTAGAGATTTTGGAGGTTCCATTGTCTTTTGAAGCGAAATTGGCTAAAATATCAGATTAGCCTAAAAAGTGACACATTTATCAGTTTAGTCTATAAAGTGACGCTGACGACAGTTTAGCCTAAAAAGTAACAAATACCATGACAAATAGGTATTTCCGGTGCCGGAGATAAATTTTAAGTTAAAAATTAAGTAACTTTTACATATAGACACCCTCACTCTATCATATTTTCGGATTTATCTCCTCAAATTTAAAATGTGAAAACTTCTCCCTCTTCCCCCTCCCCTCCCACCTCCCACCATCTCCTCCCTCCTCCTTGCCACCATCTCCTCTATTCTTTTCTCATCCCGATCCTTAGCCTATCCTCTCTCTCTCTCTCTCTCTCTCTCTCTCTCTCTCCCCCCCCTTTTTCATAACCTCCGTATTACTCTCTTCCTCCCCTTTTTCTCCAAATCCATCTCTTCTTAACTCCTTTCACTTCTCTCATCCCGATCCTTAGCCTATCCTCTCTCTCTCTCTCTCTCTCTCTCTCTCTCTCTCCCCCCCCTTTTTCATAACCTCCGTATTACTCTCTTCCTCCCCTTTTTCTCCAAATCCATCTCTTCTTAACTCCTTTCACTTCTCTCTCTTCTTTATCCTCTTTCTCCTCCTTTCTCTCCTCACCTTCACTCTCGCCTAATGCTTTAAGTAGAGTATTCTATGTTGGGTTTGAGAAAGGATGTGGAGGAGGAGGAGGATGGAGGTTGGGGATTGGGAGGAAAAGATAATGACGGAGATAGTGGAAAGGAGAAGATAAGAATGAGCATGAGAAATGATGGAGAAGGAGTGGGAGAGAGGAAGGAACGTTGGGGGTTGGAGGAGAAGAGAATGAAGGAGATGGTGGGAAGGAGAAAGGAGGAGGAGTAGGAAGAAGAGATGGTGGGAAGTGAGGGTTTTTTCACAAATTTTAGAAACTTTTTGGTGGGTTAATCCGAAAAATATGATAGAGTAGGTGGTCTATATTGTAAAATTTACTTTAATTTTCACTTAAAAACTATCTCCAGCACCGAAAATGCCTATTTATCATCGCATTTGTTCCTTTTTAGGCTAAACTGTCACCGGCGTCACTTTATAGGCGAAACTGGTAAATGGATGTCACTTTTTAGGCTAATCCGATATTTCAGCCAAGCGAAATTAGATATCCGAGGCACAAAAACAATCTAAGCTACCTTCAGAATGATGGTAGTTTCTCCAAATTCCCTAGCACAGAAAAGTTACTAGGTGATATTTGGCAGCCAAAAGTTAAATGAAAGATAAGAATTCAACAGAAACTGCTTTCACAATTGTAAATCTTGTTTGGATGATAAAAGTGAAAAGCTAAGGTGGCAGATGATGTGTCATCCACTTTCCTTATGTCCTGTTTGATAGAAGTAAACGATGGAAAGAGAATTTTAAAAATGAAACGGTAAGGAGAGAGTAAAAATTAATTTCTCTCACCCTTATTCATTTTCCATCATCTTTCTCAAAAATTTGGAGAAATTGACGAGGGGCAAAGCGCTGATGATACGACATTCTCTACTTTCTAATCATTCCTCAGTTACTAAACACGAAGAGTAGAGAGTGGAGCCATTTTTTCAATATTTCGTCCGAACACCCTTTAAACAAGTCACATTTAAAACTATCTCATTTCATACATATTAAGATAACGTTCTCCTTAGGTTAATGCTATAAATCACGTTTCAGATGCCTCATCTTCCATGGTATCTTTTGTTATTCTTCCAATATTTCCATCCTTCATACTATCAACCATCTCCTCCCAAATTGTGTATCAGGTTGTAAGCTATGATTTCAAAGAACAGAGATTCTCCCACCTACACCGATCTGCCATTGGATTCCCCGAGCAAAGATTCTCCTTCTTCGGCACTCCAGCTCCTCCTAAATCAAGAGACGGAGCAACGCAAGGAGAAGCCATCGCCAGGGCCCAGTTCCAGCTCGACCCTTACGGATGTTTCGGCACTCTGCACCGGAAGAGGCTGAAGCGGGACCCTTTTCATCGTACCGTTCCATATCCTGCTGGGTGCCCCGAGCTGAGGGATTTATTCAACTATTGTGGTCCAGCGCCTTATCCCGGTGTTCTACCCTGGGGACAGTAGGTTCAACCTCACAGTATTTACTGTGAGGAAAAAGGGCAAAGATAGGAGAACGTTGTAGCTTACGGGGAAACTATCCATGTCTTTTATTAATGGAAGTGAAGTGAACTTAAATGCTCAAAATTTACAAGTTTTTATGTTCTTTGAAGAAAAGTTTATAAGAGTTTAGTGTTTTAGAGTTCACCTCAGTGATTAGATATGCTTCTTTTTTTTTTCTTTTTTTTTTGAGGTAAAAATTGTTGGTAATGTTGATATTAGATCCTCGTTGTGAGTTATTTCTTTGAGCAGCAACTGTCTGGAAAATTGATGGTAACAGGTGATGTGATGCTCTTATCTTTTCTTTTTTTCGGTTAAGAGAGGAATATTTCTTAGATTTACAATAATTTCTTTCTTGTATTCTATTGATTAAGAATAAATAATTCTGGACATACTATTTGGACTTTTGTGATTTTGCCCCCCACATCTTGGTATTTGTGAAGTTATTCCTCAGAACTTGCACGTTAGATCTTTCTATGCCTCCGATTTTAACAATGTTTGTTTCTACAAAGGGCTAAATGTTAAAATTTCCAATAGAGTTGTGGCATTTTCCTGTTTAAAAACTAAAATTGTTAAGTGGTAGGTTGAAAAAAAAATTGTGCGGAAGAATTGGGGTAATTTTGCAGATACGAATATTTGGGGTAATTTTGCGAAAATGGCAGATTTGAGAGGTGTATATACAAACCCCATGAATAATTTGAAGGATAGTCGTGACTGCTACTAGGGCTATACGTAGAGGGGCTATTTGTAATGAAAAATGTCTCCGGGACCCCAAATAAGGGACCCAATGAGGGGACATGTGAGTGTCCCCCCTGAATGCATGATGCACTGCTCACGAACAATGCATCGAACGGTGCATCATGCATTCAGGAGAGGACACTTCACATGTCCCCCCATTGAGTCCTCTATTTGGGGTCCCAGTAGTAGCACTTATTTGAAAAAAAATTAATCTATCATATTCATAAAATCAGAGGACGGGTTAACCCACGTATCAAATCCCAATTAGGTTAAAAAACCCAACTAGGATTTATAGCAGAAGGCAACCACCGACCGAAATGGGTCCATAATGAACCGAGCCTTAACCTGAAAAATCCAAATAAGACGTGCTGCCTGTTTCGCTTCAAGATTCGTGCACGAAGAAAGCGCTCATCTTTTCAGGGTTTTGGGTCTCCTTCCCTCTTCCCCTCTCTCTCTCTCTCTCTAAAACGAACAAAGCGGGGAGAGAAATTCTAGAGAGAGAAACTCTACTTAGAGAGAGAGAGAGAGAGAGAGAGAGAGGGAGAGATGTGGTATCTTTGTGTATTCTATCACCGGCTCTTAGATTACAGGAGATCCGAGGTCGAAGCCCTAGCTGAGCTCTTTGGAGCATGCAAACAGGTAGAGCAAGACGAAGACGGAGGAAAAATCTCAACTTGTTCTCTTCAATGGAAGCTCCCAGAGAATCACCACGCCGATTCCCCTTTCCACTTCGTTTTCTTGCCCTCTGAAGAAACCGCCAGAAAAATCGCCAACCGAAGTAAGCAGTTTTGATCCGTCGGTTTGTCTTTAAAAAGGGTTGGTTTGGATATTTTTTGGAGTTTTTGGTGGAAAAGGTGATATCTTGACTCCTGTGCTTGAGAAAAGATGCTTCTTTTTTCCTTCGCTTCATCCGTTGGGGTTGGATTTTTTACGCGACGCTTAAATCGTAGTTTGAATCTGAGGATTGATTATTTATTTATTTATTTATTATGCTGTCCATGTTTACCAAAAGCAATTCCTTAGGATGAGCTATTACGCTTGGTTATTTTATAGAAACAGCTTGGGAGATTTTAATTTTTAAATGTAAAGTAGCATTTTTGAGAGGTGGATGTTGCTTAGTTAGTTCGAGTGCATCATAAGTTTCCATTGGCATCCTTTTGTGAAAAGTGGACGAGATTTTGAGCAAGTTATTTAAATTATTATGTGTATTAAAATTCCTACTGAAGTTGATAACAAAAGTATATTACGTTAGAAGTCGGATATATAGAGATCTTCCTTGTTTAGCACCATTAATTCTTTGGAGTTGCTAGTTAGTTGTAATGCGATATGGGTGTGCATGTGGTAGGATATTCTCTCGGGGTATGAATGAGCGATGGCCATATGTGATGGTCATGATGAAATGGCTTGAGTGCTGTAGCTAGTGATATTTTTGTGGTGATTTGCTCGCTGGTACTAAGTTATTCAGTGCAGGTAAATTTGACAATTGTTAGAAGCAATCCCTCTAAATTGAGCAATTTAATTGCAGGTATACTAATTAAGGGAATTTACGAACTTTGGGGACATGCAACTACATACGAAGAACTGGAGAAGGCTGTAATTGAGTATCCAGAAGAACGTAAGGTGCCGTACTTGACGTCTGAAAGCTCATTCCGGATAATTGTGGACAGCTTTGGCAAGGTCATTAGCTTTCAAGAACAAACTGAACGTATCAAAGGGCTCAGTTATATACCATTCAAGGTTTGTTTATATATTGCAGAACCTCAACTGAGCACGGTCTTTGTAATGTCTGATTCTTTGACATATTGTAGCTAAATATATCAGGACTCGCTCTTGTAAGCTACTTTTATCTTGGACTATGCCAAATGTATATAATGTTCGTATGAATGTCGCAACACATAAATCTAGATCGGTCTATTTTTCAAGCTTTTGTTCTGAACTTTAACAACGTTATCTCCCTGGCGCATTACGATAAAACTCTCTTAATTCAATCAGGATGTGGATTGCTGCATGTTTAACATTCAGGTTGGATATGCAGATATGTTAAACTTTATTTTAGGGATTTTGATGGAGCGTGAAATGAAGCTTACTTAACCCTTTACATCCTCATGGTAGTTCACCAACAGTAGTTTTCTTTGATTTAGTTCATTTTGAGGATTGTTCCACTTCCACATCCATGTAGTGCTTAGTTTGTCTCTCTTGAGCCACTACTTTGCACTTCCTACCGAATTTTTGCTAATTCCCTTTGTGATTTAACAAGTGAGCTAGTAGTTTAAAGACACGACTTTGTTTTTGATGGATACAGAAGAGAGTCATAGATTGGGTCTTGACTCTTGGATAGGTAGGTTGGATATGTAGATACGTTAAACTTTATTTTTCGCTCATGTGCATACTCTTCATTAAAATTCCCTTATCATCTCTTTTATGTTCTAATTTTGTTTTCCTAATTAATTTTTCCTTATATAATTGATATTTTCTTTTCTTTATTCTTTATATGTGCTTTTATAATTTTGGCTCTTATACAATCATCATAATCTCTTTCAGGGTCGGGTTGATTTGCGAAACCCGGAACATAAGTTTTGGCTTATGGAGACTGATGATTATGGATCAAACAACGGCCTTCCACCTGTTGTGCAAAAGACTATCTTTTTTGGAAGAGAAGTTGGAGCTGCAGATAGAAAGCTTTTGCCAACCTATCAGTTGAAAAGTCGTAATTACCTAGGCCCTACTGCTATGGATGCAGAAATGGCCTTTCTTATGGCTAATCAAGGCTTGGCTCAACCAGGAAAACTGATATTTGATCCCTTTGTTGGGACCGGGAGCATTCTTGTTGCAGCTGCACATTTTGGAGCTATGACGATGGTTTGTGCTTGTTTGGACTATTATTTAGTTTCAATATGAGTATACAATTTAAAATTTAAAATTTTACTAGATATTGTGAAGATTCTGATTTAACTTTTTCCAGGGTGCAGATATTGACATAAGGGTCGTACGAGATGGAAAGGGTCCAGATTGTAATGTTTGGAGCAACTTCAAACAGGTGTTTTTAAAAATTTTCCCCCATGCTTCTAAATGGATTTTCCCGTAACGAGATAAAAATGTCGAATATGGGCAGATTTAACAGTTCTCGTGTTTTCTGCCAAAATCCTTAACATTACTCATTCTTGCAACATGGACAAAACTATTTCGTTGTACATTAAACTTGAGGCAACTTAATTGCCTAACATATGATACATTAAATTCTTGAACCATCATCATTAAAATCAAATTGTTCTTGTGGATGGCTCAGGATGCTGTTATCTCATCTTCTGACATTGGAAGACCATCCTATGGTTAAATCTTTCTCAAATGAGTGTGAGTTTTTTATTATGTGAGGTGGGGGAGTAGGTTTTCTGGCAGGAGCAACAAAATGTGGTGGCCTATAGATTTGTGTGCTTTGCTGCTTCTCTGTCCCTTTCCATTGTACTATGAACTTGGGCCATTTATCTGCATTGCGCCATTGCCATCTTACCAAATGTTGCTTGATACCTGCTTTGAGATGAAAGAGGGTAGAGATAAAGAAGCAAATGAAATCTACTAAGGAAAAACTTAAGCTATTTTCTCCGACTTCTTGACAACAAACATGGCAATGAGAATGCACTTCTCATCTTAATTTAACTTGAGGTATCACTATCTTTGGACATGTTATTGCACCAAAGATGATTGGTATGATGATACTTGAGCTATATTGTCAACTATCAAGCCATGCTATTGTCCGGAACATGATTGCTATTACAAGGTTTTAGCTAGTGGCAATGACAAATCCTTTTTGTCATTAATTATCTTTAGTCATATGTTTTACAATTTCATCTGCTTTTCATCAAATCGTGCCTTTTTTTTTTGCTTCCTAACCTCTATATTGGTCTTTCCACTTACATTATTTCCTCTTTTTGCAGTATGGTTTACAACTGCCAGTTTCATTGTTGAGAGCAGACAATAACCTGCCCCCTTGGCGCCCTGGTCTAAAAGAGGTATAAAGTCATTGCTGTTATTGTCATTATAGTTGTGATCATATTTACCAAGTCTTGACTCCTCAGATATTCGATGCCATAATATGTGACCCACCTTATGGAGTTCGAGCTGGGGGCCGAAAATCTGGGGGCCGCAAATTACTGAAGGGCGTCGTGGGCCCTTACACAGTGCCAGACGAGAAGAGGTTTGATCACATTCCATCAACTGCACCTTACAGTTTAGCTGAGTGCATGCACGACCTCCTCGATCTTGCAGCCAAAATGCTCGTTCTTGGTGGACGCCTAGTTTTCTTCTACCCTGTGGTAAGAGAAGAAGGTTCCACTGATGCTCAGTACCCTGAGCATCCTTGTTTCACTTTAGTCGCTTCTTGTGAGCAGATCCTTAGCTTTCGATATAGCCGACATTTGCTGACAATGGTGAAGACTGGTTCGTATACTGACGAGATAGCTGAATTGGCGAGAAAGAAACATGTTGAGTTCAAAGAGAATCACCTTAAGTGGTTGGAAGATGGTAACTTGCACTCTGCAGTATTCACTCCTGCTGATTCTTTGTGTGGACAATCTTAAGTGGTTGGAAGATGGTAACTTGCACTCTGCAGTATTCACTCCTGCTGATTCTTTGTGTGGACAATCCAAGTTTGATAAGGATTCAAAGCATTCACTCCTGCTGATTCTTTGTGTGGACAATCCAAGTTTGATAAGGATTCAAAGCCAAAATATAGAGGTAAGTATGTTTAGGAGTCGACACTTTTTGAACTGAGGGAAACTATTTGAGGTCAAGGTATCTTCATATGATAAAATTCCCATGAGTAGTTTGACAAATGTGTATCAGCTTGTTTAATTAGCATCTGACATTTGGTGGCTATCTAATTAATCTAGATTTTTTTTCCCATGGGAATTGTAACTTTGAAGGCAAATTGCATGCTTGTCTAGATGCTATGTAATCAAGTATAGAACCACTTAGCTTATTTTTTACAGTAAGATAATTGCAGTAACTTTATCTCTCCTGCTGCTAATCCATATGATGATGTTATCTTTTCCTTTTAAGTGCTATTTTTGTTGTTAATTTGCTCCTTTTTGGTCACGTAGCATAGACCATTGTGTTTTTTTTTATTGTTCAGTTAATTAGATGGATTTTACCACCGACAATTTTGGTACTTATTGCATACTGTAAATTCATTGATAAAATGAAAACTGAAACATGCAAAAAGTTATCGAGTACTGAAAGTTGATGACATCTACAGTTAGGGGCTGTTTGGAACTTTGGATGCCTTTAGGAAACTAGAGTATTTATGACACAAAACAGAAAGTGGTTATCCACCTCACCATTTTTCATTCGAGTGGTTACATTATTTGGTTAGGAATCTTTGTGAATCCTAAAATAATAGTATTACATTGTTTGAATAATATAATGTAAACTAGAGTATTTATGACACAAAATGGAAAGTGGTTATACACCTCACCACTTTCTACAAGGTGTTGATTTTTTAATTATTTTTTTGGACACATTTATGACATTGTGTCAGCTTTCCAACAAAACCACTCTTAATTTTGGTGATTTTTGCTTTCGGTGACACCTCATCAAAAGGGGTAAGCTTTTCATATAAAAGAGAATTTAAACAAACAATGTAAAGTGATGAAAGCTGACATTGGGACCCTTTTTTTTACACTTTCCATCATTGTACAAGGTAAAAACATACAACCAAACAGTCCCTTACTGGTTTTAGTTTTTTTCGCTTTGTCAGCAAGGTCACAGCCCAAACTTGTGTTCTTAATATATGTTCTTCTCTTCTTCTATTTTTTACTTTCTCCCTCGTCTATTTCATCCATTCTTTTCTCCCCTTGTTCACATCTTGAATTTTTTTCCTCCCCTCAAAGCTCCGAAGTACATTGGAAGTAGTTGAAATTAAGTCAATTTAGGAATAAAATCATTTTTGTTATTATATAGATTTTTTCATACTCTAAATAAAATTCTAAAAAATCATCTTTTTCTCTTCCTAACAATATTTATTATTGCTACCAAACAAAAAAGTTAATGAAGTGGAAGAAATATTATTTCCTCTACTTTCAAAAGTTTACAAAACAAACAGAAAAAAAAGTATTTCCGATACTTCCTAATTCATGATTTCAGAAGTAATAGATTTGATCTACTTATTACTTCTAATATTTCCTATCAATCAAACATGCCCCAAGGGGAAAACAGCTTCTGGAAAGAAAATAAAGGTATAGATTTTAGAAAAAAAAATGATATTGTGCTCATTAACACGAGGTGGTGTTGATATATTTTTTCAATGAGAAATGTTTTGATCGTCTCTTTGTAAATTTGATGCAACTATTTAGCATTTGGTTTTTTTTTATAGACCACGAACTTCCATGGTGCAAGTTGGCAACCTGCCTTGTATATTATGTTTATTTCGACTATTAACTTACCATATATTTTATATAATTTTATATTTTTTTCCTGCACTACTGCAAGAAAAAAAAATATACTTGATGAAAGTTCAGTTTGCGCCAGAATTTTATTTTTTCTTTTGATGACGAGGATTCGGAGCCAAAATACAGAGAGGTGAGTGTTCTTACATCTAGAACTTAAATTTGGAACTGAAATAATCTGTGAGATAAATTTTTAAAATGTTAGTCGCATAAAACTAAATTTAGAACAAAATTTTACAGTGTTAGTCAAGTAGAACTCTAACAAAACTAGAATTGTGATAATGGTACAAAATTATCCCACTTTTTTTTATTTTTCTATATAAAAATGAGAGTTCTAGTCTCTCAAATTATTCCAAGTTTTAACTTGGAACTGGGTGGTAAAAACTAGAACTCATGTTTATTTTGTTATTTTTTATTTTTTTATATTTATTTTTCCCTTTACTTCTTTCCTATTATGGTTATCACCATCATTAGACTATCATTATAATAATAATTGTCAATATCTTATAGTCTAACCAAAAGCTATTTAATAGTAAAGAACATTCTTGTAATCAATTATCAATCAATAGTAATAAATTTAAAATACATAAATAGTATTTATATCTTCAAAATACATAAATATATATTTCATGATTATAAAAATTTATCCCACGTTATTTTATTAAAATATCTCACTTCATAAAATTATTCCTATTTATCCCACTAAAATATCCCACTAGCGAAAAATTATTTTACTTTAACAATTATCTCATTTTACATAAAAATGTCCCAATTGACTAACACCCCCTTAGGGATTAATATGTTTTGAACTGGAAAAAACCTACTTGAGATCAAGATGTCTTCCTATGATAAAACCCGCCAGAGTAATTTTCCAAATATGTACCAGTTTATTTAATTGCCATCTGAAATATTGTGGCTAACTGCTGGTTTAGATGTTTATTGTTAAAATTGCAATTTCGAAGAAAATTTTGGATTTATCTGGATGTTGTATAATGTAGAACAACTGAACAAGCCAATTGGAGTACTTTTATAGTGAGATTATTGTATTTAGGGACAAATTTTCAAAAACCGATCTGTTTTGAATTTTATTCTTAAAAAAAAGACTCATTTCAAACTTAATTTTAAAAATCGACACAGTTAGCTGAAACTGAGTCGGTTTTTGAAAAAAAAAGTTCCCAAACTTCACAGGAGTTAAAGTCCCGTGAAGTTTTTTATATAACAAAACTTCACTGTAGGCTGTCTAAAAATCACAATAGATAGCTGACCCCCCATCAAAACACTGATGATGGAAGTTACACTCTGAAGACTTTCAGAATGTTACAATTTAAAGACTTTCACGTAGATCGCTAAAGGTTACAATCTGACGACCTTCACGACAACTGATGGAAGCTAAAGGTTACAATCTGACGACCTTCACGACAACTGATGGAAGCTCTAATCAAACAGCCTTCATAATCAACATCGGGAGTTACAATCTGACGACTCTCACATATCAGAGAGCTAAAGCAAAGATTACAAAATGACGATCTTTGCAACGCATCGACAAAAAGAGACTACAAATCGGCGGTCTCTTCAAATCAAGCTGCGGAAGTCCTCCCCGCACACCAGCATCAAGACGCATCGCGTTCATAGCCACGAACGCAGCTCATACCGCAGCTCAACGCAGCTCCAAGCGCTGCTCAACGCAGCTCCAAGCGCTGCCCAACGCAGCTCTATACCGCTGCCCAACGAGCTCCAAGCGCTGCCCAACGCAGCTCCAAGCGCTGCCCAACGCAGCTCCAAGCGCTGCCCAACGCAGCTCTATACCGCTGCTCAACGCAGCTCCAACCGCTGCTCAACGTAGCTCCAAGCGCTGCCAGACGCAACTCTATACCGCTACCAAACGCAGCTTCACTCGCTGCCAGACGCAACTCTAACCGTCGCCAGACGCAGCTCGCAAACACTGCGTTCAAACGCAGATTTCATTCCAGAATACAGGATTTGCGTTTGACTCGTTCAAACACGAGCTAAACGGTTTCAAAACCGTTTTCCCATGATCTGAGGAGATCACAACTCCACTCAGGAGTGATTTAAGAGGGGCGGTTACATCTCATTAGTCCCACTTAGGAGCGAATTAAGGAGGTGGTTACACCCCTTAATCCCCTATAAATAACTGAAAATCAATTCAGTTCAAGGGGGGGCTGTTGGAACTTCTTGGCAGCGAAAAGAGGATCCTTCATCCTTCGGTTAGAGCTTTGGAGATCGGCAACAAGATCTTCTTCATCCTTGGCTTATAACCGACTTTCGGTTAAATCAACTCTTTCATAGAGTTTTAAACTCGTTCAGAGTTCTCCACAACGTCAAATCGTGAGGAGAAGACCACGTTCCAGTAAAACAAAACATCGGATCGTCAACAGAGAGCAAGTTTGACGCAAGCATTCGAAGGAAGCACTCCATCGCCACCGTGAAGAACCCAGAATTAAACAAATGGGAGAATCCAGATCATTCTCCTCTCTTTTGTAATCGGAATCCAAATTGTAATCGATTTTGAGAGAATATAATCGGAATCCAAATTGTAATCGATTTTGAGAGAATACAAATTAATTTTTCTTTCATTATTTCTTTTACATTAAATTTTCCACAAACAAAAGATGGCGACTCTGCTAGGGACTAGCTTCTCTGACGAAGAAGTGGTGGCGCAATCCGATGTTCATCTCACTGGAACAACCGTCGAAACTCTCGTGGTAGAGTTTGATCAAGCCAAGTTTGAGGAGGCCCTCTCCTCCGGATCCCTTAGCCCCAAGGCTATGCGCAAGATCCACAAAGTCTCCAAAGAGACTAAAGCTCCAACTGCTCCAACTGCAGCCGAACCGCCCAAGGAAGACTGTTCGGACAACCCCTCCCCTGATGGAGTGGGCTCAGCTTCAGCCAAACCCGCGCCAAGACGACGGATATCGGGTCGAAAGATGCCCATGGAGGCGACAAAGGCCTTAATAGATGGCAGGTCGGCACAAACTACAACGTTAATATTACCTCCTTTGATGAGTCCACAACTTTGTCAATCTCTTTAATAGGATGGCAAGTCCAAAAAAAAAAAACTATCACGTTAACAGTTTACATCTGATAGTCAAACTCATCAGATAATGGCTACCGGGTATGTGTCTCTATTCTGACTTGATGGATAGTGGACCAGCAAGATGGTATGTCATGTCTACCCCCTATTTTTTCTTCCCGACTGCTAAGTCTTAATCAAGATTGGGGGTTGTTACTTGAAATCCATTGGATTAAGAGTAACGAATATTTCACATCGTCCGAGTTAACATTACACTTTCTGACGATCATCATCCCGCACAGAGTATGAATACAGCTGGCATCGGCTTTCCAATTTTGTCACGTTAACAATATAATACCTCTGACAATCAACTTATCAATCCTCTTCAATAGGATGTTAGGTGCCTCAAAATTGTCATAATCGGCAATCTTCCCCAGCAAAGACACTAAGTTTTCAAAATCTTAGTATCAAATTCATCGCTTCTCTGACGTAAACTCACTTAGCAATTCTCCCCAGGCGAGACGCTAGTCCCCAAAATCTTGTTCAAATCACAATAACATTCTCTTCGTCATGTTACGTACCAAACTCTGACAAAACCCACTTATCAATCCTCATCAATAGGATGATAAGTCCACAAAGTTGCTCCCATCGCAAACACCAATCTGTCACGTTAACATCAATATCTCTGACTACAACCTACTTATCAATCCTCGTCAATAGGATGTAAGTCCACAAGTTGCTCTCATCGGCAACATAAATTCCTGTCATGTTAATTTACACCTCTAACAAAATCAACTTATTAATCCTCTTCAATAGGATAATAAGTCCACAAAGTTGCTCCAATCGCAACATAAAACTCTCGTCACGTTAAACAGTAAACCTCTGACAAATTCCCTTATCAATCTCGTCAATGAGTATGATAAGTTCCACAAGTTTGCTCCGAATCGCAACACATCCTCTTGTCATGTAACACCATACCTCTGACAATCCCACTTATCAATCCTCGTCAATAGGATGATAAGCAACAAAGTTGCTCCGATGCAACACATTCCTGTCACGTTAACATCACACCTCTGACAACAAAAATTAATTTATCGACTCTCTTCAATAAAGCGATAGTCCACAAATTCCTGTCAAGTTAACATCACACCTCTGACGACAAAATTAACTTATCGACTCTCTTCAATAGAGCGATAGGTCCACAAACCCGTCAAGTTAATATCACACGCTCTGACGACAAAATCAACTTATCGACTCTCTTCAATAGAGCGATAGGTCCATAAAATACTGTTAGGTTATAACATCACACCTCTAACAGTCAAACCCCCCAATGAACTTGTTAATCATTTTTCAAACAAGAATAGCAAGTTGTCATTATAAAATCCCCAACGGATTAAATATTTTCTGGAAATTATCCTAGTGATAATAAAGAAAATTTCTGAATTTCACTCTAAGTGAAAATTCTTGCCAAGTTAATATTACACCTCTGACGCTCCCGAACTTCTTTCAGTGTTTCAAGTAACAGGCAGGAAGAAATAACGACAAAGTCTACGTATTCAACATCGTAGCACCAAAATCCATGTCTTTTACGCATGGGGGACTTTATCTCGATCCCTAATTAGAGATAATCTACGCGCTAACACGCGTTGCCGGTTAGTCATTTTCCTAGTAAAATGACAAAGTCTATGTATTCAAAATCATAGGCATCAGTCTAAGAGGGTTCATTCTCTTAGCAATAAACGTTATATGTGGATCGAACTTAGACAATCCACATGCTATGCCCGACTTCAACAGGTAGTCGGTAAAGGCTTATCAAATCCGTTGATGCTGAGGGGTTTACCAAAAATCCTATGCGCGTTTGCAGGTCCATCAGCTTAATGGATGTGAGCGCGAGACTTAAAACAGATGAGGCCAGACAATTCTCAAAGACTTAGTCAAAAATGCACGGAGCCACTTCCAGTGTCTAAGTCAAACGTTTAAGGTTCAGACCCGCGATGCAAAAACCGCGAACGCCGAGGTCACACACGTGTTCACATTCAACATGCAAGGGTGAGACTCACATCTCAAGTTCAAAATGCAGGGTCCACCCCCACAGTCCAGAAGCAGGATTATGACACATATCCTTCACAAGGTCCTAACGTGGCAAATCCCTTAACACAAGATGCCTTCGAAGCAAGTGAGAGAACAAATCCTTTACCACAAGGAACAACAGCTCAAGTCAGAGTTGAGATCCAAAGTATTCCAAAACTGTCCCAGTCAACCGCGAAATTTCGAAAACTTTGGAGGGGGTTGTTCTCACAGGAAGAAGTCTCCAGAGACCGAATATCCCGAGGTCACTATCAATGTGATCGGCAGAGGGAAAACCTCAGGTCCTAGTTCCAATGACTCTGAGACAAGGCGTTCGCCGACCGTCAGAGAAATCGCTAACGAGTTTGAAGGAGTCTACCAACGCACTCGGACGCGAACAGGAACAATTCCCCCTATCAACTATCGGTGAAGATCTTTCAAAGAGGGTTGCTGAGCAAGACGCCATGCTCAAATCACAGCAGAAGACCCTCAATGAACTCCTAGACCTGTTGACTCAACTCGTCGCAGACAAGGCTAAATCTCAGAAGACAGATTCGCCACCTAGGCAAGAATCCTCCCGGAGAGGAAAAACGTCTTCATCCCGACCTCACACAAGCAGAGGGAAGGAAAAAGTGGTTGATGGTGCTACTTCTAATCAAGAAGCCCACAACCTGAAATCTTCCTCTGATGAAGGAAGAGAGACTGAGAACGAGCAGAATCTCCAATCTGCTAAAATAGAAGAATTAGAAGCCCGCCTCAATGCCATTTCTAACAGAAGCGAGCTCCAAGAAGAGGGAGTTGTCAGACCCTATCCTGCCGAATGGGATGAGCCCCTTATCCTCTAAAATTCGAGGTCCCGACGCTACAAACTTTTGACGGCACGGAATCACCGAACCAACATATCTATCATTTCAAGTCACAGACTGGGAATGTGATATCAAACGACGTCATACTGGCTCCATTATTATGGTTCAGAAAACTGCCTACGGGATGTATCCAAAAGTGGGCGGATCTAGAGAGACTCTTCCTGTCAAGATTCTTTGAAGAGGATAAAGAAGCCCCCATCCATCCCCTTCTCGCCACTAAGCAGAAGAAGAGGGAGTCCGTCAAAGCCTTCGTCAAGAGGTTCCGAACCATGGCTCTCCGGTGTTCGTCAGGTATGACACAATCTACCCTAGTGGAGACCTGTCGGCACAATTTGCAAACCGACCTCCTAGCCCAAATCGAAGTTGCAGAATGTCGTTCTTGGAGACAATTAATCCCTCAAGGCGAACAGGCTCAAAAGATTATTGTCAGGATCAAAGCTGAAGAACAAAGTAGGCAAGATCAACCTGAGCAATCGGACCAAGCCAACCCTTCACCTGAGCAATCGGGCCAAGCCCAATCTTCTCAGTCAGAAGAAGATACCACGACTATTGAAGCTAATCCTCTTCAGTAGGATGGCAGGTCCAACAACTATCACGTTAATAAGTACCTCTGATAGTCAACCTCATTAGATAATGGCACATTAGGCGATGTGTCATGTCTACCCTTTTCCCCCCTGTAGTTGTTCAAAACTAGGGGTTGGTTTATTTGTAGTTCATTCGATTATGAGTAATAAATTTTCTGAGTTGTCATGTTCAATAGAATACCTCTGTCAACCACGAAATCTGCCAAAACTATCAAGTTGGCGGATCCACCAAAACTATCACGTTAATGATCACCTCTGATAGTCTGTTTTCTTTCAAATTCCCCCACCAATCCTCTTCAAGTAGGATGGCGGGTCCATCAAAACTATCACGTTAACCGTCACCTCTGATAGTCCATTTCTTCCAAATTCCCCAACTAATCCTCTTCAAGTAGGATGGCGGGTCCACCAAAACTATCACGTTAACCGTCCTCTGATAGTCTATTCCTTCCAAATTCCCCTACCAATCCTCTTCAAGTAGGATGGCGGGTCCACCAAAACTATCACGTTAACCATCACCTCTGATAGTCTATTTCCTCCAAATTTCCCCACCAATCCTCTTCAATAGGATGGCGGGTCCATCAAAACTATCACGTTAATAATTACCTCTGATAGTTCATTTCTTCCAAATTCCCCCACCAATCCTCTTTAATAGGATGACGGGTCTATCAAAACTATCATGTTAATGATCACCTCTGATAGTCCATCCCCTCCAAATTCTCCTGTTAATCCTCTTCAATAGGATGGTAGGTCCATAAAACTATCACGTTAACATTTACCTCTGATAGTCCATCAACTTGCTAATCCTCTTCAATAGGATGGCAGGAAACTATCACGTTAACATTTACCTCTGATAGTCCATCAACTTGCTAATCCTCTTCAATAGGATGGCAGGTCCACAAAACTATCACGTTAACATTTACCTCTGATAGTCCATCAACTTGCTAATCCTCTTCAATAGGATGGCAGGTCCACAAAACTATCACGTTAATATTTACCTTTGATAGTCCATCAACTTGTCAATCTTCTTTAATAGGATGGCAAGTCCAAAAAAAAAAAAACTATCACGTTAACAGTTACATCTGATAGTCAAACTCATCAGATAATGGCCTACCGGGTGATGTGTCTCTATTCTGACTTGATGGATAGTGGACCACAAGATGGTATGTCATGTCTACCCCTATTTTTTCTTCCCCTGCTAAGTCTTAATCAAGACTGGGGGTTGGTTACTTGAAATCCATTGGATTAAGAGTAACGAATATTTCACATCGTCGAGTTAACATTACACTTCTGACGATCATCATCCCCACAGAGTATGAATACAGCTGGCATCGCTCCAATTTGTCACGTTAACAATATACCTCTGACAATCAACTTATCAATCCTCTTCAATAGGATGATAGGTCCTCAAAATTGCTCAAATCGCAATCTTCCCCAGCAAGACACTAAGTTTTCAAAATCTTAGTATCAAAATTCATCGCTTCTGACGATAAACTCACTTAGCAATTCTCCCCAGCGAGACGCTAGTCCCCAAAATCTTGTTCAAATCACAAGTACACATTCTCTCGTCATGTTAACACCAAACCTCTGACAAAACCCACTTATCAATCCTCATCAATAGGATGATAAGTCCACAAAGTTGCTCCCATCGCAACACAATCTTGTCACGTTAACATCATATCTCTGACAACCTACTTATCAATCCTCGTCAATAGGATGATAAGTCCACAAAGTTGCTCTCATCGCAACATAAATTCCTGTCATGTTAATTTCACACCTCTAACAAAATCAACTTATTAATCCTCTTCAATAGGATAATAAGTCCACAAAGTTGCTCCAATCGCAACATAAACTCTCGTCACGTTAACACTAAACCTCTGACAAATTCACTTATCAATCCTCGTCAATAGGATGATAAGTCCACAAAGTTGCTCCAATCGCAACACATCCTCTTGTCATGTTAACACCATACCTCTGACAATCCACTTATCAATCCCCTCGTCAATAGGATGATAAGTCCACAAAGTTGCTCCAATCGCAACACACATCCTGTCACGTTTAACACTAAACCTCTGACAAATTCACTTATCAATCATCTTCAATAGGATGATAAGTCCACAAAGTTGCTCCAATCGCAACACACATCCTGTCACGTTAACACTAAACCTCTGACAAGATAATAAAGAAAATTTCTGAATTTCACTCTAAGTGAAAATTCATGCCAAGTTAATATTACACCTCTGACGCTCCCAACTTTCTTTCAGTGTTTCAAGTAACACAGGAAGAAATAACGACAAAGTCTACGTATTCAACATCGTAGCACCAAAATCCATGTCTTTTACGCATGGGGGACTTTATCTCGATCCCTAATTAGAGATAAATCTACGCCTAACACGCGTTGCCGGTTAGTCATTTTCCGTAAAAATGACAAAGTCTATGTATTCAAAATCATAGCATCAAGTCTAAGAGGGTTCATTCTCTTAGCATAACGTTATATGTGGATCGAACTTAGACAATCCACATGCTAGCCCGACTCAAACGGTAGTCGGTAAAGGCTTATCAAATCCGTTGATGGCTGAGGGTTTACCAAAAATCCTATGCGCGTTTGCAGGTCCATCAGCTTAATGGATGTGAGCCGAGACTTAAAACAGATGAGCCAAAGACAATTCTCAAAGACTTAGTCAAAAATGCACGGAAGCCACTTCCATGTCTTAAGTCAAAACGTTAAGGTCAGACCCGCGATGCAAAAACCGAACGCCGAGGTCACACACGTGTTCCAAATTCAACATGCAAGGGTGAGACTCACATCTCAAGTTCAAAATGCAGGGTCCACCCCCACAGTCCAGAAGCAGGATTATGACGCATACCTTCACACAGGTCCTACGTGGCAAAACACTTCAACCAAGATGCCTTCGAAGCAAGTGCAGAGAACAAATCCTTTACCACAAGGAATCAACAGCTCCAAGATCAGAGTTGAGATCCAAAGTATTCCGAAAATTCGTCCCAGTCAACCGCGAACTTTCGAAAACTTTGGAGGGGGTTCTGTAGGCTGTCTAAAAATCACAATAGATAGCTGATCCCCATCAAACACCGATGATGGAAGTTACAATCTGACGACTTTCAGAAGGTTACAATTTGAAGACTTTCACGTAGATCGCTAAAGGTTACAATCTGACGACCTTCACGACAACTGATGGAAGCTCTAATCAAACAGCCTTCATAATCAACATCGGGAGTTACAATCTGACGACTCTCACATATCAGAGAGCTAAAGTAAAGATTACAAAATGACGATCTTTGCAAAACTTCGATAGAAAGAGACTACAAATCGACGGTCTCTTCAAATCAAGCTGCGGAAGTCCTCCCCGCACACCAGCATCAAGACGCATCGCGTTCATAGCCACGAATGCAGCTCATACCGCAGCTCAACGCAGCTCCAAGCGCTGCCCAACGCAGCTCCAAGCGCTGCCCAACGCAGCTCTATACCGCTGCTCACGCAGCTCCAAGCGCTGCCCAACGCAGCTCCAAGCGCTGCCCAACGCAGCTCCAAGCGCTGCCCAACGCAGCTCTATACCGCTGCTCAACGCAGCTCCAACCGCTGCCCAACGCAGCTTCCAATCACTGCGTTCAAGCTTCCAGACACTGCGTTTGGACACAGAATTCATGCCAGAATGCAGGAGCTGCCAGACGCAACTCTAACCGTCGCCAGACGCAGCTCGCAAACACTGCGTTCAAACGCAGATTTCATTCCAGAATACAGGATTTGCGTTTGACTCGTTCAAACACGAGCTAAACGGTTTCAAAACCGTTTTCCCATGATCTGAGGAGATCACAACTCCACTCAGGAGTGATTTAAGAGGTGCGGTTACATCTCATTAGCCCCACTTAGGAGCGAATTAAGGAGGTGGTTACACCCCTTAATCCCCTATAAATAACTGAAAATCAATTCAGTTCAAGGGGGGCTGTTGGAACTTCTTGGCAGCGAAAAGAGGATCTTTCATCCTTCGGTTGGAGCTTTGGAGATCGACAACAAGATCTTCTTCATCCTTGGCTTATAAACGACTTTCGGTTAAATCAACTCTTTCATAGAGTTTTAAACTCGTTCAGAGTTCTCCACAACGTCAAATCGTGAGGAGAAGACCACGTTCCAGTGAAACAAGAAATCGGATCGTCAACGGAGAGCAAGTTCGACGCAAGCATTCGAAAGAAGCACTCCATCGCCACCGTGAAAAACCCAGAATTAAACAAAGGGGAGAATCCAGATCATTCTCCTCTCTTTTGTAATCAAGAAATCCAATTGTAACCGAGATTAAAGGAATACAAATTAATTTTTTTTCATTTCTTTTACTGCAAATTTCTAACAAACATTCACATGATTTTAACTCCCGTAAAGTTTGAGGATTTTTTTTCAAAAACAGACTCAGTTTCAACCAACTGGATCGGTTTTTAAAATTAAGTTTGAAACAAATCTTTTTTTGAAATTTTTTTAACAAACATGTTGGTTTTGAAAATTTGTCCTTGTTTATAGTGAATCTCTTCTGCTGCTGATCAGAAGCCTCTTGTGTATGGTATTGCTCTTTTCTCTGAATTTGCTCTTGTTTTGTCAATTTTCTGCTTGCTTTTGGTATTGCTCTTTTCTCTGAATTTGCTCTTGTTTTGTCAATTTTCTGCTTGCTTTTGGTTATTTAACATCACACGAATCAAACCGTCGAGTCCCGTATATATTTAGTGAATCTCTTGCATGGTTTTGATTTTTTTTTATATTAAATGTTTCTGAAGTCTCTAATTTTAGTCAACTGACTAGCACTTGTTGTTAATAAAGACTTGGAAAGTCCTTTGTGCAAGTTGGTAACATGCCTTATGCATTTAAGTTTATTTTGACTCAATTTACCATAATGTTAATTAGATTACTACAATAATGTTTTAAATATCGTGTAGATAAACCGATATTGTCGGTGATTTATCAGTTTTTGAGGACCTTCCGCTATAAGCTATGATAAGTTCAAATCTAAATCATCATTTTTATATATTTATTGATGATGATGCGACAATAAAACGAGCGATCAGAATTATTGGTATATGGTTTGAGTTTTGATTTCAAGCCACCGACAACTTTTGGTTTGAGTTTTGATTTCAGGTCACCGGCACCTATTCAATGCACTTTAAACTCGACCTGACCCGAGTTTTTACCATTGGTTAGTGATCCTAAACGTAATATTTACATTTTGATATACTTATATTTTATTAAGTATGATTAGATTACATTTTAGAATATTATATCGTATATATCATCATCCGGTAATATCACTCTAATAAATACTACTTATCCCCGATATATCGCTGATATCCGCTATACGATATGAATTTTAATAGAAAATTTTAAGTGCAAGGAAAAGAAGTGCCAATAATGGAAAACAAGTGCCAATAGTAGAAAACAAGTGCCGATATTGTCGCTAATATCCGCTGATATCCATTATATTGACGCGCTTCCTTTCATTAACATGAGAGCTTTTTTCTCAAAAGAAAAAAATAAGAATTAAGAAAATCATTTGTACTTGACGGTTCAACTTTATACATCAACACATCACACGTATCCAATTGCCCCCCCCCCCCCCCCCAAAAAATTCAAAACCAAAATTTTAATAACTGAGATCCTTAAAAAATAATAATAATAAATAAAAAAGAGAACCATCAGAAACCAGGGATTATCAACAGGAAAGCACTCGGGCGTTCAAATCGGTCCGCATCATGGCTAGGTCGAATGACCCGCATCATCTGGCTCTATTTCAAATTTCACAAATAAATAAATAAATAAATAAATAACGTAAAAAAACAAAGAGGAATAATTTTCTGTGGCTCAGAAAGAAAAAAATGGGTAGAAGTCGAATGTCATCAACTGAAGAACATCAGAGTGGTGCATGACTTTGTTCCTCATCATCGCCACTTGAATCGCCAGGAGAATTTTATCAAAACCCCCCGAATGATTTTAATTTAATTGATTAAAAAAAGGACAAACCCTAAGCGAGATCGAAGAAAAATATTTGGAGGAGAAAAAAAAATAGACATTTTTCGTTAGGCTGTGGAGGGTGAGAATAGGGCTTCTAGTTAGCGAGTATTTATAGGTAGCGATGGGCGAACCTAATTAAGAATTGAAAGGACGAAAATGCCCTTTACGGTTGAATGGGCTTTTAGGGCCCATTACATTGTCAGTGTTATCTAAAAAGTTTTTTTATTCCGGGAAAAGCCAACTTGCTCCTCGAAAAACTCTAAAAATAATGCGAAAATACAAGAGCAATCTTTAAAGTTTAATTTTGACCTATTTCTGATTAAATTTTGACCTATTTTCTGATTAAATTTTGAATGAAATCTCCAAAGGCTCTTGAAAAATAAGCAGAAAAAAAACTATGTCAACTTTTGTCAATAATACCTGGACCTATTTTCTGGTTGATTTGCATCTGGGAACCGCTTTAAATGTGGTTTTTGCACGTGCATCCTTTGTCAAAGGCGGTTTTTGTGAAAGAGAAAACTGTTTAAAAACTTATGTCACAAACTTCTATGGAAAAAAAATCATGTAAAACTAAATGCCATGAACTTTATTTTCCTTTTTTTTAAAGTTAATTTTTCTCTAACAAGAGAGATTACGACAATTCTATGCAAAACCATTAGTATCGCGATATTGTTTAAAATTTTTAACATTTGATTTTATGTGAAAGAAATCCTTTTGATTTTGTTAACTGTTAATTTTTTTTTTACTACGTATAGAGAAGAATTAGATTGTTTTATCCTACTTGCAAGCTAATTCCTTCTTCGTTTTTGAACATGCATACATACATAGATACACAGAGATTCGCTTGAAATTCTTATATTGAATTTTACCCAACCCATGATGCCCCAATCAGATTTGTATCTAAATATACTTGCATCAAAATCTGATAGGTCCGTTAAATTCGATTAAGTAAATTAGCATAAAAATAAATTGAAAATATTAGCAAATGAGTAAATTCCTAAATCATCATCATCATCATCATCATCATCATCAACAGCAACAAAAGAGTAAAATTTGAGGTACTAACATAGGTTTGGTATTGGAGCAGCCCGTCATAAGTTATAACACCAAATAAATGAATGAATAAATAAAACCGCGACACAATTCATAAGCTTCGATCATTGAAAATAATGTCCTAATTAGGGACCAACTTCTGAATTATTTGGTATTCAAAATGAAAAATTAAGAAAGGGCGAGAAACGAGAAATAAATCAAGATGATAGTTCTTACAAAACAAGAAATCCAACTGATTCCCAAATTCGCTGTCATTTCAAACAACTGAGAAAAAAAATGGCAATGATTTATCTCAAAATAAATGAAGGCAAACTGTAAATTACTCTCTATTAACAACAGAACACACTGGTAACCAGCGGCATCATTAATCAATAATCGGCTTGAATCCCCGAAGGATTCTCAGCATTTCATCCCTCAACTTCAGTAGTGTCATAAGCACATTGCTTCAGAAGTAAAAACTAGTTTAAACTGCACGCTTTTTATTCTGTTTTTTAATAATTTCTGAGGATAAGTATCGTAACCGGTTTCATGACATTAAATGTGCATCAAATAAATATCAGTTATTAGATCATTGAACTTCGATTTTCGTGCACGGATCCAAGGGTTGACATCCTTTGGATGCACATTTATTGGATATTTTCTCAATTTCGAAGGCTTTTTGAGCACCGGCCCATCCCCGGAACAATGCGCATCCCTCTGCCTATCATCCAAATATTAAAGGGGAAATACCACCGAGTTAAGTAGGTTATTTATCATCAGGAAAAAAAAAGACCCATCTCCTCGGAGATTATAGGTGGAATATTATTTCTAGGCAATACCAATTCACTAACAGTAAACAGATCATAAAGCTATCATGTGGTATCCTATCTTGACAAGAAATTATCTATATGCTAAGATATCTATGTCAAGATCATAAAGCTATCATGTGGTATCCTATCTTGACAAGAAATTATCTATATGCTAAGATATCTATGTCAATATGACAAGGGCTATAGCTCAGTATCTTGACAAGAAATTATCTATATGCTAAGATATCTATGTCAATATGACAAGGGCTATAGCTCAGTTAAGTTAGGTAGAGCACCTCATTTACACGGGCGCCAATGAAAAATAGCAATATTCTATCTCAATGTCTCTCAATATGGAAAATAGTGTCTTGGCCATTATTGCATACTGACTACCATTAAACTATATAAGACTCTTGATAGGTTGTGAGGTAGAACATGAAATTTTCATGAATTGCCATAAATTGAAGGGAGGGTATAATGAAGAGCTAAATGTAAATAAAAACAATAGAAGAGATACAAATAAGATTATCTCCCTTCCTGATAGCTGAAAACAGGTTTAAAGAGACTGAACAGAATATTCATCTTACTACTGTTTGTATAAGAACTTCGAGATGAAAAAAAAAAAAAGTGTCTCAAATATGATTAACACTTTTGTATAACCATGTGGAAAACTGAAAAGTAATGAACTGAAATGCACCAGGAAAATAATCAAAGTAGCGAACAATGTAACATCTATTATGATCTAAGAAATTACTTAAATCTGTGATCCAGATACAAAATCTTGAATTTACATTTCAGGTGTGGTGATCATTGTTCTATGTGATTCAAGTTAGTACTGTATCAGAGGAGTTCTATACCTTCTTTACCGTGTGATTTGGTACACACGCTGCCTCCAGAAGCATACTTCTCTGAACCAAAGTCACAAGTGCCTGAAACTATATGCCCTGCAAATAATAATGCAATTTGTTGATAGGCTGAAAACTCCATCCATAATAATGAAACAGGTTTCACAAAACTATCATGACCTTTGAGGAGTTCTGCACAAAACTAACCACAAACTTTTTTACTAGAGAAAACTTTAACTTTCACAGCTGCAAAGAAATGCCACGGGCTACACTTGGAAGAAGATAGATAAAGTAAAGGCAAAATTATCCAAAGCATGTCATGTGCAAAAAGCACATGGTAGTTCAGTAAAAAAAATGTTCATGTTAACAGAAAATGTTCACGGTATTTTTGTGCAGAACCCCCTAAAGTTCATGTAGGTTTGTGAAATTTACCCTAACAAGAACTCAAGAAAACTTAGTGGCTGCCCTACATACTTACTGTTTACAGTACGGTCAGTTTAACTAGCGGTAAGTAGCCCATTTAGAACCATTTGCTCCGACTGAACTCAGCATTCCTAGTCACTAAATGGTTTCTCTTCCGTGTCAATCCACCGTCACTAAAACTTCCTTCTGCTCCATGATCTACATCTAAAAACTCATTAGACCATGATTGCATAGGAATAAGATAGCTATCATCCTTGGCTTTCATTTTTCGCTTCTCATGCTGCTTCATGTTTTCTGATATTTGATGGAATGTTTTGTTCATCTTTGCAATCCCTCGTTCCATTGGTTCGACCACATGAGAAACAGTATACCTGACATCATCTGCCATCTGACCACATACACGTGAATGAGAAAAATTAACCAATCTAGAAAAGAAAAACAGTTGGGGATAGGGTTAACTGCAGCTACTTATATCCCTTGAACTATTTTATTAGCACGTCAGGGTTACTTTCTGATAGACATCCATGTACTATCGCCCAATTGCAGATAGGTCCCCTTAGTTCGATTGGTGCGGATAGATTCCCTGTACTATTGCCAATTGCAGATAGACGGCAAGTAAAAAAAATTTTGACACTTTGAGAGTCTAAAAAATTCGCTCAAGGGGTCTATCCACAATAAGGGGTCTATCCACACTAATAGAACTACAGGTGGTCTATCCGCAATTGGACTATAGTATAGGGGTCTCCCCACCCCAACCGAACTTTATACAATGTTACTTGTTTGCCCTCAATTCAGAGGGCAATTCAGTTCCTTTTCAGTTAACTGAGAAGAAAATGATAATATTTTGACCTAACATAAGAACAAATGTTGTCTGGAAAATAATGTTGTTTGAGTTCAGTGCTTGCAAAGTGCTAATAAGACCAATATGAAGAAGAGGAAGTGCATAGATATGGGACTGACAATTTCACTGCTTCCAAGGACCACATCACGAACACTTTGTGGTAAGCTTAGACGTCTCTGTCTATCATCAGATTGGGAAATGTTCATCCTTGTCAACCTTGCACTTTCCCTAACTTCTTCTGGATCTGGATCAGCTCCTAGTGATGCATAATCATCCATAACAGCAACATTAGGTACGCATCTTTCTCCATGTTGATAAGGTGTAGCGGGGAATACATACAAGTGAACCACAGCTGAGACTCCCATCTGTTTCAAAGAAGTGAAGAACTTGTTGGTAAACAGTCTAGTACAAACCAAAAACGGAAGCCATTGCATATCTCAAGATTTCCAATATAGATGATTAAATGATATCAGCATATTTCACATGGTAAGGATCTGTTTAAGAGGTTAAAATACAATAAACCGTAGGCAGGGGTGAAATCGTGCATCATTCTCCAAGGATATTAAACAGGCTCTTGTTTTTGTTTTTGTTTTTGTTTACTTTACACGTGCCAATTTTAGTTAATCATACCCAATACCTAGGGCTAGGACAAATGTATAATAAATGGTAATGGCAATGGGAATTTGACATAGACAAGGTTAAATGACTTGGTAAATTTCGTCAAGTGAAATTATTGAAAAATGAAAAATAAATTAAATATGAAAAGGAAAAGAGAACATCATAAGGTCTGTAGCACAAATCAAGGACCACAGGATTTGACAAAGAAATGAATGTTACCAGTTCAGAGTCAACAGTAGAAATTAAAACATTTATTCCTTTCCAGTGAGTCTAAAGTGTTATGTGATTCAGTGCACATGGAAATTTGTATATTTTTCACGACGACAATTTAAATAAAGGGCAACATTGGCTGATCAGCAACTCAATATCATATCACCAAATATAAGATTTATACCTAGTTGCAATGTCAGTTTCAGATGGGCTACTTGAGCCTCAAAACGTCATGGTTGGGAGACTTGGGTCTTAAAAACAATGACATAGCAACCATCAAGCAAAGGAGAATATATAAATAATACCACAAACAAGAGATGGATATTTCCAGTATTAGTATTATGATTTCTTTTTCTTTTCTTTTTCTTTTCAGTCAGGTGACTTAGAAACAATAATGTCCAAATTCAAATTTTGACATGGAAAAATAATGAGAGGCAATTAACTTTACCTCTAAGCATATGATATAGTCCTGGATGCGTGTTTTCAACTCTTGGGCCAAATGGCCCTTAAAGTACCCCGTTGAGAAAAGGAATGCAACAATGACACCTTGCCACCATGTTAAAAAGACAATTGACTTAAAGGTAAGAAATTTAGCGAGGGGCTTTATAGGATCCAACTTCTCCTTCGTGACAGTATAGAACTGTATAAGGCAATACAAGGCCCATGTCTGACTGAAATTCAGGACAACAGCTAGGTATGGATACCTACATATGCACAAAAAATTTGTCATGTACAAAGTCACCTTGATATCCTGATTCCATCAAAATGAGCTTATATAAGTTACAAGCACAAGTAGCAGTAATATCAGGTATAACGTCACAGCTAAGTTCCAAAGATACTAGAAAAGGATCTTAATACAAGAATGGAGGACAGGACTTCACCCGCATGTCCATTGAAACCTCCCTTCTCCATAAACCCCAAAAAGTTCCAAAATAATTGCTAAGAAAGCACATATGGTCTTCACTATCATCTGGATTACAAAAAAACATGAATGTCAATGGTTAAAGAAATTATGAGAATGAGCAAACCAAAAGTAATCTAGCTATACATACGTATTGAACAATGCCAATTTTCACAGCCTGATAAAAATCAGAACCAAGATACCAGTGCCTCAACAAGCAATTCAGTGGAAATGGATGCCTCACGATGCCATCTTCGTATGGAAGTTCTAATAGTGGCATGCTAGAAGTAATTTCAACCTGCTTCTCCATAACCCTAATAGTGTTCTCCTCACCACCTATTAGAACAGAGAACTTCTGCATTGATTAGGGCAACTGCATGCATATTTTACTTGTCATTTAAACAATCAAATTTCCAGAAGAAAATGTGTATGTTTGCATATGTTAAAGTAAAAAAGAGCAAAAACAAGAGCCTTTTATTCATCAAACTAAGTTGTGGAGAACTTGCCATTCTTGTTCCGTACAGTTTCAAACAATTCAACCTTTCATACTAAACTCCAAAGCATCACAGTTATAAATAGACCCTCCAAATCATATGGTACTTAGAGACAGTTATCCTCTATTTGATTTTTGACGATATAAGAGGAATCACACAAAATATGAAATATTTAATGGGTTATGTATCTAAATATTTATAAGATCATCTCCTTAACAGAAAAATAATAGTGAATGATGACTAGTACAAACAATTTCTAAGCAATGTTACAGAAAGCGCTAGGCGGCCTAGGCATTGGATCTAAAGCCTAGAGCCTAGGCGCTTAGGCAAGGCCTAGGCGGTCTTCTGTTTTTTATTTTTTAATTACAATAATTAATAATAAATTCCAATATTATTGAAAGCTTAGGTGGCGAACTGACACCTAAGCGGATTTCTTTCTTCGTTCAAGTGGTGGTGGAGGTTTTGCAGAAGGTCGGAGGAGGTAGAGAAGGTGTTCATAGTTGAATGCTAGAGGGTTTTAAGAAGGTCGGAGGATGTGGAGGCTACAATGGAGGATTACAATGAATACCTAAAGAGTGTAGTCCATGTAAGCATCTAATGCTCCCCTAGGTACTCCCAAAACCTAGGTGGGCAGCCGAGGTGCTGCCTAGATGCCAAGCGCAAGGCGGGCGGCCTAGCTACGGCCTAGGTTGGCTAGGCGGAAGCTTTTTAAAAACATTATTTCTAAGTATGAATACTTCGGGTTCATCACCAAATACTTTAAGGACTATTTTTCTGAATATGAAAGAACTTGAGGGTTATATATCAAAAAGATCCACTTAGTATAGAATGATCCATAATGCAGTATTTTTTAAATAAATGCTGAATCCAGTGAAAGAAACTCACAGTATCTCAAAACTAAAAGTATCCATGCAATCACTTTTGACCCGAAAACCATCTTGCTTGAAGAATCTAAATACTTCAGGTTATTTTTCTAAATATGAAAGAGTTTGAAGGTCATATATCAAAAATATCTATTTAGAATGGATGATTTACAAAGCAGGTTTTTTATTTACATAAATGCTGAATCCTGTAAAAGAAATTTTCCATATCTCAAATTACCTTAGCAATACACTTTTGGCCTAAAAACAGCTGGAAGAAAAGTAAAAATGAAACGCAGATTTCCTGATAAAAAAGATAATATTCCAATTTTTTTCTCACAGTATATTTACAATCTTTTTAACAAGAAGCCACTGTTGATTATGACAACTCATGGGGACTATTGATTCTACATCTTAATATATTCACACTGATCATGATCTCTAGCTCTCTGCAGTCATGAAATCAAGTATAATATATGGCACTTAATCAGTAGGCTGATTTTAACAGATCATATTAAGAGAAACTTTTTTGCTGATGCTGAATATTCTCAAACAATTAACAATCTCATAACTCCTCAAACGTAAATCTTCTGAATAACATTTTTTTGCTGGATAATGAATTCAAGAACAAGTCAAACCTTAGTTCATGTTGCATTTATAAGACAAATAGGAATGCTGACATACCTAAGCAGGCAATCAAATATCTCTCGAAGCAATACAACGCAAATGCCTCGTAGCAGTCTCGCATTATTTCACAGACGAAAGCAACCTCGGAATTTAATAATGATAAGAACTGTCAAAAGAACATGATCCATAGACTGTGTTAGTTACCATCTAAAGGTAATGAACCTAACAAGTGCCATAAATCAAAGATAAGGTTCAAATCCTTATGATAGCTCAGAAAATTGATAAGCTATAAAACCTTCCATTGACAATGCATTTTTTGAAAAGTTATTGTTTATAAACACCAAACTAGTATCCAGACACAATTTTCGCTTTTTGGAACTTGGGAAAAAACCATAATATAAGAGTAAAGCAAAAAATTTTAAAAGCACTAAGTGCAAGAGTGTGGATAAAGTTCCGCATACCGATTCCACTGCATAAACAGGAACCATCAGGATGAGTCCAATCAGGAATTTTTGTTCCTGAGAGAGATAACAAAAAACAAAGTCCAGGTTAGCCCATTACCACACATTAACTTATAGTCAGTAATAAATCATCATTTATTCTAAACTGACTACAATATACCATGTCCTGCAACTGACATACTACTGTCTACGATACTATATCAACTTTAAATTAAATGACGTAACTGATAGTTAAGGAAACGTATGGAAACCTGAAAGAAATATACCTCGGGTTGATTGTAAATGGAAAGATGCTCAAAAATAAGGAACAAGGAGAGCACCACTGAAACCATTACAAATATGCCAGCACTCAGAATCGGCCAGCTGGGTAACATATATGACTGGAGGTCCAGATTCTGAGAGAAACTTTTCCATGACCGGCTTGATGACTCAGCCAGAGAAGAAAGCAGTAGCAGTGAACATAAAACTCCCTTCCAAGCCATTCAAGGAGGATGTTCTATCAAATTGCTGGCTTCAAAAAAAGAACCCACATGCTTGGACACCTGATTTCAAGTTATCTTTGTGTTATTTTCTCAGGTAGCGAGGATTGAATACAACTATGCCCCTCTATGCCTTCTTCTCCAAGCTTTAAAAAAGGTATGCTAAGCTAGGAACTCAATAAAGACAGTCTGTTCCCAAAAGAGGTCTCGAAGTATGAAACTCAGTAAATGTATAATCAGAATAATATGACAATGTAGTAGCAGAGTAAACGCTTGTCTTGACCAATTGCTTAAAATTTGTATGCCAATGCAAGACTGAGTTTAAGCCTATAAAAAAAAGGCAATATGTGAGACAAAGATAAATTATTCAGTAGGTTGATGAGATAAATTCACAAGTGCAATCCGATATGTCTGATCATTTATAAGTTCTTGAAGGATAATCGCACGAATTCCTGAACTCTATTTGCTCAATGTATAGTTCATACTATCATAGGAACGCCACCAGATTAGACTGATATATACTTACCCGTTCAATGAACCAATTCACCATTAAAAACAGTTGTGAAATGTTAAAGAAGTGTTAAACGAAACATAATATGGAAAAGGAACTCCTAAGGCACATTAGAACCAGTACTGATATTTTGAATTTAGACCCTTTAGTTTCAAGTTATCAGACAGCCAGTTGTCTAGAATGGAGAATATAACTTATCCTCTCATGTAAATTCTTTCGAGTCAACTCATAAATCTCCTTCAAGCATTAAGCTCAAATCATGACATCCCTTTTAACCGCCTCAATCAATGCTTACGCATATGTCAAATCTCAATGGGCGCCTCGAGCTCCCAGCAAAGCTAATCCTCTTACCTTCTACTCTAACATTTTTCCATGGTTGATAAAAGTTCAGATTGCTATTCTTCAACAATCAAAAGGGCAACACAAAGAAAGCACAAACTAGTGAATTGCAATATATTGTATTTCAACAGTGATTTTTCCATCTAATTAAAATACCCGATCTAAGTCCTACATGCACATCATAGGAAACAGAAAAATGAACAAATTTTACCAATAAACTATGAACTAATTAGGGTTTTATAAACAAGTCCTTATCCTGCAAACAAAATCAATTTGCATTGCTTGTAAAAACTCTAATCTCAAATACCGCCATCAAAACCTAATTTTGAAATAAATTTGACATAGAAATCGAAAAAAAACGCAAATATATGAATTTTCTCCATCCTTGACAACTGAAAACTACCGCCCGAACGAATTAGATTGAAGTAAGAGAAGCATACCTAGGGTTTTGATCGATCGAACGAGCAACGAGAGAAAAAATCTTAGGGGGGTGAGAGAGGTTTCTCTTGTTTTTTAAGGAAAAAAATTGTGTTTTTATTACTTTTGTTCGTTTTACGAGGAGTATTGCTTAGAGCGAGAGGAAACCCGCATAGAAACTATTTATGCGGCTGTGGGAGTTTTTTGTTTGGTAGAGGTGCGTTGGGAATCCAAGGGCATCACAACTAGTCTTACCAAAAAAAAAATCAAAATTAACTTGGTGGATAATAAGAGAAGAATACTATTCAAGAGAGTCTAACCGAGTTGGTAACCTGCGTAAGAGTAGTACTATGATGTATTTGATTTGACTCTTTTGGAAGCACCCACAAACTGAGCATTATGTGCATACTTCAAGACTAGAAAGGTAAGATTCCATATTATATTTCTTCAAGTAGCATTCCTCCTAACACAAGCAGAAAATGGAGCATTCACTATACAGTCAAATCTTGTGAAAAATTCCTCAAGGATCCAAAATATAGGACTAACAGGGAGGTCAGATTAATGATGACCAGTTTATTATACAATAGGAGGGGGGCACCTCACATGTCCCTATGTTGGTCACATATTTTAAGTCTGTAACAAAGCTCATCCCAAAATCTCCATCCAAGACACAATTTTAACCTTCACAGGGATTGAGACTCTCCAAATATTAACACAGTCAAATCCCAAAATCTCCATCCACACCAAAATTTGGTAATAAGAATGTACAGAAAAATTACCGCCACAGATACAACAATTGAACTTGGAAGATGGTCTTTATATAATTACCATATTGTAAAGGGGATTTATATAAAAAGCCATATTTTAAAGTAGGCTTTTTTCCGCTTTTGAGTCCTCTACAAAACAATATTTACAGAATAAGGCCCAGCCTACGAGAGGCTCACAGGTTACCCACCTTGGGATAATTTTATCCCTTTTCTCCTCCGCTGCCCTCCGGCTATGGATTTGGTCTCAGGGACCGGAGTAGCTTCAGGATTCACCGCTCGGCCTCGCCGGAGCGCCGCCTTGGGACCCCGGCGCCCAAGTTCCCTCCTCTTCCCAAAATGCCCCCGCCTCTCTCTGCACGCTCAACGCACTTCTCTAGTTGCTCGTGCGAAGAAGAGGGGCTCTGTCGCCCAACCAATCCTCGACGAGGAAGGAGGAGGAGAAGGAGGAAGAGACGATTATGCTGAGGATTTTGGCGATGGTAATTTTTCTTTTTTTTTTCGCGAGCTCGGTGCTCTTTTTTTAGCAAATTTGTAATCTTTATATGGGGTTAATGTGTTTGGTGAATTTTTCTTTCCTCCTTCAAATTATTATTTCTTATGTTGTTATACTTTTTCATGGTTTCTAGTATTGGTAGTGCGATACAAATGGTCACAAGCATGTACTTTACTCCAAAATTGTTTTTTTCTAAAGAAAATATTGGAGTTTTATCATCTACTAAGCAACCCACAAGCTTAGATCTCCTGAATGCTAGAGTGAAAGGTGAATAAACCCCCCCGATATATCTCGTGTAGTGAGAGAAAATACGCAATATGCATGAAGAGGAAGAGGGAGTAGAAATGGAGAACTTACTAACTAGGGGTTATGTTTTTATATTCCAACATGCCTCCCCGCAGGTTGAGCGCCCTTTTTACGGGCTGAAACCTGGACTCGGGTTGCAGTATCGGTTTTTAGACAATCCGCTTCAATACGTAACCAGTGGGTTTTGAACGTGGTTGCTCTGATGCCATAGTCCCTCTCTGATACCATCTTGAAGTCCCTCTAACTGGTACACAAAACCCTAAAGTTAGGATAAGAATTTAGGGCTATGTTTTTATATTCTAACAAAGGCCATCCATTTGTAGGGCTTTTTTTTCTTTTTTTTTTTACAGCGGTTGAGATCTCAGCTGTCCAAATTAGAGGCAAGTGTTCTGATAGGATTCACACTCTTGCACATCCCATAACTTCACAACATATAACAACAGAAGATAGAAGCACCAAAAACATCCCCTAGGATTCAAAATGTGGGAAACAACAAAGTATTTTTCTAAACGTCAATAACCAGTGGACCAACTTGGTCGATGCTTCTGTGGAGTGTCCACAGCTTTGAATTACACCACAATTGACCCTACTACTAGTTGGAAAATGCATATACAGTATTATTATGCGAAGATGAACCTACTTGCTAGGCAAAACTTTACTTCTATCTAAGTGGGATAGTGTGTCTTCCCTCAAAATATTGACTCTTTTAAGGTGTATGTTACTCTTTCTTTCATCCATAGAAGGTGGAGAAATAATTTCTTATGTGAATCCTGCTAATGCTACAGATATTTGTTCCTAAATTTACAGGTTACTTAGGCCTATTAATTTAGTTAAAGAATAAAAGTAACCATATCATATGTACATAAAATTAAGATGAATAGTAGACCTTAATGTGTAAGTTAGTGATTCTATAGTGAAATTGCCTGGGTATTTTTCAACATTTGACCACTCAAGCATTGGATTATTCACTAATGTCATCAGACCTAATTTTTTGAGTCCAATCATGGTAAGGAAATTTGTAGGTGTAACTGCAAATTAAGCAAGCAGACGGAAAAAATTTAGTAAAAGAGCTAGACAGTTTTTATAAGTATATTTGTTTTTTAGGCATTTAGTATTCTCACGGGTTCATATTTCAACTTCAAGTAGTTTGTTCTCTTGCTTTTCCTTCACTATCCATTTTCTTCTGCTGGCTTAAATCTGCAGCACTTTATTCAAGTTATTCAAATTCTTACCTTATTTAGCTTTCCTAAGTCCTTTTGCTGTTGTGTTTCTAAACTTTATAAGGCTACTACTGAGGATATTTTCTCTGATAATGTATATTGGAACAGAAATACTGGTGGATGATGATGAGGCTTTTGAAGATGAATTTGAGATGGATGATGCAAAACTATATGTAAGTTCTATTTATGTCATTATACTGGAAGAAATGTGTAGGTCTTCCACTAGCCAGGTTAGCTTAGCTTCAACCCACTCCTAAATAAACCTGATATAGATAAGACCTTCAATCAAACAATTCGATCTCATCCTAAGCTGGACGAAACTAAGTCTTTCAGAGCTTTTAATTGGGTTAATGTGTTTATTTGCAAGTTTTGTTAGATCAGAAGCTTTTGGCCAAAACCCATTTTATCTTGTCTCAAGCCAAATTAAGCAGCTCTAACTCACATATATTGTTGGGTTAATTGCATGTAGAACCCTGTACTATTGTCCAATTGCGGATAGACCCCCAGTAGTTCTATTGTTGCGAATAAACCCCTTGTCCTTTCACC
>NC_033802.1:3871509-3886953 GCF_001876935.1 Asparagus officinalis
TTTCTTGGGTCTTTTACCCTCAAAAGGTCTATTTGTCAAAAACATTCTGCTACTCTGAGAGTAAAAGAGTCCCGGGGGGGGAAACATTCAGGGGGTTTATCTGCAACTATAAAACTACTAGAGGTCTATCTGCAATTAACTATATATTGTTTCAAAGGATGCTAACCTATCGTTCAATTTGATCCATCTGAAGGTAGGAGACGGAGGTGAAGGTGGTGGAATATCTCTTGCTGGTACTTCGTGGGACAAGAAGGCATTAAGTCTGGCAGAAAAAGTTTCAATGTCATTTGATGGTGACTTGAAAATATATGCTTTCAAGACCACTGTAAATTCTACCATCCGGGTACGAATTGAAAAGCTCTCGAGTAAGTAAGTATCCCCATATGATATTATCTTCTCTCAAGAGTAACTCTAGCAATATTCCATGCCTGATTTGCTGAAATTTATGTCGCCAGCCCCAAAAATCTGGGATACATGCTTTGTTAGTTGCTGTTGTTTTCGTCGTCTATAAAATGTAATGCAGTGGTGTCACTAATCACTTTGAATACTTAATAGAACAAAGGGTAAAAATATGATGGTTGCATTTGAATGGTTTCATCTTCTTTTTTGACAAATAAAAGTGCTTATACAGGCATTACTGAGTATGTCCACACTTTGACCACTAAATTTATAAGGTGTTCTTTTTTTTTCTTTTCATTTTGTTCTCTTATTTTCTTTTTTGAAGAGATGAAGTCAATAAACTCTGATAGCATTGGATGCAGATGTCTTCTTTATTGAAAAGTAAAAGAGGGATATATGAAACTAGTTGTCACTTGTCAAAATAAAAGGAGAAATGATGCCTCTTTAATTCCTATTAACACTGTACATTACTTGTGCCTTAGCAAATTGGTATAGTATAATATTTTGACTCCCTTTAGTTATTGCCACTAAATCGTATTATATTGTAGATTTATATAAGCAAATTCTTTATAGGTATGGCTCTCCCAGTATGACCGATATCGAGGCTTTCTCTTCTGCCTATCAAGAGCTCTTAGATGAAGCTGGGCTTGCTGGCACTATTCCAGAAAATTTATCGTTGGAGGTAAGTTTAACTATTTCTTTTTTTATTTTTACAGCTACATTATATTCGGATACTAATGACTTTCACTATACAACTTATTGATTTTCACTCCTTAAAAAAGTCACACGCTGAGAAGTCTACGTCATAATCAAGTTTGATTTGTTTTAGAGCTCTATCATAGTTGCCCTGATACATTTCCTTGTACATCCACTATTTTATTGTCTGTGGATTGTGAAAATGAGCCACTGAGGAAGTGCTCAAGAGTTTTTCCCGTCTTGTTACTTTATATGGTTAAACAATTCTCATTGATTTTCTAACAATATGATATTGTCCTCAACATTAGGGAGGACATAATACTGGTTAACCTAGGGAGTATTTGGTTCACTGCATTGCATGCAACTGCAGTTGCATCTGTATTTGCATCTGTAGTTGCAGATATTTGTTTTGAGGTAATCATGTTTTGTGGAATTCTGTAAGGGATTCATAGTGACCAGAGTTGCAATTTAAACCTCATTCACAATTCAAAAAAGTTACAACCGCTACTTATGCCCAAATCGTCGTTGCTTGCAACATTTGACTCTTTTGCAACTGCAGTTACAACTATATTTATTAGTCGCAATGAAAACAAACAGTTGCAACTGGCCCAAAATGTTCCAGTTGCATGCAATTGCGCTTACAATTCTCGCAGTTGCCATGAACTAAACAACCCAGAACTGAATCGAAGAGTATGATTCATGTAGCCAGACACAATAAATTTGAGATAAAGGTTTTGTTATTTTTCTCATTAGCAACCTCTCTTTTGTACCTTAAAGGTATCTTCTCCCGGGGTTGAAAGGGTCGTTAGAATCCCTGAAGAGCTTGAAAGATTCAAAGAGAAGCCCATGAAAGTGAGATACACCATCAACAACGCTGCATCTGATTCCCCTCAAGAAAGTGAAGGAATATATAAGCTTATTTCTTTCGATTTGGATTCTCAAAATTGCACTTGGGGTATAGCAGATGTGAAGGCGAACAGAAAACAAGCAGGAAAGGGGAGACCACTCACCAAGAAACAGAGGGAATGGCGGTTGCAGACGCCATTTGATTCATTGATTTTGGTCAGAATACACTCTGATTGTTGAATGTGTGTTTTTCGATTTTTGAAATATATGAAATAAGTAGTTATGGTGGGTAGATGATAGTGTAGTTTTACATTTTTTTTTGCACAAAAATATGAGTCGTGATGACTAGAAATTTAGTAGTTTCTGCTAATGATGCGAAAACTGAAGTATATGGTTTGATTGTGTGCTTACTTAATATTAGGCTAAACTTCAATAGAGATCCCGACGTATTGATTAAATATTATTTGGGTTCTTAATGTTTGAAAGCCATGCCCCTAATATTATCTCTGTCATTAACCTGGGTCTTTTTTTTTGTACAAAATTCTGTGGAATCTTGCTTGCATTTGGTATAATCGTGGCTCTGCCATGTGTCACTGCCACGCCATCAAAAAAATTAGTGAAATTCTAAGTTCAATATGAACTTGTAATTTTACTATTTTTTTGTTAATGTGGTAGGATAAAGTTGGATTTTTTTAGTAATTTTTTTGCTAACATGAGAGTGCCCTGTCAACGCCATGTCAGTAAGAGGCGTTTTGGGGAGAAAGCTGCCATAATGGCAGGTTTCCACCCCCCCCCCCCGCTGCCATAATGGCAGCTTTCCACCCCCTCCCTGAGGCAAAAAACCCAAAACAAACAGCCTCTTAATGGAAGTTTGTAAAAAAGATCTAGGATGATTACATAGATAACGTTTGGGATTCCTAATGATGATTTCTAAACATTAATGACCCAAATAATATCTGGCAAATACTTTTAGGGGTCTCTAGTGAACTTTTCCCTTAATATTATGAAGGTATGTTCTTATTTATTATTACTAGTATAACGCTCGTGTGATGCATGTGGACATACTCGTTTTATGTTCCAAATTCTTTTATGTAATTTGTTATATAATTCATTGAAAGTTTTCTTTTGGATCTAATTATATAAAACCTTGAGGACTCATTTGTAATTTTTCATCAATGAAAACTTAGCTAAATATTATTTTTTATGAGGTTCACTTCTAAAGTTAATAGCAGTTGATCTCCAATTTTATAGAGCTCCAGGGTTCTTTCTAAATTTATAAAATTTATGGATTCTTTCTAAAAAGTTTATGAAAGAACAATTTTTCACTGTAGACCCAAACCGAGTTTTTATTATCAAAATCGACCGATTTTTTTTTAATTACCAAAATCGATCAGTTTTATGCCACGTAAGCATAATCTCATTTCCTAATTAGTCGGGGTTGTCAACCCCGACTGTTTAGGAGTTGTTAAACCCCAATTAAATCAGGTTTAAGGCTTCTAATTGGGGTTTAACAACTCCTAAACAGTCGGGGTTGACAACCCCGACTAATTAGGAAATGAGATTACGCTTACGTGGCATAAAACGGGTCGATTTTGGTAATTAAAAAAAATCGGTCGATTTTGGTAATAAAAAATCGGTTTGGGTCTACAGTGAAAAATTGTTCTTTATGAAATTGGCTCAATTAATTTTAAACAATTTATGAAGCTGAAGGGTTGGATGATTTAACCTGAGATTAGTAAGTATATTAAGAGGATTTGTAGCGAGGTTATGATGGTAATTAAATAACAAAAGTTTGATGTAGCTATATGCTATTTACACAACTACAAAAGAACAATATCAAAAATACATGTTTATATGTGAATGAATTGGAGTGGGCTGAAGGTTAGAACCATACTCTGATAAGACACTTTCATTGCCTCTTTACATAACTATCTCGAACAATAATAATAACTGAAAATGAAAAAAATATATATTCAGCAAGAATTTATATGCAATTTAACATTTGCTGCATCAGATAAAAAATTAAATAATATTTAAATCCCACTTCCTCTCCGTGACCAAGCTCACTATATCTCTATGTAAATGTTACTGCGTATGTTTGGTTCAATTTCTATAAAAAAGAGGAAAAAGAAAAGTACTCAAAATTTGATTTCCTTGTATTTCTATAAAATTTGTAGGAAAAGTTTATAGAACTCAAAAGAGTACCATATTTCTTGTTTTCTGCTATTTCTTTGTTTGGTTCAAAGTATGAAAAAGTTTCTACCTTTATAGAAAATATGTTGTTTTCTTTTTCTTTTATTTGGTTGGATGTCACTTTTATAGAAAATAGCTTACTAACAACGTCCATGGGAAATCACATGGGAAGGGTACTGATGTACTTAATTATTTTTTTAATATATGCGTCAGATTTGTGGGTGATTTTCGCCTATTTTGAACGGAAATTGATTTTTATAAAATGTGGTACTTTTTTGTACTTTATAGAAAAAAATTCTGTAATTTTTTTTTGAACCAAACACAGTTTGTAGAAATCTTCTGAAAAGTTTTATTTACAAAACTACCACTATCAGCCATTTTCTATAAAGTTTTCTATAAAATCACTCAACGAAACAACCCCTAAACTAAACTGAAAGAGGGAAATGTCCCTACTTGAAGTGCTGGTCTTTATCAATAGTTAAAATATTCTTAACTATATTGTTAGTAAAGCTACCACAAACTCTGAAATTAGCCAAAAAAAAAAATACAAAGAAAAGAAAAGGAAAGGAGACTCCAAAAACTTAATTAGATTTTGGTGGTACAATAAGAATTGAATCAGTGCATTTATCTCCAGACTTGTTTGCACTAATTCAAGAATAGAAAATCCTTGAAATACCAACTGTCATATGATTAAGAATCAATAAATAGTTTTTCATTTAGTGGATCAAGTAGGTAATTAAATTTCAAAGTGTTGACTGGCCGAGCCTAACCTAAAAACCATTTGTTTACACGCTAACAAGTCAGCGAAGGGATCCAATTTTCTTCATAGAGTTAATGCATGAGATATGTATAGAGAAAAAAAAAAATTGAGTGGGAAATCAAGAGCAGATCTTTTCTCCAATATATTTTGGCTCTTCTGTGTGGACTTTTATGAGCCAATGACTACTTTAATACTCCAAGAATTTGGCCTTGAATTTCGGGCTTTTAAGGAATATTTTTTTTCTAAAATACAGTTCTCATATTGACTGTTTAATTGTTCACGCCTGGTTTTATTTATTTATTTATTTTACTTAAAAATGAAAAAAAAAATCTAGCAAATTTCTTCAAGAAGAAAAGTACTGAATCTCTCTGTGTTAGCTCTCTTGATGAACTAATTTATGAATTTTTCGCTCATGCCATTGTCAATTTCCTTCAACTTCCATGTTTAGCATACGGAAAGTGAGAAAAAGTGAAAGCAACTTCTCAAGAATATACTTTCTTATTATTTTCTATTTTTTAGAATCTTGTTTGGATGATAGAAAATTAAAAAAAGAGAGAAAATTGGGGTGACAAATAATGTGACATTTACTTTTTTTTTCCTTTTTGGTTATCACGGAAAGTAACAGCAGAAAGTGAATAAGTAAGACTAAAATAATATGTGAAAAATCTAAAAATATATTTTCTCTCTTCTCTCTCTTTACTTTCCATCCACTTCCTTCAATTTTTGAAGAAACTAAACAAGGCTAAAATGTTGATGTGACGCCCTTCACTTCTTATTCACTTTCCAATGTCAAACAAGAAAAAGGAAAATGATAGGGGCACATCCCAAACCACACCCCCTCTCTCATATGCTACAGTGCACCGGGCCTCACATGGGATTTTAAAATTTTAAAATCTCATGTGGGGTCCGGTGTACTGTAGCATATATATGAGAGAGGGAGTGTGGTTTGGGATATGGTTGGGGGGTGTGCCCCTAGTGCCACCCTAAAAATTGGAAAGTGAAGCCACTTTTCAATTTTGGGTCCACATTCTATTTACTTTCTGGTTGCCAAGCACACCCTAAAATGCCTTTAATGAGTTAAATAAGAATGAAGTCACTGATACAAAAGTGTTCTGTTCAAACAACACAGTTATCGCACGTTTGCTTGCAAATGCAAATGACATAAAGTCCCATAAAGACTATCAAAAATTTAAAACCTAGGAACAACATACAATATATATTAAAAAGTTGGAAATGTACTTCAAATCCCTACCTTCAGCACCTAGACTTAGACTCAGATATACATGCACCATGCTGTAGCTTTATTCAACTCGTGCATGTCCATGAAAAAAATGGTCCCAAAAAAAAGCCAAAAAGGAATATAGAAATAGACACGCGTGCACTACGAGATAGAGAAGAGATGCACCCATGCCCAAGGACTATTCTTGGTGGGATAAGCTATTATAAGAAGAGTGGGCCCGGCGATCTAAACATATAAGGGATATAAATCTTATCAGAACATTCTGTATACAAGCAATATAGCTATAAAGAAAACAGTTGGAGGTAAGTGAATAGTGAGGTGGCCCCTTGGTTAACTTCTGAATTTACTTAATTCTTTTTTCTTGTAGAAGCAAAGACATGGTCTAACCGTTTTTTTTGCAGGCTGGAGTCCAAATTGTAGATCCTGTGGTCGATGTGTTCAATGGACAAGAGGTGGAAGTGTGGCCTCTCATTTCATCCATACACAGCCAACTTCTAAATTCTTTTCTCTTTTGTGATTTTAGATGCCTTTGAAAGCGACAGAGAGGGATGTTTATGAATTCTTCTCGAAAGCAGGGAAGGTTAGTGGAATGAGTTACTTGGTCCTCTTATCACACAATAATATGAGGTTGATGATTGTTTTTAATTTGTTAGGTTTAGCTTCTTGTATTGACATTACACATCCATCTGAGAAGAGTGTTCTGATATTTACATGTATCATGCAACCACAGGTATCGGAGCTTACATAGTAGTACAAGTATACTTATCTCCCCTGCCCAGTTTATTATTTAAAATATTTCGTAACTTGTTATCTTATTAGGATTAAAGCTTTTGGTAGGCAATTCTCTATTTCAATATCTTCAGTACATACATTGAGATACACTTGCTTCTTATTGCAGTAAATGCTTCTGTGCCTTCAATGAGGCCTATTATAATGACTTTTTTGTGGCTCAACATTCTTTTATTTGGTGAGTGTGAAAAGAATTGGAAGTTTGATTGCTCACCATATTGGGTGCAGTCCTTAGGGTGGTGTTATGTGTAGTAAGCATGGCAATGCATTTTTAAGCTGCAAACTGTATAAGTATTACTTCATTAATGATGTTAGATTTACAAGCAATTAATTTATGGCTTCCAGGTTAGAGACGTGCGGCTGATCATGGATCGGAACTCGAGACGATCGATCAAAAGGAGTTGGGTATGTTCTCTTGTTCTTTAACTTGTTTGTTGATGCATTATAGCAAGGTTCTTAGACATGCTTCCATGAGGATGATCCTTCTAAAGTTATTTTGCTCGATTATTCAAAAATTCAGATAAGGAAAGAACATCACGTGATGGAGGTTTCAGGAAATAGTGATAATAAACAACTTGAATTTTCATGAATGTTGTAAGGCATAAAAGGTGATGTTTTGGAAAAATACAATACTTTGCACCACATATTTTGGGATCCTTTTTTTTGATAGATTTTGAGCTTGAGGTAATCTACATTCAGAAGCAGATGCAGGTAGTTTGATTTAATTCATGACAGAAGAACAAAATTGATAGTCTAGTTTATCCGTTGTTATCTACTATACTATCTAGATACAAATGTCAAAACTTTTAAGCATGTCCTACTCATGCATCATCTGGTTGCAAGCTGAGAAGCCTTTTTATTTGTTTTGGAACATGGCAGAACTAGTTAAAAAAAGTTTACATGCTATTCATAGTTGTTAAGCACTCCCAACGATGTGTATTTTTTCTAAGCAGCCCAAAAGTGAAATCAACATAATGTGATATTCTTTTGAGCTCTCTTCTTCATTTATCACAAACGTTTCCTCAGCAATAGATGTTAACCTGTCCAATGAATTAGATCTATTAAAGGTTGTCCAGTGAATTAAAAAAATCCCTTTGCAATTACTTTCGCATCAAGCTCTGTACAAGGCTAGAGCCTAGTTCAAATTTAATGAGTCCTCTTGTAGGCTGTCTAAAAATCACTGCAGATAGCTGATCCCCATCAAACACCGATGACGAAAGTTACAATCTGACGACTTCCAGAAGGCTACAATTTGAAGACTTTCACGTAGAAGGTTACAATCTGACGACCTTCACAACAACTAATGAAAGCTCTAATTCAACAGCCTTCACAATCAACATCGGGAGTTACAATCTAACGACTCTCACATATCAAAGAGCTGCAGCAAAGATTACAAAACGACAATCTTTGCAACGCTCTGACAGAAAGAGACTATAAATCGACGGTCTATTCAAACCAAGACGTGGAAGTCCTCCCCGCGTACCAGCATCAAGACGCACCGCGTTCATAGCCACGAACGCAGCTCAAGCACAGCCTCCGAAGCTGCCAACGCAGCTTCTATCCGCTGCCAATCTAATCGCCGCCAGACGCAGCTCCAATCCGCTGCCAAACGCAGCTCAAAACTGCTGCCAAACGCAGCTCTAATCGCCGCCAGACGCAGCTTCAATCTGCTGCCAAACGCAGCTCAAAACTGCTGCCAAACATAGCTCTAATCGCTGCCAGACGCACCTTCAAACATCGAAGAACGCAGCTCTACATCACTGCAGAACGCAGCTTTACAACGCTGCAAACGCAGCTTCATATCGCTGCAGGACGCGCCTCCAGACGCTGCGTTCAAACGCAGATTTCATTCCAGAATGCAAGATTTGCGTTTGACTCGTTCAAACACGAGCTGAACGGTTTCAAAACCGTTTCCCACGATCTGAGGGGATCACAACTCCACTCAGGAGTGATTTATGGGGCGGTTACATCCCATTAGCCCCACTTAGGAGCGAATTAAGGAGGTGGTTACACCCCTTAATCCCCTATAAATAACAAAAAATCAATTCAGTTAAGGGCGGTCGGTTGGAACTTCTTGGCTCGTCAACAGGATCCTTAGAGCATTTCTGGAGCTTTGGAGATCGGCAACAAGATCTTCTTCATCCTTGGCTTATAACCGACTTTCGGTTAAATCAACTCTTTCATAGAGTTTTAAACTCGTTCAGAGTTCTCCACAACGTCAAATCGTGAGGAGAAGACCATGTTCCAGTGAATCAAGATATTCGGATCGTCAACGGAGAGCAAACTCGACGCGAGCATTCGAGGGAGGCATCTCATCGCCACCGTGAAGAACCCAGAATTAAACAAAGGGGAGAATCCAGATCATTCTCTTCTCTTTTGTAACCAGGAATTCAAATTATAATCGAGAGTTGAGAGAATTGTAATCATTCTTTTTCTAAGCAGTTAGAGAGAATAAAAGCAAATACACAAACACCTCTATGGAGAATTCATGACTTTATTCCTATGGGAATCAGGCTTTTGTTCAGAGAATAATGATCATGATTATAATAAGTAATGTCAACAACAATAGGAGAGAGAAGTATTACTAAGTACTTTAGTGAATTATGTTTGCCTGCAAAAATGAATGCATGTAATATTATGGGAACCTTAATTAATGCTCGAGAAGTTATGAGAACCTTTGAGCATAGTTAATGTCAAGTTCATTTCACACTTACTATTTAACCACATGAAATTGCTTCTATAGATCTCCATTCTTCAACGATATCTTAGATAGCTTATCCTTTCTCCATTACCATAGTTTTTACTCATATGGCATGTTATTCCTATCTATCTTGCATAATAAGGGTCATGCTTTCCGTTTTCTTTTGTGTTTCACCATTAAAGATGTCGATTTTAAATATAGAAGATTAAGCAGGAGACTGTCATTTGTTGTATCTGTAGAGGAAAGAAGCATAATTATTTTCTCGGCTGAACTTTTTTTTTTGTTTGAAGGATATGAAATATGAGCAGAAGCAACAACAACATCAACAACAAATGGTGTCTGACTTAGAGTCACAAGTGAAAGCTATGCATGAACTTTTTTTAGGTAGCCATCTTCATTGACTCCTCAAACTCGAGAACATGTGCAGGACCAGGTAATTATTTTTTTATAAAATCTCTTATATATTTTTATGATTGACTATTTGCACTTGAGAAAATGAGATTTTTACTTAGTAAGATAATAATTGCTTAATTGATATTTCTTAATTATGTGATTTTTTAATTTTTCAGGCTATCCATGCAAGATTAGGAGAGAGGGTAGCTCGAGTCTTCTTTTGACGATGATTAGAGATGAAACGATGTGTCTTTCCTAGACTTCTATTTTAATTTGTTTTAGATAGTTTCACGTATTTTCCTTTAGAACAATTGGGATATTAACACTTGTTATTAGTGTTGAATATTTGAGGATGGTGGGATTTTATTTATTGATGTTATTAATGAATGGAGTTTTTGATTTCTCTTTTATTCATTATTGGATATTTTTAATATATTTGTGTTATGAATCTTAGTTTCATGTTGAGAATAATATGATAGTTGCCTATGAATGGAAAAATTTTCATTAATGTAAATTAGAAATTTGTAGTCTATAATGACGGTTTTATAAACCACGTTTTATTCATCAACGAAGGGAAAGCACCATCGTTGATAGGTTACTAATTAACCACCATGATGATTTTTACGACGGTATCTAACCGTCATTAATTAGCCTTCAACGACGGGGTTGTCACCCGTTGTTATACAATAATAACGGGCGTACAAAACCATCATTACACAATAACAACGGGAATGAAAACCCATCATTTAAAGTAACGACGGGAAAATATCCCCGTAACTAATGGTAACGACGGGAAAATATTCCCGTCGCTGATGGTAACGACGGGAAAATAACCCCGTCACTAATGGTAACGACGTCGTAAATATTAACGACGGTAATATATTCCGTCGTTATAGACTCTATAACGACGGGTAGTATATCCCTTCGTGACCCTTTAGCGAAGAGGGCTTCAACGACGGGTGGCGAAGGGATTTTTTCCTGTCGTTAGCATACAATAACGACGGTTTTCAGCTCTTTAACGAAGGGAAATCCTTTCGTTAAAGGCGTAATTTCTTGTAGTGTTCGAACTCTCCCCTACTCTCCCCGTGAACAACTCAGAACTCCTTTATTTTGTAAGAAGCGTTCTAATAAAACGTCATACTCTCCAAAACTTTTATTTAATTCCTACCCAAAAATTATTGTTGGAATGCTTACCTCATCAATTTTTAGGGGCTGTTTGGTTCATTTTGTAAAACAAAAGGAATAATAATAGGATACTAAAATGATTTTTTCATACCTTTCTCATATATTTTTTAATAGAAATCAAAAGTTGATGGAATGCTCTATTATTTATATTTCTGTGTTTGGGTCACTTATAGAAAAAGAGAAATGAAGATAAGAATGGATGATGTGTATTAGTGGGGGTGTCAGAATTCTAACTCAATTCTATAAAATAAAAGTGAACCAAACTTGTGGGCAGTTTGGCAAGTCACTAAAATTGGGTCAGGTTTAAACCTAGCCCGATTTTATCTTGTTTTTAGTTTGGCAACTGATGGGAGTTGGCCTAGCTTTTTTTAGTTCACTTTTTAGCCTCAAAATCAGGCTAGAGTTGAACCACCACCTACCTAGTCCAACTCTAGTCTGATTAAGAGAGTACACCCCTCGGGCCTTGTTGTTTTGTTGGGGTTGTCAAACTGACCCTTAAGAATATGAATATGTTGGAACAACTTCTGGAAAATTCTGACACTATTCATTCTATTTCTTTCCCATTCTATAAAACTAGTATTAAGCTTGTGCGTTGCTGCAGATATTATTTATCAAGGTATATATGTCGTCGTATGATTCTTATACATAACTATTTATAAAAACTTCACCGATAATTTTTTACAACTATTTACAGAGTGAATATCCAAATCAATTAACAAAATAACACACCAATTAGTAAGTTTTTCAATTTTCTATAATAGAGTTAGAAAAGATTTGTATTTGTGAAATGTTTGAATGTTTGATAAAGTTTAAATTCATCAAAAAAGGAGTTATGAACAATATTTTCAATGCTAAAAATGTTACCTCAGCTTGGACAGTGGATAAATAGCAAAAAAAATTATTGTAGCATAAGGAGTGTGATTGAAATTTAAAAAAAAATACAATGTAGCGTAAAAAGTAAGGCTAAGGATGAGCTTAACACATCATAATCATAATCATGATGAGCTTAACACACCCTGGATCACACATAGAGCCACTCAAGTGTGATGGTTCTCACATTTACATACAACAAGGAAAAAGCCTTGAAAATGTATGCCACGTGGCAGCAGCTGATTCGCCATTGCTCCCTCCAAAATTCCTAACGACTCTTTCTTCGCTCTTAGACTATAACAATAGTCATGTAGCGTAAAAAGTAATTGTAATATTATGAATTACACTATAACAATAATAGTATTTATTGTATTTAAGATCACCACATCATAATCATGATGAGCTTAACACACCCTGGATCACACATAGAGCCACTCAAGTGTGATGGTTCTCACATTTACCTACAACAAGGAAAAAGCCTTAAAAATGTATGCCACGTGGCAGCAGCTGATTCGCCATTGCTCCCTCCAAAATTCCTAACGACTCTTTCTTTGCTCTTAGACTATCTCCATCAGGAGTCGAAATTTTAACCTTCTCTCTCCTACCACATCACTTTATTCCCCCTCCACATAATTCAACAATCTCCATTTTCTATCATCTCTACAGCAGGAGTTTTTTCAAAAGATTTTTACTTTATTTAGGACCCACTATAACCCCATCACTCCAACATATATACCCCACCTTATTTATTCATTTCTTTTTCTTATTTCATATATATTACTACTACTACTATTATTATTACTAATATAACTCATTTATTTATAATTATAATTTTTTAATATTTACATAAATAATATATATTATTAATTTAATTTTTGATAATATTTTTATATTAACAAAAAAACACACGATTTTATTAAGCATACGGAAAAGTCAAACACACACAAATTATTGAAATCATTAAAGAAAACACACATTAAATTGGTAAATCTAATCAGAGGTTGTTCCAAATTTCTGCCAAATGTGCTCGATGAGATCCTTTTTCAACTGAATATGTTGGCTCCTATCTCGTAGTTCGGCTCTAGTATGATTATCCGATCCGGATCGGTCTCGAACATGGACTTGAAACTCAGGCAATACGTCTGTTTGAACACTGGAAGAGGCGGAAGAGCTAGGATTGTTTGACGGTTCAAAGTCGATATTTTCCCAGTTTCGCGAATACGAATCTCGTTCATCTTCCACTATCATGTTATGTAAAATAATGCACGCCCTCATTATTTCATCTTCCACTATCATGTTTGAAGAATATAGAAGCAAAAGCAAAGAGAAGGAGAATAAGGTGTTGAAAACTCAGATTTTTTTTTGTCTCCAAATTACACAAGACTAATCTCTATTTATAGAGGTGAAAAAATAAAAATTATTGATATAAAAATTATAAATTAATTCCTAGTATTTATCTCCCAAAATATCATTTAAAAGTTAGGAGTAAAACAAAAAAACCCAACCAATCAAGCCTTGACACATGGCTCTCTTTAATTGTTGATTTAATGTTGCGGGACCCACTCGGAGAAGTCAAGCAAACTAAGGATGGGATCTTCATTTCACAAAGCAAGTATGCGAAGGAATTGGTGAAGAAATTTAAGTTGGAGAATTCTAAGCATGCGCCTACTCCCATGAGTACTAGTGTTAAGCTTGATGCGGATGAGAGTGGTGAAGATGTGGACCAAAAACTATACCGAGGTATGATAGGTAGTCTTCTTTATCTCACCGCTAGTAGACCCGACATCATGTTTAGTGTGTGTGCATGTGCACGTTTTCAAGCATCTCCAAAAGCATCTCACTTAATTGCGGTTAAAAGGATCATTAAGTATGTTAATGGAACTTTTAACCTTGGCTTATTTTATCCAAGAAGCACCTCTTTTGATTTATATGGTTTTTGTGATGCCGACTTTACCGGATGTAAGGTAGATCGCAAGAGTACTAGTGGAATGTTCGGTAAAAGAGAGAAGTTGTAATTTTGATTTCTTTGTTTTATTTTGATTTTCATTGTAAGCCGGATCTTATAAAAAGACCGGATCTCTTTGTAACGCATAAAGTTGTTAACTGAGTGCAATGACATCGATAATGAAGAAAACACCAACTTTCCCCGCGAACAAAAGTTCCTCGCAAACTTCTTCGATGACGACACCGAAGTTTCTATTGGGTCGTTGCTCGATGAGAAGCAGAAAGACGGGGAGTTGGTCGACACCTTCGTCAACGATCATGTAGAGCGACAAGATGTATCCCTAGTGTTTGTTGACACAAAATCTCAACTAGCGGATATATTTACTAAGCCTCTTGGAGAGGATGATTTTTGTCGCATAAGAAATGGTTTGGGCTTATGCACTATGTGAAAGTTCTACATTGCTTGCTTGTTTAGTGGCATCTTGCATCTTGCATTTCTTTCCCCATTTTTGATGGTGACAAAGGGGTAGAGAAATCTCCTCATTTGTTGCATATATTTAGGGGGAGCTCATAGATAGGGAGAGCACCTATCTATAAGCTATTTTATTTTTGCTCTTATATAATGGTTGGTTGTCATCATCAAAATGGGGGAGATTGTTAGCCCTTATGTTTTGATGATGTTCTTACAACCACCATTATCGGTACTAATGGCTTATTGAGTATAAATGTAGTAAATTCATTTGTCAAGCTCGTTAGTGCCATTAACGGAGGATGGATGGGCCAAGAGATGAAGCAACGATATTTTAAGAACGTCAAATTCGAATACAAGCTTCATCCGATTCAAGCTATATCAAAGCTCAAGTATTGTTCTTTATATTTGAGGATATTAGCTTTCTTTTTTTTCCCTCTCTAGTGCTAGAATGTAGGCAAAGAGTTACTGATTTTACTTGAAGCTATTGGGAATCACACACACGATTTCATACTTAGGTTTTTAAGCGTTTTTCACAAAATACTATTTTTCACAAGTATGAGGACCTATCTGCAAAATTCTTTTTCCAAACAGTTTGTTTTTAGTATTAAAAACATTTTACAAAGTTTCAGATTTTTCAGAGGTCAAATAAATATTTTGCAAATATTTAAAGTTGGTCAAAAACTGTTTTTCTGCAAAATGTCAGAGAAAGCGGTCGACCAGTCCGGTCGACCGCTCCCATCGCCTTTCCTTACTATTTTCCAGAGAGGTCGTCGGTCAACCGGTACGGTCGACCGAAATCTCGATTTTCTAATCGGTCGACCGTGCCGGTCGACCGACGGTGGTTCTGTTTGTTTTCCAAGTTTTCGAAGCAGCTCGCGGTCGACCGAATTTTTCGGTCGGTCGACCGAAGGTATTTTCGGTCGACCGATTATTTCTTCGGTCAACCGATTTGGTCA
>NC_033802.1:3887953-3998135 GCF_001876935.1 Asparagus officinalis
AGAGCAAGTTCGACACAATCAATCGAAGGAGGCACTCCATCGCTACCAAGAAGAACTCAGTTTTAAACAAAGGGGAAAACTAAATTCGTTTTCCTCTCTTTTGTAATCGGAATCCAAATTGTAATTGATTTTGAGAGGAATACAAGTCAAATTTTTCTTTCATTGTCTTTTTACTACAAATTTCCAACCAACAAAAGATGGCGACTCCGCTGGGGACTAGCTTCTCTGACGAGGAAGTGGTGGTGCAATCCGACGTTCATCTCACTGGAATGACCGTTGAAACTCTGATCATCGAGTTCGATCAAGCCAAGTTTGAGAAGGCCCTCTCCTCTGGATCCTTTAGCCCCAAGGCTATGCGCAAGATCCACAAAGTTTCCGAGGAGACTAAAGCTCCAGTTGTGGCCAACTCATCTAAAGACTATCTCCCATGGGGGTTGCACTGTTCATACAGTCCCCTCCCTAAAGGAGAAGAGTCGACTTCGGCACGACTCCAAAGCCGATCCTCCAATCAACGCGAACTCCGCGTTTGCGAGCCTCAACATGAGCTCTGCAGAAGCCAAGCTAAACGCAACCCTCAGGTGTGCGTTTCCCAGATAGAACGTAGCCTTCAGAGGCACGTTTCAACGCCAAGACGCAGACCTCAAAACTGCGTTGATTTGGCAGAACGCAACTCTCAGGAGTGCGTTTCAGAACCCAAACGCAACTCTCAGGAGCGAAACTCTCAGGAGTGCGTCCCAGAACGAAAACGCAACTCTCAGGAGTGCGTTTCACAAACTGAACGCAGCTCTCAGGAGTGCGTTTCACAAACTGAACGCAGCTCTCAGGAGTGCGTTTCACAAACTGAACGCAACTCTCAGGAGTGCGTTTCTGAATCCGAACGCAGATCGCAGGACTGCGTTTCACTAGCAAAACGCAGATTTTGGTCTTGCGTTAATCAAGCTAAACACGACCCCCGTGTTCCTTCTTTGGAACACGATGTGATTCGTCGTGTTCAAAATGATCAACATGGATTTAAAATTCATGTTTACCAAGAACCAGTCCCATCCTTTAACGGACAGGGGGTTCCATCTCTACCCTCACGCTCTGTGAAGGTTGCTCCTATGCCAAAGGAAACCCTCTCCTTTAGTCGCCGAGATTACTCGAGCAGCCCTACCTCTAAAGGAGTGGGCTCAGTTTATGCCAAACGCAGCCCTCAGTGGTGCGTTGTGCAATCAAAACGCAGCCTTCAAAACTGCGTTGATTTGGCAGAACGCAACTCTCAGGAGTGCGTTTCAGAACCAAAACGCAACTCTCAGGAGTGCGTTCAAGATCCAAAACGCAGACTTACAAACTGCGTTAACCAACAAAAACGCAACCGGCAAAGGTGCGTTTCATCAACAAAACGCAGACTTCGGTCTAGCGTTAGTAAAACAGAACACGACCCTCGTGTTTCTTCTTCAGAACACGATGCGATTCGTCGTGTTCAAAAAGATCAACGTGGACTCAAGATCCATGTTCACCAGGAGCCAGTCTCATCCTTTAATGGACAGGGGGTTCCATCTCTGCCCTCACGCTCTGTGAGAGGTTCATCTCAAGTCTCTGACTTGCGGGAATTGCTGTCGATGTTCAACCGACCGACGAATGTCGTTTTGCTCAATAATCGACGACATCCTCACAAGAAGAAGACTTTAGAGGTTGAATACATTGGAGTCACTTCTAACATGGTTGGTAGAGGGAGATCATCAACCCTGAGTTCTGACGAGTCAGAGACAGATCATTCTCCAAGCGTCATAGGAATCGCTAACGAGTTTGAAGGAGTCTACCAACGCACTCGGACGCAAACAGGAGCCATTCCCCCCGTCAACTATCGGAGTTTGGCCAGAGAAACTAATTCCGATGACGAACACCCAGCCATTGCAGAGTCCCAGTCATCAAGCTCTTTTATTGAACATAAGAGCTTCGCTTATATGACGGGAAACCATGAAGATCTCGCGAAGAGACTTGATGAACAGGAGGCCATGCTCAAATCTCAGCAGGAGGCCATCAATGAACTCATGGCAATGTTAACTCAAATCGTCGCAGACAAGGCCAAATCTCAGGAGACAGATTCGCCGCTTAGGCAAGAATCTTCCCGGAGAGGAAAAACATCTTCATCCCGACCTCACACAAGCAAAGGGAAGGAAAAAATGGTTGATGACACGGCTTCTGACCAAGAAGCCCACAACCTAGAATCTTCCTCTGACGAAGGAAGAGAGACTGAGAACGAGCAGAATCTTCAGTCTGCCAAAATGGAAGAATTGGAAGCCCGCCTTAAAGCCATTGCTAATAGAAGCGAGCTCCAAGATGAGGGAGTTATCAAGCCCTATCCTGCCGAATGGGATGCAACCCCTTATCCTCCAAAGTTCGAGATCCCAACGCTACAAATTTTTGACGGCACGGGATCACCGAACCAACATATTTATCATTTCAAGTCACAGACTGGAAATATGATATCAAATGACGCCATACTGGTTCGATTGTTCATTGGTACCCTCAAGGGAATTGCCTTTGAATGGTTCAGGAAACTGCCTGCGGGCTGTATCCAAAAGTGGGCGGATCTAGAGAGACTCTTCCTGTCAAGATTCTTTGAAGAGGATACAGAAGTCTCCATCCATACCCTTCTCGTTACTAAGCAGAAGAAGAGGGAATCAGTCAAAGCCTTCGTCAAAAGGTTTCGAAATATGGCTTTGCGTTGTCCGACAGGTATGACACAGTCTACCCTAGTACAAACCTGTCGACACAATTTGCAAACCGACCTCCTAGCTCGAATAGGAGTTGCAGAATGCCGTTCTTGGAGACAACTAATCTCTCAAGGCGAGCAGGCTCAAAAAATCATTGCCAGGATCAAAGCTGAAGAACAAAGTAGGCAGGATCAGCCCGAGCAATCAGACCAAGCCCAATCTTCTCCTGAGCAACCGGACCAGGCTCAATCTCCTCAGTCAGAAGGGGAAGATCCTCCGGCCACTGAAGCTAATCCTCTTCAGTAGGATGCCGGGCCTCCAACAACTATCACGTTAACAATTACCTCTGATAGTCAAACTCATCAGATAATGGCCTACCTGGTGATGTGACTCTATTCAGACTTCATGGATAGTGCCCCACTAGGTGATGTGTTTTGTCTACCTCTTTTTATTCCCCTGCTAAGTCTTAATCAAGACTGGGGGTTGATTACTTGGAATCCACTGGATTAAGAGTAACGAATCTTTCACATCGTCGAGTTAACATTACACTTCTGACGATCATCATCCCCACAGAGTATGCATTCAGTTTGCATCACTCCAAATTCTTGTCACGTTAACAATACACCTCTGACAAAACCCACTTATCAATCCTCGTCAATAGGATGATAAGTCCCCAAAGTTGCTCCAATTGCAACACAAATCCTGTCACGTTAATACTACACCTCTGACAAAACCCACTTATCAATCCTCGTCAATAGGATGATAAGTCCCCAAAGTTGCTCCAATTGCAACACAAATCCTGTCACGTTAACACTACACCTCTGACAAAAATCCACTTATCGACTCTCTCCAATAGAGCGATAAGTCCTCAAAATTGCTTCCATAGCAATATCTTTCTTGTCACGTTAACACTACACCTCTGACAAAATCCACTTATCGACTCTCTTCAATAGAGCGATAAGTCCTCAAAATTGCTTCCATAGCAATATTCTTCTTGTCACGTTAACACTACACCTCTGACAAAATCAACTTATCGACTCTCTCCAATAGAGCGATAAGTCCTCAAAATTGCTTCCATAGCAATATTCTTCTTGTCACGTTAACACTACACCTCTGACAAAATCCGCTTATCGACTCTCTTCAATGGAGCGATAGGTCCACAAACTCGTCAAGTTAACACCACACCTCTGACGACCAAATCAACTTATCGACTCTCTTCAATAGAGCGATAGGTCCATAAAATACTGTTATGTTAACATAACACCTCTAACAGTCAACCCCCCAATGAACTTGTTAATTCTTTCGGTGTTTCAAGCTACACAGGAAGAAATGACACCAAAAATCCATGCCTTCACGCATGGGGGACTTTATCTCGATCCCTAATTAGAGATAAGTCTGCATCTAACACATGCTGCCGGGTAGCCTATTCCCGTAATAATAGCAAAAGCCTACGTATTCAATATCGTAGCAGGTCGTTATTAATAACGCCAAAATCCATGCCTTACACGCATGGGGAATTTTATCCTGAATCCTAAGTAGGGATAAGTCAATGTCTAACACACGTTGCCGGTTAGTCTTTTACCGTGAAAAGGACATCAAAATCCATGCCTCACACGCATGGGGGACTTTATCTCGATCCCTAATTAGAGATAAGTCTGCATCTAACACATGCTGCCGGGTAGCCTATTCCCGCAATAATAGCAAAGCCTACGTATTCAATATCGTAGCAGGTCGTTATTAATAACGCCAAAATCCATGCCTTACACGCATGGGGAATTTTATCCTGAATCCTAAGTAGGGATAAGTCAATGTCTAACACACGTTGCCGGTTAGTCTTTTACCGTGAAAAGGACATCAAAATCCATGCCTCACACGCATGGGGGACTTTATCTCGATCCCTAAATAGAGATAAGTCTACGCCTAACACGCGTTGCCGGTTAGTCTTTTCCCGTCAAAATGACAAAGTCTATGTATTCAAAATCATAGCATCAAGACTAAGAGAGTTCATTCTCTTAGCACAACGTTACATGTGGAACGGACCTAGATAATTCACATGCTAGCCCGACTCAAACGGTAATCGGTAAAGGCTTATCAAATCCGTTGATGGCTGAGGGTTTGCCAAAAATCCTACGCACATTTGCAGGCCCATCAGCTTAATAGATGTGAGTCGAGACTTAAAACAGATGCGCCAAAGACAAGTCTCAAAGACTTAGTCAAAAATGCACGGAAGCCACTTCCATGTCTTAAGTCAAAATGTTGACCCGCGATGCAAAAAACCAAACGCCGAGGTCACACCTGTGTTCCAAATTCAACATGCAACGGTGAAACCCGCATCTCAAGTTCAAAATGCAGGGTCCACCCCCACATTCCAGAAGCAGGATTATGGCACATACCTTCACACAGGTCCTGCATGGAAAATCCGTTCAACCAAGCTGCTTTCGAAGCGAGTGCAGAGAACAACTCCTTTGTGACAAGGAATCAACAGCTCCAAGATCAGAGTTGAGATCCAAAGTATTCCGAAAATTCGTCCCAGTCAACCGCGAACTTTCGAAAACTTTGGAGGGGGTTCTGTAGGCTGTCTAAAAATCACAATAGATAGTTGATCCCCCATCAAACACCGATGATGGAAGTTACAATCTGACGACTTCCAGAAGGCTACAATTTGAGGACTTTCACGTAGAAGGTTACAATCTGACGACCTTCACAACAACTAATGAAAGCCCCAATTCAACAGCCTTCACAATCAACATCGGGAGTTACAATCTGACGACTCTCATATTTTCAAGGAGCCAAGACGAAGGTTACAAGGTGACGATCTTTGCAACGCTCTAGCAAAAGAGACTACAAATTGACGGTCTCTTCATATTAGAATGCAGATATCTCTCAAACCGTAAGGAATTTGGCAAAACGGAGGAAGCGAACCGAAGCCTTTGGCACGGTTCGGATGGCCCCGTCTCGTCGAGATAGCCGATTTTCATATGTAATTCGTCCAATTCCGACGTACGGTTTGAAAGTTATGACCTGTTCTTCGTAGCAAGTAATGTTCTGAAGACCGTCTGCAAGACTGGACTTCATCAGAACATTGGACTTAGCCTGAAGCCCGCCAAGCCCGCCTAAGGTTCGCCTCTGCATTACAGAGTCAAAGCGCACATGCTCAACTCTGCGTTTTCAACATCAAAACGCAGAGTTAATCGCTAAAATAGCACAACTGTGTGTTTTCAGCCGTTAACAGGCTCAACTCTGCGTTTTCAACATCTAAACGCAGAGTTAATCTCTAAAACAGCACAACTGTGCGTTTTCAGCCTTTAAACAGGCCAACTGTGCGTTTACAGGTCAACTGTGCGTTTATGGGCTCAACTGTGCGTTTTTAGCCTGAAACAGGCCAACTGTGCGTTTACGGGCCCAGCTGTGCGTTTTCAGCCTCAACTGTGCGTTTTCAGCTCCAGCTGTGCGTTTTCAGCCTTAACTGTGCGTTTTTAGCCTGAGCCTCAACTGTGCGTTTTCAGCTCCAGCTGTGCGTTTTCAGCCTTAACTGTGCGTTTACGGGCCCAGCTGTGCGTTTTCAGGCCCAGCTGTGCGTTTTCAGCTCCAGCTGTGCGTTTTCAGCCTTAACTGTGCGTTTACGGGCCCAGCTGTGCGTTTTCAGCCTCAACTGTGCGTTTTCAGCCCCAGCTGTGCGTTTTCAGCCTCAACTGTGCGTTTCAGGTCCAGAAACGCACAGTTCGAGCCCAGAACGCTGTTTTCAGCGTTTAACTCGTTCAAGCACGATTTGAACGGTTCCAGAACCGTTTTCTCCCCAAGATTTTAGGGGATCACTACCCTATCATGGAGAGATTTAGGGGGAGCAGTTAGACCCCATTAAACCCTCATTAAGGAGATATTTAAGGGGGCGGTTATACCCTTAACCCCCTATAAATACCTCAAAACTCAACTGAGTTCGGATCCTCTTTTTTTTTGGGGGGGGGGGGCTGACTTTTTGGGGATCCTTGATCGAGCATCTTGCCGCGTTCTGCAGCAACAAGGAGTTTTGGAGTCCAGCAACAGGAGCTTCTTCCTTGGCTTATTAACCGAACTTTCGGTTCAAATCAACTCTTTTTCAAGAGTTCAAACTCGCTCAGAGTTATCAACTCGATCAGAGTTCAAAACTTGCTCTGCAAGTTCTTCTAAAACTCGTTCAGAGTTATTAACTCGTCAAGAGTTATTTCAAAACTTGCCACGCAAGTTCTCCACAGCGTCAAATCGTGAGGAGAAGACATCGTTCCAGTGAATCAAGACGTTCGGATCGTCAACGAGAAGCAAACTCGACGCGAGCATTCGAGGGAGGCATCTCATCGCCACCGTGAAGAACCCAGAATTAAACAAAGGGGAGAATCAAATTCATTCTCCTCTCTTTTGTAATCGGAATCCAAATTGTAATTGATTTTGAGAGGAATACAAGTCAAAATTTTCTTTCATTGTCTTTTTACTGCAAATTTCCAACAAACAGATCTCTACTCCTCTAGGAGAGGTATCCCTATAAGAGAAGTATCTGTAGGAGATGTGTCATCAGTCTAGATGAGTCCGAGTTTCTCATAGATCTGATCGTGTTGCGGATGTCGGATTTTGACGTTGTTTTTGTTGGCTATCATCATACCATGTTAATATCGACTATTTTACTAAAACAGTTAGCTAGTGAGCATTCGTTGGGTTTGTATAGATAGTAGCAACCTTATAGGGTAACCAGAATGTGATGTCATTCCTAGCATACATCGAGGAGGTGATGCTGAGGGATCGGAGTGTTGATTTGTACGAGACTAGAGTTGTCTTAGTTTATCAGGTTGTCTTTTAGAACATACCTAGGTTACCTCCAGTGAGAGAGGTTGAGTCCTGCATCGAGTTATAGCAGAGCACAATACTGATATCCCGAGCGGGAAAATTTACAAAATAGTCTGTTTTTGCTAATTATTTAGCAAAATAGACCGTTTTGCTAAATAATTAGCAAAATAGACATCTTTTGAAAAAAATAGGTCGATTTTGAAAAACAAGACTCAGAAAACATACGGGACTACTAGTCCCGTATGTTTAAAGCCAACTTAATCACGGATTAGTGACCCAGAAAACATACGGGACTAGTAGTCCCGTATATTTTTTGAGTTCATCTTAATGTTTTGTGAAATTTTTTGAGTTCACTAATCCGTGATTAAAACATACGAGACTACTAGTCCCGTATGTTTTCTGAGCTGTTTTGCAAAATAGACCTCTTTTTGGCCTGTTGGCAAAAAAAAATATCTATTTTGCTAATTATTTAGCAAAACGGTCTGTTTTGCTAAATAATTAGCAAAAACGGACTATTTTACAAATTTTCCCAATCCCGAGCACCCTATCGTACGGTATCTGTTGAGATGAGGGAGCTACAGATTTAGACAAATGAGCTATTATTTTAGAGTTTTATTTGTCGGAGTCTTTCTCCGTGGGGAGCACCAATCCTCTTCGTGAAGGATGGTATCTTATGATTTTGTATAGATTTTCGTGAGTTGAACAAGTTCATTATCCAGATTAGATAGGATTTATGACTTGTTCGATCAACTGCGAGGAGCACAACATTTCTCGAAGATTGATCTTCGTTTTGGTTATTTTGCGAGTTCAGGAGATGGATATTCCCAAAAATCACCTTTCTGACTCGATATGGGTCTTTTGAGTTCTTGTCATGCTATTTGGGCTGACCAATGCACCGCGGTATTCATGGATTTGATGAACCGTGTTTTTCGTCCATACTTGGACTAATTCATGATTATATTTATCAACGATATTCTTATCTATTCGAGATCGGAGGAGAGCACGAACAATATCTACGTTTAACCTTGCAAGCCTTGCGGGAGCATCAGTTATATGCTAAGTTCAGCAAATACGAATTTTGGATTTCTGAGGTCAGATTCCTTGATCATATCATCAGTTGAGAGTGCATGAGTAGTACTACCCCACACATGATTTAGAGTTAGCAGTGGTAGTATTCACGTTAAAGGCGTGGATTCACTACTCGTATGGAGTATAGTTCAAGTTATTCACAGACCACGATGGATTGAGTTTATCAAGGATCATAAGTTTGCGATTCAGTACCATCCGAGAAGGACGAATGTCGTAGCGGATGTTTCGAGCAGGAAGCGTCAATACCGGAGTGCGACTTTGAGGCACATGTTTTGTCAAGATCTTCATACTCTTAACCAGTTTGAATTTAGGCCAAAGGTTGGTGGGACCAATGCATATTATTTTTTTAGGAGTTTTGCTATTGTAGCCGTCTTGCAGTAATAGAGTGGCTAGAGCTCAGTCGGAGGACACTTGAATTCAATCTCTGAAGGAATAGATTTCCGAAAAACCCAAGGCCGATTTGGACCGTTTGGGCCGATGTAGGACTTCGGATGATAGTCTAATTAGTGATGTCAGCTTATGCATAACAAAAAGGGAATTATTTAATGAGGCCCATTGCACCAGATATACAATGCATCCAGACTCAACAAAAATGTACAAGGACTTGAAGGGACATTTTGGTAGAACGACATACTTAGGGAGATTACAGAGTATGTAACTAAGAACTCTACCTGCCAGCAAGTAAAGACAGAACATTAGAGGCCAACATGGACCCTACTTCATTTACTCATTTCGGAGTGGAAGTGGACATTTATTTCTATGAACTCCGTAGAATGATTGCCAAACTAGAAGAATGGAAAACAATTCAGTTTGGGTGATAGTTGATCGGTTGACGAAGTCAGTATATTTTATACAAGTGGGAACGACTTACATGGAGGAGGCTTGTGCGAAAAACATTTATTTAAAGAGACCATAAGATTGCGAGGAGTTCTAGAAACGATTGTATCAGATCGAGGCTCGGTTTTTACTTCACATCCTTCGAGAAGTTTTTAAAATTTCTTTCGGCAGCAAATTATCTTATAGCAGTGTATTTCACCCGCAGGCAGATGGGCAGGCGGAGAGAGTAAACCAAATGTTGAAGGACATGTTGCGGGCATGTGTTATATATTTCCATGTTAGGGAATTCAGCGATTTAGTAGACGGGGAAAACTTACCCCGAGATATGTTGGACAATTCAGGATTTTCCAGCGTGTTGGAACAGTTTCATATAGAATAGATCTTCCAACATCGATGTCAAGTATACACGATGTTTTTCATGTTTCGATGCTTAAGAAGTATTTACTTGTCGAGGAATAATAACGAGTATTAGACGTGCCGGAGAATTAGCTCCATGATGATTTGACTACGATTGAGATTCATGTTCGTATTCTTGTTATGAGAAAATAAGAGACTTAGAAATAATGTGATTTCATTAGTCAAAGTTCAAGTATTTCGAAAAATAGCTAAGGAGGCTTCTTGGGAGTACGAAGAGGATATGCAACTACCCACACCTTTTTGAACATGTAAATTGAGCTAAGGAGGCTTCTTGGGAGTACGAAGAGGATATGCAACTACCCACACCTTTTTGAACATGTAAATTGATTTGATTATAATTTTCTCATGGTTTATTACCCACACCTTTTTGAACATGTAAATTGATTTGATTATAATTTTCTCATGGTTTATGATGATTTGGATAGTCATATTTATATTTAAGACTAGAATGGAGGTATTATCACTTAGCTCCTAATCATTCGGAACACATGGTATATATATGGGGGGTTCCTTGTTTAGATTTTTCGCCCAACGTACTAGTTCTGTGTAGTTAGGGGTTAAGTGGGAGTATCCACATTTTAGATTATTTAGCATAGATATTGCTAGTGATTCATATCTAGGGATTAATAGTATGAGATGTGTACGAGAGGGTTTCCTTATCTGGATTATCCCCTCTTAGTGTTTTTCTCATATTATTAACTCTTAAGATACGTTACGAAATTTCGAGGACGAAATTCTTTTAAAGGGGGAAGAATGTAAAACCCCAAAAATTTAAATATTTTATGATAAATAATAATAAATATATTATATGGTGAAGAATAATATATTTTGATGTTTGAATATGATAATAATTGATTTAAGATCAATTAAATATATAGTTGTGAATATATATATAAGTGCAAATGTGCAAAACATGTACAAAGACCAAAAGAAAAATCTGAGAATAATGACCAGTTATGAGTTTTTAGATTTTACGCACTAATGTAGTTAGAATCTAAAAAAGTATAAAAGACCAAAGTTGTAGGTCTCTTCAGCAGCTTTCTAACAAATCTTTAATCATCTCATTCTGAGGTCGGATTCAAAATTTACAGCTAAAATACTGAAGAATATGTTTCTAGTCAGATTGAGTTTTCCAATTTCGGGTTTTGGGTTTTGGGCTATAGTTTTTTGGATTTGCTGTGATATATACACATATTTATACATGAAAAATACCTCTTTTCTCTTGTGTTCCAAACCCTAGCATCCCCTCTCCTCCTCTCTCAAACCCTAACCCTAAACTTGTGTTCTCAGGAGAGTTTCATGAGGCGAAAAACGAGGAGAAGGCAAGATTTGCGGCGTTTGGCATCAATGGATCATTATCACACGTTTTTGGGAGTTCATCAATACCCCTCAGGCGAGTTTCATCTCGCCCAACTCTGCACCCACTTTTTGAATGATTTTATTTGAGTTTTTACATGGTTTATTTGAGCCTAAAATGCTATTTTGTGTATAAAGTTGAATCTCTATAGAATATGATGTAAAGATCAAGTTTTGGTTTATAAAAATCCACCAACGAATTTTCTAAATGAAGATCTAGATCTGAAATTTATTCCTAACAAGAGTTTTAAATAAAAAAATCTTTGTTTTTATATGTTTCGACATGTTTACACAAATCCAAGAATGTTTTCGTTTTATCTATAGTGATTAGATTTTTTTCATATGCTTTAGAAATGTTAAATGCTGAGGAATATTATCTATGTAGGATTTTTAGTGTTCAATATTTTTATATAAAAGTTTTTGAATCAAAACCCTCAGAGCAGAAAAACATGCAGAAGGTTTTCTATACCTGCGCGGTCGACCGTGGTGGTCGACCGCTAGGCGCGTAACAGAAACAAGAAGTTTCTATTTCCTACGCGGTCGATCGTGGCGGTCGACCTCCGAGCGTGCAGGTGAGCAGAAGTGTTCTGCTCTCTGCACGGTCGATCGTGGTGGGCGGCGATCGACCGCTGGGCACTTTTGTGCATGTGCATGTTGTTACATGTGTTTGTGTGGCTGGCGAGATACCTAAGTTGCATGGGATTGATATACACTGAGATTTGTGTACATGAGTTGATTACGGGCATGAGTCTTAGATTTATTCACCGGGATATTAGAGTGAACAATATATATGGTGGTTTTTAACATTATTTGCATGTTGCAGTCCTCGTGTTGGACTATAAGCTACTGAAGTCCTCGTGTTGGACTATAATCTATTGAAGTTCTTGTGTTGGACTATAAACTACTGAAGTCCTCGTGTTAGACTATAAACTATTGAAGTCCTCGTGTTAGACTATAAGCTATTGAAGTCCTCTTGTTAGACTATAATCTGCTACAGTCCTCGTGTTGGACTTTAAGCTATTGCAGATTTACGTATTGACATATGACAGATCTTTGAAAGTATGGTTGGAGATGAAGTTATATTTTCACATTGTAGTTTGGATTTGGTATTTAGAGGAGCTGTCTTTCATTATTGCTCCACATGGTAACTTTTGGATTTAGTATTTAGAGATTTACAATTTAAGACATGGTATATACATGAGGGTTTTCTTGTTTGGATTATTTCGCTCGACGTGCCATGCTCGTGTTATAAATTTCTAAATATTAAACCTCCATTTATATCAGACTAGATGATTGTTTATCAATATGTATTAGTAGCTATTTTCTTATCCTTCTAGCCCTTCTCCCTGGGGTTGGTTGAGATGTTACTCGCTATAGCGTATTGACGCTCGTTGTTTCCCCCCTTTCAGATAACGAGCCAGGTGCATGGAGAGTCGTAGGTTGATGGAGCTGCTCTAGTAGTTATTTATCTACATTACTAGTAGTTATGTCAGAACTCCACAGTGTATGTGTTTATGAACATTTGAGTTATAATTTTAGTTTTGTAAAGGCGGTGTACCTTAATGTCATTTCATTTGAATTCCTATTGTGAGATAGTTATATCAGTTTAGATGTTTTCTTCTCAGAGATTTATCCATTTATATCCGTGGTGATGATTTTTCTTCAGAATATCTGTTGTTTAGTATTTCTTTTGTATATTCCCTTTTGCTTGTTTTGTACCTACACATGTTGTTGATTCCACTAGATAGTAATTGTGATGGTGAAATGTGTTATTGCATGGTGTAGTGCAAGACAGGTTTGACACTCTTGGTTTTACCTTGAACTGCAGCCTTGTTGAAACCACGGGCGTCACATTATATAAACTAATCCAGGATCAATTGTTCACTTAGAGCATGAAGACGGAAGATTTACACGAGTATTTGTGTCTTGGATCAATTGTTCACTTAGAGCATGAAGACGGAAGATTTACACGAGTATTTGTGTCTTATTATGCTTGTTGGAAGGGGTTAGACGGAAGATTTACACGAGTATTTGTGTCTTATTATGCTTGTTGGAAGGGGTTTATGGAGGGATGTAGGACAATATTGTTCTTGGATGGTACACATCTTTTTGATAGGTATGGTAGAATTCAATCTAATCAAAACTTGCATTAATATACAACTTCATAGTAAAATATTATACTTTGATTCATGATTGTTCTTTTCTTTTATAGGTATAAAGGAACCTTTACTTGCCGCAACTGTTCTAAATGGAGATGGAGGTATGTTTTCCCGTAGCAATTTGCATATGCGGGACGAAGAATGAGAGTAATTGGGAATGGTTTCTGGAATGCATTCGAGACATTCTCTTCAATGATGAAGATCTATATACTCCAGATGATGAACTTGTGTTAATCTCCAAAGGGACAAAGGACTTCAGAATTCTGTGAAGAAATGTTTTCCATGATCACATCACTCTTATTGTATTTGTCATCTTTTGATTTTCATGGTTAACGTGCTATACTTACAGGTTAACGTGCTATACTTATTGAATAACGTGCTATACTTACAGTATAACATGCTATACTTACAGCTTAACGTGTTATACTTACATGTTACATGCTATACTTACAGGTTAACGTGCTATACTTAATGTATAATGTGCTATACTTACTGTTATCGTGTTATAATTACAGGATAACGTGCTATACTTAGAAGATAACGTGCTATATTTACAGGATAACGTGCTATACTGCCTGAATAATGTGCTATACTTACTGAATAGCGTGCTATACTTACAGATTAACGTGCTATACTTACATGATAACGTGTTATACTTACAGGTTAACATGTTATACTTCCTGAATAACGTGCTATACTTACAGGATAACGTGCTATACTTACATGATAATGTTCATACAAATCTATCTATCTACCTATCTATCTATCTATCTATCTATCTATCATCAAATCTACCATAGAAGCCATATAACAATAGTAATATAACCAAAGAATGCAATTGACAAACTATATACAACGTTCATACAAACATATATTTCATAATGACAAACAAACTATATACAACTTGCATGACAAACTATATTCCAACAGCAGTCCCATTGGTTTCATAATGACAAACATATGTTCATACTGACAAATATACATTAATACAAATACTTTACAAATCAATTTCCAAACATATGTTTACACTTGGTTAACTATTGCTATCACATTTGACAGCTAGCATACGGGGAATTAGCCTTGAGGATCACGTCCATCTCCTAAAATCAAAATATAACTGGATCAAAAGAATAATAGAGCAATAGACTGAATATAAGCGGTTCAATGAACATTACACTTATGGAAAATATACCTTCAGATAGAAATAGAACAACGATACGAACTCTATGTCTTGCACAATCTTTTTGGTCAATTGAAATTGATTGATCGGAAACGTGGCTAAACATATACGGCATCAAGAACACCCCGCAATCCAAGCTACTGCAAGTTCAAATATTTACAATATCAATGTAACACTCTTGGCCCGCAATTATATAGTTTCTATGTGTTAGCCCATACAAAAGAACAACAAATGAATAAGTCGAATACACTAACCTACGTTATTGAGGTACGTCAACACTTTCTATATCCTGACAAGAAGTAATGTCCAAATTCCAAGCATCGGGAATGGTAGAAATAAGCTTCACTCTAAAATCACTAGCATCGGACATATATCCGCGTAGAGAAAAATAATGATAAAATCTTCTATCCTTTACAGAGAATACCAACATATGCCAATGAAATAAAGTTAGGAGTGGGAAAATAATATTATCAAGTTCATGGAATCGAGTAGTCGTTATTGGCTTAAACATTCGATCCACACTCGACGGGTTATTTTCATTGATGCATCTCTAAAAAACAATGAAAGTTAAGATTAAGTATTTAAGATAACTTATGAATAATACTTATAATCTCGGAGGATTTCTACTTACAATTACTCATAGACTACATATGTGTATGTCCTTTGCGTAGTTTGGACGCGTCTCCATCAACCTATTTAGAAGCACAACATAGGAGGCTATAACCTGAAATGTAGATAATATAATTGTAAATGTTAGTGTTATATACTACACGTGCATTGTGTGAATAATTAATCCCAGAGTCCCCTGTTATTCATCTTAACTATTTTTTAGAAGCCCTAGATAAGAGCGACTCTAAGGTAAAATGCTAGTTAAGCTTGGTTATTACGACAGAGAAAGGCAACTCTTTCCTTTTCATTTGAAATAATATAAAGTTTCTGAAGAGTTTTAATTGACCTTTTACCTACTAATAGTTGACAAAGTGTCTATTTTCAACTTAAGAAATAAAAAATATGGACAATTGCTTTGCTTTAGTTCTAGTTTCCTAACAATGTTATCCAAATTAGTTTATTCAATTCCAAGCACTCTATCAGATTCAAACTTCAACATAGTGCTTTTGTGTCTGTAGTATCTTTACCTTTGATCACATATAAAAAGTGAAGAATTCAGATGTGACACTCAAAATTAAGTTAGTGTTATATATTACACGTGCATTGTGTGAAGCATGAAAAGTACGGATACTTACGTCGCAACTAATTGCCTCTCCTTTAAGCAATTCCAATGAATCCTTATGTGTTATCAACGCATCTCTAGATGACAACACTAATGTCTCACTACATATGAAACAAATTTATAACATGTATTAATGAAAAAACTTAGTACAACTTGAAAAGTAGATCATTCATAATACACTTACGTGGCCATATTCTTCTCCTTCCAAAAGTTATCTAGCAGTTCTCTCTTGTGATCCCTTCCTTCCTTCCCGGATAATTTGTTAATCCTTTTCTATTAAAAAGCGGAACAAAGGGAGAACGCATTGATGGTCCAGCATGCCGAGATCTCGAGAGAACTGTTCTTTTGATGGAAGGGGTTTTACGCATGCCTTCAATCAACCTAACATTGCGCGGGCTTAGAACAAAGACGTCGTCATCCACTTCCATTGAATCCAGACCCACTTGATCATTACCACCATCCCCACCATCATCTTTACTTATATTCAATCTATCAACATCTTCACCAACCTCCGCTTTCCCTCCGACATCCTCATCCATATCTCCACCATTCCCCTCCTCATCCTCCTCATTCCCCTCATCACCCCCCTCCTCATCCTCCTCGTTCCCCTCATTATTTCCCTCCTCATCCTCCCCATTCCCCTCATCATCCCCCTCCTCGTTCCCCTCATCCTCATCAGCGCCATCACTATCATCTCCATCATCCTCGTCATCCTCATCTCCTCCATCATTATTAACATCCTCTTCCTCACCAAATTTGTCCCTCCTTATCTTCAAGAGAATGTCTAATTCCACTTTTTTCAAGTATGAGCTGATCCAACTCAGCTTTGGTGATTACCTACACATAAATAACCCAAGTTCAATTCAGGAAAGAACATCAAATAAAAATCATTTTGTAAAAGCATTAATAGCAATTAACTAACATGGAATAAAAAATATATATACACCTCTCTCTCTCTCTCTCTTCAATCTTGTAGGGACAGATTCAGTTGCAGTGGATGTAGTTGCAGCTTTTCTCTTTTCAAATTTATGAGCCCTCGACTCGATAACATGCTTTCTAAAATTATCCGGGTCTCTAACTAATTCTTGAACTGCACTGCTTCACAAAGAACCCGAACCCTTGTAGAAGCTAAGGATGGGTGGTAAGGATTCTGCTCCTACGCGAAGGCTTAATTTTCCCACAAGCTCATAAAACCAAATCTATGAGAAAATAAAAATTTTAGCTCAACAATAAACATTACTAAATGACATATATATATGTATGCAATGGAAATGACATTAAAATGTAGTAAAGGTTAACTTACCACTAAAACCGAGGCAAAACCCCTCATATAACCACCTCTAGATCGATTTCCCTCAAACCTCTTAGTGATGGTTTTCTTAGCCTTGTCCATCTCAGTACGCAACACATTGTATACTAATTCAGTCCAATTATACTCCTTAAGAGTGCCCAATTTTTCAGCATATCTAAATGCAAATAAGGGACAACTCATACTAGCTTGAGGGGCATGATATGAAGCCTATAATGAAAGCCACGAGCATCTGTAGAAAAATAGGATCTCTAAGCTCAGCCATCTGCTTGATAAGTTCACACATCCTATCTCTTCTAGCACACACAATCTTCTTCTTACCCTCATCACTTTTCTTCTTACCTCTTTTAGTCCTGTGCTTCATATCTTCTTCAATTTCAGCCTCAGTACTATATGAAAGCACAAGCTTGTAGATTATATCGCAATCACTTCTATAAAACCGCGTGTCTACTATAGATCCTCCCACCGGAAGGCCCGTAATTCTTCAACACCAAGGGAGGTCCATTTTCCTCCAATTTTGAAACTGCTTTTTTCAACATTAAATACTCCCAACAAACAATCCATTATAACTGGTTGCATTGGAAGATCTGGAACATCTAAATACCCAGAAAATGGAGTATCTCGGAGGGAAGTTCGTTGATCTTCCGACAAATTAGCAGAAATTTGATTTTGAACAAGGTCCCGGAAGTACCCAGTATTGGATGGAATTCGTACTAAACCCATGAGATCGAATTTTCTGCAACCATAAAACATAAAACAACTTTAGTTGTTTATCAATATTATACATAATTCCTTCATTAAAACAAATTTCAAAGCCTATGATTTCAAAATTGTAACAAACAATCTCAATTCTTGAATATCCAACAACATTTTTTTCATTTCCTTTTATTTCGGTAATATTTTTATATCAAATGTTAACAAATACAACTTTTGTATCAAATGTTAACATGTGTACGATAACATATGTACACTAACAGACTTTTGTATCAAATGTTAACATATGTATAATAACAGACTTTTGTATCAAATGTTAAAATCTAGCATCCGGGGTCTTGAAGATCACGTTGATGTCCCAGAATTGTGATTGAATATATTGCATAAAAACAACTATACGCAATAAATTATGAATTTCTAAAAAAACGTAAGAAAACCAATACCATTCCTCAGTTATAAAGTCATGAATTCAAAACAATATAAACGCTTCAACTAAGTTAAAACTATTGAGTTTAAGAGCCAATAATTATCCATGCAGTCAATATCCAAATATCAAAACCGACAATGAAAAAAATCGACGGCAACCTAGCAAATGCTCATGCTAATGAGTACCTCAAACGGCGAGTTCAACAGCAATGATGACTGAGACGGGTGACAGCGTCGACTGCGAGATGTGTCGACGGCAAAGGGACAGCGAGATCGACAGCGGGATCGAACTAAGAGGTCGACGGCGAGATTTGGGACGGAAACGAGGTGACGGAGCAACTAAGAGGTCGATGGCAACGATCGATCGCGAGGTCGACGGCAACGTCAACAACGACGATGGCTGGAGACGGGTCACGACGGCTGGAGACGGGCGACGAAGGCAAGGGGCTTTCGTTTTTTTAATTTAGGGCTAAGGTGATAATGGGATTTTGAGGAGAGATATTGGTTTATACAGGGAAAGGGGTATTTTAGAGTTTTTACCTTGAAGCTGTATAAATACAAGTGCTGAAAGTATTATATTTGAAGATTGGGTTTAAAGATAAATACAAAAGGATAGTTGGGCTTAGAGATATAAATAATAATGGGTGGGTTTAAAGATAAAGTGGAGTGAACAAATGGGCCCAAAAACAAAAACACCTAAATTGTAACTTCAACTGGGTTTCTCTCTCTCTCTGCAACTTTGGGCCCTTAACACAAATACATCATGTATTTGGGGCTGAATCACATGGCCCAAAATACAAAGGGCCAGGTCCCATGGACTTCCAATATTTAGGTCTTTGACACAATTTTCCCAATACTATATCATATTTCCTTAAAGTACTAATTACAAATCTCTATTCAGTTGTCAGCATATGGGATCCAATTTCACTAATATGTGGCTCAAGATGAAAAATAATAGAGCCACAAATTGTTAGCGCTAACGAATTGATGTATCGCGAGTAATGCTACTGTAAGAGTAGGATGCCCATGTCAAAATGGGTGGATAGTAGTTGAGCAGGCTCAATAAGGAAAACACTCTCGCGTAGCTATTTTCACCTCAGTTAATTCCCAACTATTCATGATAAGATAATGTGTCACATTCATCCAAGAGGATCCGATCAAGTTGGTAAGTTGCCTATAAATAGTACACTGAGATCCCAAGTTCAACTCTCGCATGCGTAATACAGATAACAAAGCCCACGGTTCCATGCATCACCGAGAACGTGAATCCACTTGAAGGGCTGTTTGGTTCATTTCCATAAAATTATGGAAATGAATTCCAAGGCAAAAAACCATTTCCAAAAAAAAAATGGATATCAAATAAATCCATAACTTGTGTTTGATATGGAATTATAAAGTGAAGAATAGGAAAGCATATCCAAAACTCATGTTTGTTTCATTGCCAAATAATTTAGGGAGTTGTGAAGGAAATGATGAGTTGTCACATTATTGTCAGCTTTCTAGCCCATTTCCGAGCTAAAAAAGAGGAATTGTGCTTTCCATAAATTGAGCTGTCATGTCAGCTTTTAAGAAAGATATTCTTAAAAAAAGTCGAACCAAATGACAGTTTTGAAATTCTATATTGTCAAAAAATCTACTTTTTATTCCAAAATTACAGGATTCCTAAAAATTTGGCCGAACCAAACAGCCCCTTGACCGATCACCATTCTAAGCCAAATAACACAAACTAAAACCCCCTCGAGCCAACAACTGCATAGAAGAGAGCAGAAACTCCAAAACACACTAATTAAAACAACAGAAGCCATAGTACTCAGAACACGAAGGTTCCATTTTAAACCTAGACATAATAGAGCCCAATGATAAAATGATAGTTCTGCTCTGCTCTACTTGCTTAATTTGACATATTATTCAAACTTATGAATTTTAGAAGCAGTAGTGCTGCCACGCGAGTAACTTAACAAAAAAAGCAACTGAAGGGTAAATTTAGCTCTAATGTGGCGTGTTTTTATTTATACAGGGTTCTCATGTTTTGAGCATGATGTTGTCACAGCGACCAATCTAAAATTATTATATCTCAACAAGTAAGCATCCGTTTGGATACCATGGTGTTTTACTTGTTTTCATAGTGTTTTTACCAATAACAAAACACCGTGCGTTTGGAAACCATGGTGTTTTTTGAGCTAAATTATCCCCAAACCAAAAACACAACACTTATTTCATAACATCTAAAATGTGTTTTAAGTTTGGTGTTTTGGTTTTGAGTTTGAGAAGGTGTTAATATAACATCTAACATAATATATTAAATGTAATTAACATAGAGTTATTATCTACATGCTTAGTATATTATATTATATTGTACTATATATAGTTAATCTAATATATTAGTAATATTTATTAACTAATATAAAAAATAATAAATAAAATATTTTATATAACAATATAATAACATATTATGTTATTAAATACTAGTATTTAATATGTTAACAATGTATTATATAATAACAAATAATATTAAAATATAAATAAACTACTAAAAAGTTATTGAAAATAAATAATAATATAATAATTATATAATAATATGCTACACAATAATATAATCGTTATAATATTATTAACTTTTTAATAAATAAACTGTAATAAATTAATAATTATAAAATATTATATAATAGTAACATATTCAAAAATAAAACAACAATATAATAATATATTGTATAGTAAATGTAATATAATATATAAAATATTAATAAATTATATAATAAATAAAATAATTTATTTCTAGGAAAAATTGCTTCAAGGCCCCAATATTGAAAAAACAATGTGGCCCAGACCCATGTACTTTGGCCCATATGGCTAAGCCCTTAAAAATTCAAAAAATGTAATTGAGCCCTAAAAGCCCTTCTCTCAGCCATATTTGCACCCAGCCTCCCTAAAATACCCACGCCTTCAACTCCGTGCCTCGAAAACGAGATCTGATCGCTGGCGATCCCTACCCGTTGCATTTAAGGCGAGGTGATGGCCGTTTTGGGGGGGAATTTTGGCGCGCTCCCTCCATGATATATCCAGTTAACCCACTCGGCTTTGAATAGAGTGTATTTATGGTGAAAATGGTAGATTTTTGCGGTTAGGGCTTATGATCTTCAACCCCCTACTTGTCCTAAAGTGCCCTTCATAACTCCTCTTAAATCCCCTTTATTTAGAGTGGAGAGCCCCCTTATTTGCATGGTTTCCTTGGGTGAGAGAGTAGTGTTCTCAAGGGTAACGTGTGCAACCTCTTTTTTTGAGTTTAAGTTTGACGTGGCTGAGAGGTTGAAGGTTCCTTATGATGCGCTTATCAATGGTTTATAAATCTGAAATGATCCCTGATCTGAGTTTTGAGATTGAGAATGAGGATGATATGGAGTGTATGGTGGAGCACAACCATAATATCGGGTGTCTGGAGATCCATATTCGAGCTACTATAGATATAGATGTTTTCAGAAGTCAGAACACCCCGAAGCAACCTTCTGAAATGTAAGTTATATTTACACTTAATTTATTTGAAAACTTGTAAATTGCGTGAGTAAAATGTGGAGAAATGATAACATAGCGTATTGTTTCAGGTTAAATGTTAGCTTTTAACTGATATATGTTAACTTTCTACCGAAGGTTGTTAAGCTTTAGGACATATGTGTTTAAGGGTACTGCAGAATTTAAGTACAAGTCTTGTTCGTTATTTTAAGAAAAAACAATTATATTTATGCAGCATTATGAATACACTGAAGCCAAAGTTTATTGATAGTACTTTTGTCGTAAATCATGGTTCAGAAAGAATTCCAATTGAAAATCCCAGCGGTAGCAGTGTAGTGCGTTCTGATGACATTATTAACAACACGGTAATGATTCCTAGTTGGTGACATAATGCATTAACTGAAGAGGGTCAAGAATTTGAAAGTGCTGAAGAATTAAGGTTGGCGCTGACATACTATGCTCTGGCCAAAATATTTGATTATGAGTTTAAAAAGAACGAACCAAAACGTATCTGTGTATATTGCCGATATAAAGAAACTTACGAGTGCACATGGATGTTGTTTGCTTCACCTGTTAAGAATGAAAAGAGACTTTTGATCAAGTTTGTTAATGAACACACTTGTGGGTAGTACAGGCAAAATACAGGTCGTTCAAGGGCATCCCGTAAATTCATTGCAATGTAGTTACCACCACTCCCGAAGGTCCATCCAGAAATCCGACCTATTGATGTGCAAAAGGAGTTCCTCACAAAATACGACCTTAGAATTGATTACAGTAAGATATGGTGGGGGGAAAGAGAGAGCACATGAAAAGCTTTACGGGGATATATATGAGTCGTATGATCAACTACGATGGTAAATGCTGAGCTTTATTATTAACTTGTTAAGTTTCAAAGTTTGCTTGTTAAAACAAATAGTTAACATGTTCCTTGTTAAGTTCATTGATAACATTGATAACATGTTAAGTTTCACCACTAACATGTTAACTTTTCGTTGTTACATTGTTAAGTTACGCATATAATTTGTTAACTTTATTTGTTAACTTGTTAAGTTATCCCAATAATGTGTTAGCTTTTTTTGGTCGCTTGTTAAGCTACACGGATAATATGTTAACTTGTTGGTTTGTTTCTTCTTACACGACTAGGTATGAGCGCATGGTAAAAGAGACAAATCCCGGCAGTTATATACATGTTGACCAGAATGAGGGGAGGTTTTCGAGACTCTTTGTTTGTTATGCTGCATGCATCAAAGGTTTCTTGAGTGGATGCAGACCCCTTCTATTTTTGGACGGTATATTTTTGAAGGATCGATATAAAGGTATGCTCCTTTCGGCCATAGCATACGATGAGAACCAATGTATATTTTCCTTAGCGTATTGCATATGTGATCAAGAGAATTTGATGAATTGAAAGTGGTTCCTCCAAGGTCTATGGTCCATACTTTATGAGAGGGCTGACCCTTACAATCCTCCCCACTAATTGGTTATAATTTCTGACGCGGACAAAGAAATTAAAGAATCAGTAAAAGAGTATTTTCCAGAAGCTCTACACTCGAGGTGTGTTCTACATCTTGTTGAAAATTTCAGGTTAAATCTTAAGGACTTGGGTATGAAGTCGAAGGACACTCATGTTCTGGGGAACTTACTCCAAACTGCTTGTTATAAATACGCAATAGCAGAATGGAATGAGTACATGAAAGAGATATATGACATGGATCCAAGGGCATACAACATTGCTGTGAACTACTCTCCTGATCAATGGACAAATGCATTCTTTCTAGGAATAAGGTAACGTTATTTGGTTGTTCTATATCTATGCTAATGTATGAACTTATGCTATTTAGCATGTTATCTTTGGATTTGTTAAATTTTATGTCAGAACTGTTAACTATATTCAGTTATTTCTTAATTGATAACAAAATTTACGAGGCTGTTCACTATGTTCATTTATTTGTTAACTCTTATATCTGACATGTTAACTCTTGTCTGTAAACTGTTAATTGTACATCATTAATTGTTAACTCTATTCAATTATTTGTTAACTCTTGTGGCTAACATGTTAACTATTGTTGATAACATGTTAACTCTTGTGGAAAACATGTTAACTCTTGTGAAAAACATGTTAACTCTTGTGGCTAACATGTTAACTCTTGTGGTAAACATGTTAACTTTTGTGGATAACATGTTAACTCTTGTGGATAACATGTTAACTATCGTGACTAACATGTTAACTCTTGTGAATAACATATTAACTCTTGTGGCTAACATGTTAACTGTTAAATGTTAACTGTTATATGTAAACTGTTAACTGTAATTCAAAAAAGTTAACTCTATTCAATTATTTGTGTTAACCCTTATTTATGACCTGTTAACTCTTATCTGTAAACTGTTAACTGTAATTCATTACCTGTTAACTCTATTTAATTATTTGTTAATCCTTATTTGTGACATGTTAACTCTTATCTGTAAACTGTTAACTGTAATTCATTACCTGTTAACTCTATTCAATTATTTGTTAACTCTTATTTGTGACCTGTTATAAAGTTATATATAATTTCAGGTATGGACACGTAACATCTAATGTCGCCGAGTCTTTTAATAATTGGATAAGGGAGGCTAGAATGCTACGAATTCTACAAATGGTTGAGCATATTCGTAAACAGATAATGGTCCGAATGAGTAATCGTCGGTTACTTAGAGATAAATGGGTTAGATATCTCTGTCCACAAACAGAGATGGTGCTTAAAGAAAATATAGAGAAAGGTCGTCCATTGGATGTTAAGCAAGCTGCAGGTGACATATTTGAAGTGCAAGCACATAAAACTACCCGCGTTGATTTGGAGAAGAAGACATGCACTTGCCGTGCTTGGGACGTCATGCGGATTCCGTGTAAACATGCATGTGCAGTCATCTCGTTTATGAAGAGAGACATTTACCAATATTGCGATTGGTTTATGTCCACAGAAGCATTTAAAAAGAGCTATGACCCGATTCTCTATCCTATACTAGATTATGAGAAACGAAGTGTGCAAAGGGATGAGATCGAGCTACTTCCCCCACATACTACCAAAAGAAAGGGGAGAAATAAAACACGATGTATCAACAATCGAATAGTGTACAAACGGCCTTTTAAATGCTCTCGATGCCACTATGAAGGTCACACATGCGCAACTTGTAATGAACCGATCGCCGATTGATATGAGTTGCGGATTTACCGAAATATTTTTGGGTGTATGTAATACTTTTGTAGTTAACTGTTTATATGAACTGAAACATATTTGGGTGTTTGTAATTCTTTTGTAGGTATGTAGTAATTATGTATATGAACTGAAATACCTATGGAGCAATGTGAACTATAATAAAAATATTATCTTACTTGGTTTGTAAAGTTACTCAGTTAGATTGTTAAGTTACAGTTAACATATAAAATTTTCTTGGTAGGTTATTAAATTACACCTATTATATGTTAACTCTTGTGGATAACATGTTGGGTAACATGTTAACTCTTGTCGATAACATGTTAACTCTTGTGTCAAACATGTTAACTCTTGTAGATAACATGTTAACTCTTGTGTCAAATATGTTAACTCTTGTGGGTAACATGTTAACTCTTGTGACTAACATGTTAACTCTTGTTGCAAACATGTTAACTATTATCGATAACATGTTAACTCTTGATGATAACATGTTAACCCTTGTTGATAACATGTTAACTCTTGTTGATAACATATTAACTTTTGTTACAAACATGTTGACTCTTGTGAATAACAATCAAACTGTTAACTGTAATTCTCTGTTAACTTGTTAAGCTACGTAGATAACACGTTAACTTTCTCTCGTACATTATTAAGTTACGCGGCTAACATGTTAACTTGTTAATCTACATAGTTACACGTTATATTTCACCGAAATGTGTTAACTTACGCTTCTAACATGTTAACTTTCTCCGTATACAGTAATATTTAACAAGTGAACCTGATATGATATAAACTTTCTCCATATTTAACAAGTAAAGCTGACATGATATAATTGTTAACTTACGTGTCTAACATGTTAACTTTCTCTGGACACTAGTTCATTAGCTGTTAACACATTAAACCCTCGAGAAATTAACTACTGGCAAAATAATCTATACAAGCTGAAAATTGTAAAGATTGTTTGCAGTTGTTTATCTACATAACATTCTTCCTTAGCCTGTACATTTGCGGCTCGTGCAGACGCTTTCAATTCTGGGTCCTCAACGGCTATTATGCCCTTTCTATTTTTGAATTCCCAACCTTCTTTTATCAGTTCCGCCGCAAGCCTTGCACGCACTACCTCCGACGAATCATCGGCGGGCGTAACATGCAGTACGTCACCTTTCTGTAGAATAGCCCGTACATAAAGGTAACGTATATCCCACAGTCGTAGCTACAAATAACAAAACATAAATACATATTACAGGTTAGTTTTGGAGGCTAAAATTCTTTAATAAAATAAGGTTCATATGTTAATGTACCTTCCCTTTTGAGGCTCGCATGAGATTTTCTTATATTGAAATGTCCTACACACCTTTTCAGGATCGAATGCGGCATTCATATGGTCCATGAAGTTTATAATTTTGTTAACGGGCTTAAGGTAAGCAGAGTGAGTTACCGAACTATAATGCAACGCTAAATATTTATTCATATAGTTCATATAGTTAACATTTTAACCATATGAACAATTGGGACGCTATACGAACAATTGGGAATATGAGTATTGACCAGCCAGCGGTAATATGTTGTTGTATATAAAGTTCATATAGTTCATATAGCCGCAGATGAGCCTGATCTCCATAGAGTGAATGCTGTTACACGAAATTAAGACATTAAGAAATGTGAATATGGTTTAAGTTCATATAGTTAACATTTTAACCATAATATTTAGCATGTTTACTCTTGTGGAAAACATGTTAACTCTTGTGAAAAATACATTAACTCTTGTGAATAACATGTTAACTCTTGTGGCTAACATGTTAAACCTTGTGAATAACATGTTAACTCTTGTGGCTATATGTTAACTCTTGTGGATAACATGTTAAGTCTTGTGGATAACATGTTAACTCTTGTAGCTCATTGTTGTTTTTAACATATTAACTATTGTGGTTAACATGTTAAATATAAGAGCTTAGCTGTTAACTAATTATATGAGGATTGGTCTTACGCAGAAATATGTAGATACAATCACATACTGCTTGTTTAAGACAGCGTTCTCCTGCAACTGCAGCAATAGCCGTAATCTGTCTAAGATGGCCTCTGTTATTTTGTCATCGAGTCTTCTCCCGCGGAACATATACAGTAGTTCCGGGTATGTAATTGTGTTGTTAGCAGTAGTTATGACATCGACGTACCTTAAAAAACAATAAGTTACGAAGGGTTAGAATCTAAAACATAAAAACTAACATCTAAACATGAAAATATAACAAGCAACTAACAGAGGTTCACAGTTAATATTAAAGAGAGTTAGCATTAAATTACTAAACATGTTAACTCTTGTGGCTAACCTGTTAAGTCTTGTGGATAACATGTTAGCTATTGTGGCTAACATGTTAACTCTTGTGAATAACATGTTAACTCTTATGGATGACATGTTAACTCTTGTGGCTAACATGTTAACTCTTGTAGCTAAATGTTAACTCTTGTGGTTAACATGTTAACCTTTGTGGGTTAAATTTAAACGTGAAAGGGTTAAATTTTGAAATCAGTACTTACGGGCTACATTTCTCCTTGCAGTATTGCGCGAGCTATTTGTTCTTCTCAGCTGAGAGTTTCTCTGTCACATTTCTTGGTATTCTGTAGTTATGTACAAAAACCCAACGCTATCTAACACTTGTAAGATAAATGTGCCTACATCAGGGATACCCTCATTCACCTCTTTTAAGGCAGCACGATCCACATCTGTTAAATACGTGCTTTTTAGCACATCCCACTTACTAACACTGTCATTATAGAAAACTGTTATTTTCTCTACCTTGTCACCAATAACAATGGGTTCATCTTTGTGCTCACATCCTTTCAACTTCAATCCCTTAGCTCTCAGTTTCTTATCCTCAGTAAATGGTGTCCTAACCAGTTTACCTTTCTTGTTTGCTCTTTTGCTTGGAGCTCTATTCCTATAACCCACATTTTTTTTGCTCACCGGCTTCCTCGGCCTCTTCAATCCTTTGCTGAGTGGAACATTCTCAACCACACCTTTCTCCTCCTGCACCATCTATTTGTCCTCCTCATCCTTGATCACTTGTCTCTCTCTCTCTTCGTTCTTGCCTATTTCCTCGACAACTTCATTCTTGGTAACATCGTCTCTCTCCATTCGAGTCCTCTTCATCCTCAACCATTTGCTTGTCTTCCTCATCCTTGATCACTTCGTCTCTCTCTTCGTTCTTGCCCATTTCCTCGACACCTTCATTCATGGTGACGTCGTCTCTCTCTCCATGGTTGTCCTCTCCATCGATTTCATGCTTGTCCTCTTCTTCCACTGTAGGGTTTCCTTTCAGGTGCTGTGCAATAAGCTTCTTCACATTGTTCTTTAAAACCAATGGATCTACTATGTCATTAGATTCGTCCAACCCCTTAACCTTTTCGTTAAGTCTACGAATCTCGTTCATGAAAGTTTGACAATACATTTTCTTCGAGACCCTTAATGTACGGTAAAGTCTCTGGTTTACTTTAGCAGCATTTCTCCAAAATTACAGCTGCTCCTCAACTGGTAACGTTTCAATCTCATCTTCCCTTTCGAAAGCCTCATCAATGGTTTTTGATATTATCTCTAATTTAGAAATAAGAAACAGTTAACATCAAGCTTATAAAGGTTAACAGTAAGAGGCCCACAGTTGACACATATAAATTAAAGGTTCTTCAATCATCTATAGGTAACATGTTAATTGTTGTTGCTAACATGTTAACTCTTGTGGGTAACATGTTAACTGTTGTGGATAACATATCAACTCTTATTGCTAACATGTTAACTTATGTTAACTTTTGTGGCTAACATATTAACTGTTGTTGGTAACATGTTAATTCTTGTAGGTAACATGTTAACTCTTGTTGTTAATATGTCAACTCTTGTGGAAAACATGTTATCTCTTGTGGCTAACATGTTAACTGTTGTGGTTAACATGTTAACTATGGTGATTTAGCACATTAAAACTTACCAAACCTATTGACCATCTCTTCTCATGTTCCTTCTCTTCTTCCTTTTTTTTTCAATCTTCTTTTCTTCTTCAATCTTCCTCTTCCTTACTGCTGCTTTCTTCCCCTCCGTATGTATGACTGGAAATTGTGGTACAATCCCTTTACTTCTAAGCCTCATCAATAGCCTTCTGATTGGATATTTCTCATCGGATGGGCCAATTTCAGCTATTGGTTTATGTACAATATGGATGCTAGCTTTTACAGCCTTGGAAACTATTGTGCGCTTTCGAAAAGATCCATATTTCTCACCAATCTTCACCCAGTTAGTGAGGGGTGGCTTGAATCTATTGCTCAAGGCATATCTTTTAATCCCCATCATTTCATAGTACCATAGCTGCAAACAAATAATACATGTTAGTATGCACTACTAATCTTTTAAACATGAATATAATTAACAGAACTGAACTGAAACATAGTTAACACTGACAACACCAACTTTAACACTGGAAACACTATAGTTAACATGAACCTGAATATAGTTAACCAGATCCTTAAAATAGTTAACATGCACCAGTTAGTCTTAATGGTTTCTTGACGTAAGTTGACAGAATACATGCAAGCGTTCACATACACAGGTTAATCCAACTTACGGGGATCAAAGGCATGCATCCAGGTACATAGCTTACTCCTGACCTGTGCAGACCTTCCATGGCAATCTTAATTTTTTTCTTCATCTGGTCATAGATGTATTTCCCCCAGGCCACATTCCTCACTCTTTCAATTGAATCAATATATTTGAACAAGAGCCTTGGGATGCCTTGGACACTGCTAGGGCACCACATCATTGAACATTGATAAAGTATCTACAGTAACACAAAATCTTCAATATCCTTCTTCTTTCTTGATTCAACAAGAGATTGCAGTAGCTCTTCCACATATCGCCGCATATTCTTCGCTGATTTCTTTGGGGTTCTAGTAAAATGTTCATCAAAATACTCCACCCAAAGCCTTGGGAAAGGATCTCTATTATTGTAAATTATTTCCCCATCAATTGGGAAACCTGTATGTTCATGCACCTAGCCCATATCAAAATTAACAACCTTTTCTCTCCCACTTTCGACATCGGGCAGAGAAAACGCCACTTCATTACCCTTATAGTGACTCAATACAAGTTCTAGCGTGGGTTGACCTACTGCTGGGGGGCCAAACTTTACATAATGCTGGAATGTACACCCTTGGTATGCATCCCAATGACACTGCCGCATTCTCGGTTCGAGGACTTTCATAAATTTACAATATGCGACGAAACTAGCAGTAGGTCTAATTTCAGCAGCACCTGACTTTTTCCTGTATTAAAATTAAACATTTAACATCAATCACACTTAACATCCAACATCCAATAGTTAACATGCAACGATGAACTGTAACAGTTATGCTATAAACCTTAACAAACAACAGCCAAACTTAACATTAATAAGAGGTATATAGTTCACATTTAACATTAAGGTATCAGCTAACATGTCCTTCAACCAATGTCCAGGCATATAGTTCACAATGCACCTTAATCTATAACATCTATCTAAATTGAAAAATATAATATATAACATTATCTTACTTCTTTATGGATTTCTGTTGTGCGTTTAGTGAACTTGTAATTTTTCTTTTTCTCCTTACACCCTTTTGGAAACTCAACAACGTTGGGATGGCTTCATCGGTGCTGCCATTCGCTGATGATGACGCATGGGTAGACTAAGACTTGGAGGCGGGGGAGGATGTGAGAGAATCGGTACCACGGTCGGTCTTAGATGGCAAAGGGGGGTCTTCGTCGGTCTTGGAAGGCGAGGGGGGATCTTCGTCGGTCTTGGAAGGCGACGGCGAGTCTTCTCGCTCGTCGTTCATCGGTGCATGTTCCTGACTTTGCAGCGGCGACGGAGGATGGTGAACAACTTTGAATTCGTTCGCCGATTTTTTCTCCATCTTCGATCCGGTTTCGACCTAACCCTAGAGTGTAGATTTTGGTTTTTTGCCGGAGGGAAAGCCAGAGACAGAGTGCGGGAGGGAGAGTGGAGAGAGAGAGAGCGTCTCGATAGTAGCGGAGTGGGCGGCACCGTTACCAACGCACGGAGGCTGTAGCGGAGTGGTCGGGAAGGGTAGAGTCGGGTTTCTGAGAATTACAGCTCACTCTCGTGAGCTGGAGGGGCTGAAATGAACTTTTGGAGTGTATTTTGGGTTTATACCAAACATTAAAAGTACAGGGGGCTGTTGCACATTGTTTTTTTAATGTTGGGACCTTGAAGCAATTTTTCCTTATTTCTAACAAATGTTAATGTAAAAATAATATATTCATAATATAATAATATTTATTTATATCATAAATTATTAATATATGATTATAAATATTTATTTATTTATATTATATCATAAATTATTACATAATATAATTATATAATATAATAATATTTATTATATTATGAATATATCATTTTATTAATAATATATTCATAATATAATAATATTTATTTATATCATAAATTATTAATAAACTCTAACATATTAAAGACCATAATATATTACATAATATTAAAATATTTATAATATATTAATTTATTAATAACATACTAGTAATAACATAATATTAACATTAATAATATTATTATATTATATGAATAACAGTATAATATTGTATTATATTAATAATAGTGTAATATTATATTAATAATAAATAACATTATTATAAAAATATTAGGGAAAATATGTCTAGGCCCCGAAAGTGGAAACTTCGTGTCACGAGCCCCCTTGTATTTTTCCTCGTGTGGAATAGCCCCAAAAAGTAACGTTTAATGTTTCAAACCCCCTCCACATCAGCATTATACTAAAAGCAGAATATATTTTGGAAAAAAACCGATATTGCCTTTCTCTTTCTTCCCCAGACGAGGCCTCGTACCGAAACAGTAGTCACTTCTTATTAATGCGATATGATGGAAGAAATGAAGAGAAATTTCCCTATTTTTTTACTCCATCATGAGCAATAACTATTTAGTTATCCATTACTCCTCCTCAGATGAAAATTCTCTCCATAACTCTCTCCATTACTCCTACCTTCCCTTCAAAATGGCTGAAAATGACATCATCTGCATTGTCTCTTCGGGGTATAAAGTGGTATTCTTGAAGATTAACTCTTCAACCACCATCTTGGATCTTAATTTTGATGTGGCAGAGAGGTTAGATCTTCCATATGAGTCATTAATTTTGTCATACGAAGATGAAACAGTTGGAAGCTTAAAATTTCTCATTGAGAACGAGGGGTATCTGACGTCTATGGCAGAGCATTGCCACAATCTTAGACTGAAAGAGGTTCACATGCAAGCTTTTAAAGAAGCAGATGATTCTTCAATAAACAAGAAAACGAGCAAGTCCGACAAGACATGTAGGTTAACTGTAAAATCAATTAACTTTAGTTCTAATCGTCTTCTTATTAGTTCTATGCTAGGTTTAACTAGACTTCAGTTCTAATTCGATCGTATGTTAGTTGTAATATTGGTCCTGTTAGTTCTAATCGATTTATCGTTAAGCAGTTCTTTGTTAGGCTCCATATGTTAGTTCTAATGGTTTCTTCGTTAGTTCTAATCACTATTTTGTTAGTTCTACTAGATTTATTGCTAGTTCTATCTCCAGTTCCATATGCTGGAAGCGCTGCAAAGTTTGTTAGTTCTAATCTATGTCTTGTTAGTCCTAATAGTTATATTGTTAGTTCTAATAGCTATTATTTCAGTTCTATACAATTTATTGTTAATTTTAGCTCAAGTTCAATGTGTGGTCGAGTATGTTAGTTCTAATCAATGCACTGTTAGCTATAATGGTTTACTTGTTAGTTCTTGCTAGTTCTAATTGATTCTAACTGCAAGCAGTTGTCGTTTTTGCTTTTTAGCTTTTGATATTATTTGTTGATGTTACTACTATTTGTGTAGTTTATGATTATTATTTTTATGTTCTTAATGTTCTTAATATTTGTAACGCTTCCAGTAGTTTGAACTCAAAAAGTATAGATTGTGGCCCGCCGGTGTGTTTCAGATAAGATTAATTCCCAATGACAATCCTTCCGGAGATAATGTTTTGATGATTGATGACATGATTAGCAGATCAGAGAGAATTCCTCCTTGGTGGCACACAGCTTTAACCGGTGAGAGACAACGATTTGAAAGTCTGAAGGAGTTAAGATTAGCCTTGCTATACTACTTCATGGCAAAAAAAATTCGAATGCAAGTTTGGGAAGAATGAACCAAAGCGTATTCGAGTTTTTTGTCGGTTTAAGGAAGCCAAAAATTGTCCGTGGATGTTATTTGCCTCTCCACCGAAAAATAATAATAGACTTGAAATCAAAAGGTTCATGAACAATCACAATTGTGGGCAGCATGGCAATAATGCACGTCAATCTAGAGCCTCTCGGTAATTCATTGCTACCCAATTACAACCCACGTTAAAGGTACGACCGGATTATACGATGTATTGACGTTCAAAAGGAGTTTCTAAGTTCGTATGAGATTAGGGTCGATTATAGTAAGATTTGATGGGGTAAAGAAAGAGCACAAGAGAAATTATATGGTGATGCTCATTAGTCCTACAATCAATTACGATGGTAAATAGAAGATGATATCTACAATAGACAAACTAATTTTATTTATGTGACATTGTTTATACTACTTTTGCAATGTTGGTACTAACGCTTAATCTTCAATTTTCTAGGTATGTAGAATAGGTCAAGAAGACAAACCCAGGTAGCTATATTCACGTTGAACAATATGAGGGAAAGTTTACAAGGATATTCATCTGCTACGCCGCCTACATAAATGGTTTTTTACACGGATGTAGACCACTTGTATTTTTGGATGGTACCTTTCTGAAAGATCGATTCAAATGTATACTCCTAAGTGCCATAGCATATGATGGAAATCAGGGGATATTTCCATTAGCCTTATGTATATGCGATCAGGAAAATAATGTTAACTAGAAGTGGTTCTTACAAGGTTAGTTCTATCCCGAGCCATGTTTGTTCTATTGCAGGTTATGATAGTTCTAGCTCTTTCCTTGTTAACTCTAATTCGTGTATGGTAACCACAACTCTTTGTAGGTTTGTGGTCTATTCTCTATAAAAGGCCAGACCCATACAACCCTCCACACAAGCTAGTGATAATTTCAGATACGGATAAGGGGATCAGAGAAGTAGTTAGAGAATTTTTCCCAGATTCTATACACTCTCGATGTGTGCTGTATCTAGTTGAGAACTTCAGGACAAAGTAGAAGGATTTGGGATTCAAATCAAAGGATACTCAGATCTTGGGTAATCTATTGCAATCTGCATGTTACAAATATAATTGAGAAGAATGAAAACTGGTAGTTTTGATCATTTTGTTCCTGACAAGATCAATGTTGTATATGCCATTTTTGCCAAAATAAAAGTAGATTGGGCAAATGTTTTTCTCAAAAACATAGCATCAAAGCATTTCAAATTTCTACCCTTTGGCTCCTTCATCACCCTTATTCTTCAACACTTCGGTGTTGATCTCACACATGAACCCAAAGTTGAACCCAAGAAGGACTTTTTTGATAGAGTCTCTCTCTCTCGTATGCAACTGTCAGACTCTTTATCTGATCACACTGTTCCATCATCTTCCCGTTCTCAATCTAGAGCTTCCTCTTCTACTTCTGATATTTGAGAGGGTATAAACACCTCATTGCTGCTCTCTTTTACCTATCCAAGTTTTGTGTTTAACAAAATATTAAGTGTGTTTAAAAGAGCTGTTTAAGCTGATTTCATCAGTCTGTTTCAAAAGAAGTTTTCCTACAACAAGAAGTGGCTTTCAAATCCTATTGGGATCATCATCTATTGTTCTTCTTGTTTGAGAAGTTTTCTAAACTCTTATATAGCTTACTATTCCATTTTTATTTCATTAGCTATATTTATTGAGTTGTATTATTTTTTATTCACTGTTATCACACACACACATATTGCGCTTAATATCTTCATACCATATAGTGTGGGTTGTGGGGTGTGATTTAGTGAGTGTGAGCTTCATTGTGTTCTCACTTGTTATTTGAGAACAAACCATTGTATTTAATCTTTTTTTTGTGAGTATCACTTGTAATACACTTGTACACCGAGAGAAGTGTGAGGCGAGAGACAGGGTCGAATCCAATAGGAATAGCGTCGGTTGACGAACCTAGGGAGAGGTTGCATCCGAGCACTTGAGGAGGATGACACGGGCTAGGTTCCTACACTTAGTATGTAAAATGTGATTGCATAGTATTTATTATGTGAGAGTTTTCGGTGATCTTATAAACCGAGTGTGTAGAAGTTCTGGCTTCCAAACCGGATTGTGATAGTGGATATCTCCTCGAGGTGATGAGCGGGGACGTAGGTCGTGGGGACTGAACCTCGTAAACATATCTTGTGTTTGTGTTTGCTTAGCGTATATTTCATTTGTGCTTTTTCTTATCGTTCTTATTCATATCTATCTCTTGCAAGAACAAATTAATTAATATAATTTTTAATTAGTATTTAATCGGGATTAGAAAAGCATAAGACCCTAATCACCCCCCCCCCTCTAGGGTCTAACAATTGACTTAAACACCAAAAACTACATAGTTTTCCACAAACATAGTTTGTTCCACAATACTACAAACCATACACAAATGTTTCACAAAGACACATAGTTTTCCACACAAACATAGAGTTATTACAACTCAAAATAAAACATAAGTTAGAACACAATGAAAGCTCACATAGGTGTTGGAACTCTGAATCGTTTAATACCCGAGATTGCCATCTCAAATGTGTACTACCGGTAATAGGAGTACCTGGGCTAACAACCATTATGGACAAATCAGTTCCAACACCTGCCAAATCCTGACCCACGGCCTCATCCGCTTGTGGCACAAAGCATGACTCTCCAAAAAAGGTTAAGTCGGGAGAAGGGGGATCGTACATCATTGTGCCTTCATCACGACCCTCTAAAATATAAAACTTACTGAGTTTAAAGTTCGGTAGAAGAAAAGATTGAAAAGATGACAAGAGTTAGAACATTACCTTCCCCACCAATGGGTGCATCGTCGGCCGCCTCCGTTAGTCTCATCCTCGGAAGCAAATGACTCCTCTTTAACTTCCTCTATTTTCCGCTTGCCTTTGCCTGAGGGACCAGCAAGCTTACTGTCTCGTCTCCTTCGTTCCAATGCATCTTCTCGGACTAGCATCGCAGCGATACGCGATGCAGCTTCCGCCCTCAGATCCTCAATCGACCGCAGGGGGACGGGCTCGTTAGCAGCCATGATCCATTTACAGCATAGATATGTGAGCTCTAAGTGGCGATCAGTATTCGGGAGACAAAATTTAACAACAGTACAGCCCGTCACATTCCACAGCCAAGCGCGAACGTCGTCCACTAGCCCGCCACGAGTGTGAAACCGTTGGTTCGGATTCTCAATGTATAGCTGGTCGTATCCAAATTGACGGGCGAACCGGCACGGCAAATAATGCTCTAAATAGCAGTGCTCCTTTACCCGAAAAATGAGATGGTCTGGCCTTAATTATATTCATGAGTCACCTGAAACACCCAACATCAAGACAAGTTCGATCGGTTCTAGGCAGAAATTAGAAAGATCAAGAGTTTTTGAGGCTCCTAAGTGGTGGAAGAGAGAGAAAGAGAGGGAGGGTACTTGAATAGGGATTGGGCACATTAACCGAGTTCAGTCCCATCAAAGGGGTAAGATCGTAACTTCCGCTGGGTTTTTTTGAAAAAAAGATACTTCGAGGCTTTGTCGCAAATACTGTGCGCGTTTGGGACTTATACACATGGGCAAAATACAATGGGGCTCGTCACACGAAGTTCTCACTTTTGGGGTTGGACACATTTTCCCAAAATATTAATATAATATATAACAATAACAAATTGATATACCTAAATAATTAAATAATTAATTATTTAAAAATAATATGTAATAATTATAATATAATATAACTCATTAAGTACAATATAATATTATAATACATTATACAATTTATATTGTATTATATTTAATACTTCTAATACTATAATAATGTAAACTAAATATTATAATATTTTATTTACAATATATTTTATTATAATTATTATATAATATATTAATAATATGTTTAATATTAATATTGTAATGGGTCAAACTCGTGTGATCAAAAATACTTAACATGATGTTTTAAAAACGTTTTAAGAAAAAACACAACACCATGACGTTTCTCTACAAAAACATGACGTTTCTCTAAAAAACACAACAACGAAAACACTGGGGAGCCCAAACGAAGCCAAATAAACCTAAAGCGTTGCGAATGAGAATCCAGTCACTTAAATTCACATGAGAAACATCAAGAAACTACATAATATAAACATATGAACTAGCTGCGGCAAAAATGTATCATTGAAAATTCCAAAGAATAATCACGTGAACTAATCCTACCATAGATGAGTTCCAAAATTGGCAATCTAATGCAGTATTCTAATATTCTAATTAAATAAAAATTTATAAGGGAGTTAGAAATGATGGAGGATTTTAAATACCGGACTCATATTTTCTGTGAGCCAGAATTAGTGTCAATATTGCTCCTGCCAATAAAATTTTCTAATGAAACAATAAAACTAATTTCTAAAAGAAAATATATCTAAACCTAATAATTAAGAGTTTCTTCAACAACAACAAATTTTAAGTTAAAACCTCTCACCTCATAATTTCCAATACCTCCCAATCCAGTGTAAGCATCTGTTGCTACTACCTCCGTCCTCTTCATCGTCGTCCTTCATATTATCACCAGTGAGCTCGTCAAGGGTTAGGGTTGGTTTCTTCTTTTCTCCAATCTGATGATTAATCTGGATGAAGGAGAAGATAGGATGATTTTTGGATAGTGGTGAGCTTATAAATTTAGACTGTGAAAGGCCCCCTTTATATATACCCTCACAAATAAATAAATTAAAATAAATTAAAATAAAAAATTAAAATAAAAAAATTGCACGTGAGAGAGTAGCATTATTGTGCCTCGTTTAATGCCCCATCCCCCATGTGATGCCAATGTTTAATGCCCACACAAGGGAATCCGGTTCATTAGCTTATTGGGTCTTGTTAGAGATACTTGTCCCCTAAATCTAGTATAGTTTGAGATTAGCCCCTCTGATCATTGAAACTTCTACAAGGTCCCCCAGTTTTCATAGTTTACTTTGAATTAGTTCATCCATTAAGACCATAGGTAGCGAGTAGAGCTAGGGGTTAGTTTGGAATGACTTACGAGAATTGAGTTACCTAATGGCTGCAGTTCTATGAATTAAGGGACAAGATCTAAAATAGCTACATGACTTAATTTTCTAATTAGAGCCATTTCAATGATTTAAATGATTTATTTAGGAATACCAAAGATCAAATGGGGGTTGTTACTTTAAGATACAAATTGCAAGAGGATTACATCAATGTATAAACTATCATGGACTACTACAATGTATTTCTTTGAGATACAAATTAGTGGGGGTTGTTACTTTAAGAGGAGAATAGATTGGAATTTGTTTTGAGGGAGCTCTGGTAATGGGTTTCGAGGTTGTTTTTTCTGTGTTGTGTCTTCTCAAAGAGAACATTGCACTATATATAGAGGCTACCACATCATCTCAATGAGAACATTGCACTATAATGTGTTTTTTCTGTGTTGTTTTTTCTGTTTTGAGGTTATTGTAGAACCTTATTTCCAGTCCTTTCTTCATTAAGCCGGGAACAGAGATCAAGTTGCGCTGAATTCCCGACGCATAGAATACATCTTTGAAGATAAAAATATTATTCTCAGAATCTAATATATACGAACCAATATCTCCTACATTGAGATAGGTATTGTTTCCCATATAGATACTTGTTCTCCTTTCTTCGGATCGGTAAATTCTGTGACTCCATTCTTATCCTTTGCAATATTTATGGTCGCACTGGAGTCGATTCACCAACCACTAATATCTGTTATCATAGCATTGCATTCTGTCACACCGACGAATTCTCTTTTGCTAATACCTCTTTGTTCCAGATGCTTATAACCTCCCTTATTCTCCTGTTTTTCACCTTGCGGGCAAGTGGGCTTGAAATGCCTGAACTTTCCATAATTGTAGCAGGCTTCGTGGGGTACTTTCTTTCTCTTGAACTGCTCTGATTTCGTTCCTCGTGGTTGTGGTTTACTGGGACTTGGGGTTTTATCGCTTCCAGCATTATGCCTCTGGCGGACATAATTCATCTCCTGTTGCACCATGTTCAGTTCTGGCTCTTTCCTACTGGCTATTAAGTCTTGTTCTATCGTTAGGTGCATAGGAAGATCAGTGACAGATTTTAATGGCAGGGTTCATTCTTAATGTGGTGGCAGCTATAACTAAGGAAGGGGGTGGGCTATTCAATATAGTTTCCACTTACATTCTCCCCGGGATTTCGGTCCCAGCAGTGTATAAGTTGTTAGCCATGATAATTATCTTATTGGTATGCTCTACGACATTGTCTCCATCTTGCAAATAACAAGAATTATATTATATGCAAGAGGAGTTGAATGTTTACTTCAGAGGCGGTGTCTTGTTTTTCTTTTATAGCATTCCACATGTCCATGGAAGTCTTATAAGTTGTAATAACTTTGATTAAGTTAGCTTCCATGAACATGAGCGTTAGGCTTTTTGCATTTTTATCTTTAGACTTTCACTGTTCATCCCTTTCTTTTCTTCAGGTGTAGATTTATCAGTAAGGGTTGGAGCAATGATTTCGATTATATCATCGATATTATCATGAAGAAGAGTATATCCTATATTTCTATGTTACATATCATAATTACTACCATTAAATTTGTTAAATTTTTCTAGTTCTGATAGAACAAGTTTACTAGCCATTTAGTGGAGAACTAAAACTAATTTTCCAATTAAAAATAAAATTAGATATGTGTACTACTAATTAATGATAAGATTATATATATATAATTAGATATGTGTACTACTAATTAATGATAAGATTATATATATAGTGACATGGCCAATTGAACTCCACGCATAATGCAAAAAATTCCTTCAGCTAATGTAGTCATTCACATTATCCACGATAGCCATGAGCTTTTAATGAAACTCCAAGGCTTTTCGTTTCCCGTTCGTTATCCTTATCATTATGCAACAACGCTTAAACTTTTATTGATTTCTATTGACTATATCTTTCATATCTCCCTCATTTCACCATCTCCGCTCTCATCTAAATTTCTCTCTCAACTCCACATTCTCCTCTGTCTTCCTTCCTCTTGGTCAATGCTTTGTTCTCCTCCTTCTCAATATCTAACTAGCGTTAGCATCTTTCAAATTCAATCTCAAGCCTGTCATTTGTCGAAGGGGGTTATACAAGGAGAGAGCACTGGTATGAAATCCATTTCATAATTTGAGCTCTGTTATATTTTTTTCGTCATCTGATCTCTTTGTACATATTGGTTAGTTTTGTTTGATTTCTATGGTTTTAGCTAATTAGATCTCTTCAAAGAGTGATGGCTAGAACTTGTTTTGATCTATTTCTTGTGATAAATTTATGTAGCAAGACGAAGTGCGCTCAATATCACACCGTCGAAAAAGAAGTCGGCCTAAAGCAAGGTGTGAGAGACATTTTCATCCACTTCGATCGAATTTGTTTTCTTTCTGCATTTTTATTAGATTTATTAAATTTATGTTATTCTTGGGCAAATTTTGACTTTACATTTTCCATATGATGGATGTGTCTTGGATCTTAGTTTTTTTTTGCAGGATCTTTCTTAGAGCTGAATATCTTTTACGTTTTTGTTAGTTTAGATCCTAGATCACATTTGTGCATTTATTATCTTAAAAAACATAACCTTCTAATATCATTGTGAATTTTGGACTTGAGGTTAAATTTTCTAAATTTATTTACTCTTTGTAAATCCTATTATGACCCAAGTTCAGTAGTCTTTTTAGGTGGCAATTTGGTACTACAACTGGTTATTCGTATTCTACTGCAAACAAGAGCATGACTATTTTCTTGAAGCATAACAGTATGCATGATTATCTACTTGATCCAAAGAAGGTATGACCTCTCAGCCTCATAATAACGCTATGTGATATGAGGAACTTAGCTTAGATATTGTAATTAGTTTCGAATGTGCTTGAACTTGAATTGCACTGAGTGTCTAATATGGTTGGTCTCTTATCATTGCTTGATTATGTCAATTTTATTTATACTATTGATTGTGATACTAATTAAATTCAAATTTTTGAATTTTACAAACATAGTGGTTACTTTTGGAGGTCAAACTAAAATTTTTGTTGGAGGGGAAAACTAATATAGAATATAAAAAATATAAATATGCAAGTTTGAATGTTTTAATTACACATATAATGTCTATTTCAAATTAGACCTCATATTTTTTATATTTAACAAGTATAAATTCTTTTTATGCAAAACCAAGATTAGTGTTATCTACTAAATATGCTCATGTATAGATATTTTTCTAGAGCTTATATTACAATGTTAAGGAATTTAGTCGTGAGGATCTAACAAATGAAAGAAAACCTTATTCACACACGCGCGCGCGCACACACACACTACTTATAAAAGATGATATGGGTGACAAAACTTTTGATTGTTTTTTATTTAAAAATTTTAAATATAATGGTCATTCAAATATGATAAGAGTAAATATCCCCACATTTAGGGGCAATTTGTAATTTAACTTTGTTCTTTTCTATCTTTTGTTCTTCAAATAACTCCCACCTGACCGATGAGTAGTCTTGTAGGCTGATGGACTCACTGGGGCAAATTATTCTCAGTTTGTTAGTCTTCTCCATAACACTGTAAAACATATGTATAATATAACTTGAAATACACATGCCACTTAAGATGGAAATAAATTCTATGTAACTATAATTAATCACATAATTCATACATGTGTTTTTGTGCTATAATTAATCACATAATTCATACATGTGTTTTTGTGATCAAATGCATTTGAAACTCCATACCTATTTCTTTATAATTAATCACATGGTTCATACATGATTGGGCGTGGTAGCCTTTGACATTTTGTAGTGAAATTTGGATAGGATTGGAATGAATGTGAAAGTAATTAGCTCATCAAATAGCAAGGAAAGGGAGGCTATTGAACACTTCCAGTGCTGATTCTTTCCTTGATAGCAGTAGTATTGAAGAAATATAGATATGAACAATATGGATAATTTGAATTTACTCTCTTACTTGATATTATGAGTTTAATTTGGATAGAGGAAATATTTGCAATATGAGAATCTAAGGTGACCTATAAAATGTTTCTAAATTGGGCAAAGTATTGCTTTTTTGGATACATGTGTAAAATTTGCTAAAATAATATTGTAATTTCTGATTATGGACTCATTTGTAATTCTCTACTATATGCATATTTAAAAATGTTATCATTTATTTAATTCATATATTCTATTCTTTCCTAGATCCGACGAGCCAACCTAAAACATTTTATATTCTTTAACTCTCTTTAGAGAGAGATAGAACGCATGCATGGGTGTGAATTTTTAATCGCATGAATTTAGATTTCTAATCTCTAACTCTCTCTGAGATTTTGTGTTTGTTGATGGGATTTTTCTTTTTATATTGTGTCATTTTCAGGGAAAAGTAAAATATAAGAAAAAGATAGAGAAAAATAAGAGGGAAGAATGGTAAGCGCAAATGCGAGTTTCAAGATCAGAGTAACTTGTCAAGAATTATGAATGTTTTTGTTAAAAAGAGTTTTAGTCTAATTTATTTAATTTTCTCTATAATTTTTTAATGATTCAGATCAAATAGGCATATTTATTCTAAAACCATTGCAGATAAGAGAGGAAAGGTGCAGTCAATTATGCGAGTTGCTCAAGATATCTGAGGTACTGCCATTTGATCTTTTAGAATATAATGCTATGATCTAATATGATTTCACCTCCATTTTGGGGGAAGATTTTGATGTGAGTACTTAAATTAATTCAGTTAAAATCTTCATATTTGTATCTTTTGATTCAATGTAATTTCGCAAAGTGCAATGAAACATTCAGGCCTTGTTTTATCTTCTACACAAACATACATCAGTGGACGTGTTTTCCCAAAGGTTATAGAATTTCCCCAAAGTTATAGAATTTTAGGTCTGACCTTTCTCAAGAAATGTTTTGTATTTAATTAGTAGCATATTGCTTAATTTAAATAAATCATTATATTTCTAATGCTTTCATGTTCTGTAAATTTCCTATCACTTTTTTTGGGTTGAAGTTTCACATGTATTGAAACTTAAAGACATGCATACTGGTGTTGACTTCATCATTGTCACATTATAGTGAGTTTTAATACAATGTGGCATCAACTTCATCCAATGCCTTGCTGAATAATTTTAAAGGTTACTCTCTGTTTAGTTAGAAAGAGCTTTGAATTGGACGTATTAAAGGTCAAACATGCATTTTCCTATTGTCTATGATATTGCGTTTGTTACATGTACTCTATTTCTTTTGTTAATTATTGGTTCCGCTCCGAGTGTTTATTGAAGATATTTATGTCTACTGATAGTATTTGCCTCACTATTGACATCCTACTTGGGCATCTCATATTGTGGCAGAGTACAGATTAGGTTTATTTTTTATGACAACCTTGAATATGATGCTCGCCAATTAGGACTTCAGGTAGATTTTTAGAAAATGTGGAAAGGTTGACATGAGGTGAGTTAAATCCCCATAACTGATACTGGATTGGAGAACTTTTTGTACTTTTAATTGTTGAGCACTTTGTTCTGGCTATATTATTGACCTCTAAGCATTTATAGATATTAGACATGAAGCTTTGAGCGATGGTTTGTGCAAAAAATATGCATCTCTGGAGCATGTATTGAATTTATGGAATATTACCGGGCATCATCTGAAGATGCATTTCATAATTTATTCCTCCCTAAATACGATGATGACCATCTTTGATTCACAAGACTACATGTTTGCCATCTTTGATTCACAAGACTGCATGTTTGATTCCTAAAAAATTTGAGTTGCTTTCTATTTTGATCATTCTTTACTTTTTAACCTTGAACTCGACGCATAGCTACTATTGCACGCGCAATGTCTATTTATGAAAACTATTAATATTAGTTGGAAAGATATGGATAATATTATTCTATAATTGACAAAGATTACATAACCTTGAAGAATATGCATATGTAGAAATTCATACAGAAGCATAAATGGAATAAGATCACTCAGATACAAGTAAATATCTTAGAGGCATATTCATTTTGAAATTGAATAAAGAAATCTTAGATAGTGATTGTTAGAAAGTAAACATTGAGATGGATGATATTGAGTTTAATTAATAGGTAGTCATTTAAGTGTTAACTCAATCATTCTTCGTCTAATACTCTCTCTCTTTGGTGTAGATGAAAATTATGTTGAGGTCAGGAGAAATTAGCTCGCATGCGTGGGAATTGGCTAATTTTAAGATCGCTTTACGAATCTAACAATACAAAAACCAAGTTTGGTGGAAGTTTGTCATAGCCTTTTTTCCCTCAAGTTTTGAAGTCAAAGCCTACAACCTAGTTAACCAGCCCACGTGATCTACTCCTCAAACCAAGTTTTTATTTTTTGGACCGTTGCGTGTGACTTACTCTATAGTCATTTTTTATTTTTCATTTTTTTCATGAGTCTCTCTTCATAAAAGCCTTTTCAAATAAGACCCAATTTGTTACTTCAACAAGTGATTCTTCGGTCAAGACCACTAAGTGACGATCTCCCTCTAATTGGAGTTTTTTTTTCAACTCACAAGAATCAGGTTTATTTTAATTTATTTCTTTTTTAATTCACATAGTGTGTGTGTGTATATATATATATATATATATATATATATATATATATATATATATATATATATATATATATATATATATATATATATATATATATATATATATATATATATATATATATATATATATATATATATATATATATATATATATATATATATATATATATATATATATATATATATATATATATATATATATATATATATATATATATATATATATATATATATATATATATATATATATATATATATATATACACACACACACTATGTGAATTAAAAAAGAAATAAATTAAAATAAACCTGATTCTTGTGAGTTGAAAAAAGAAGCTCCAATTAGAGGGAGATCGTCACTTAGTAGTCTTGACCGAAGAATCACTTGTCGAAGTTTTGGTGTCGTCTCTAATCGGAGGTCACAACAAGGTTGAAGTTGATAATTAATGGGCTTCTGTACAGATGTGTGGAATAGCAGTAAATCAGGTTGAGATCAGCAATTGAAAGTGAAATTGCCTGAACCTTGTTGCCGAACCGGGATATTGAAGTAACAAATTAGGCCTTATTTGAAAAGGCTTTTATGAAGAGAGACTCTTAAAAAAATGAATAATAAAAAATGACTATAGAGTAAGTCACACGCAACGGTCCAAAAAATAAAAACTTGGTTTGAGGAGTAGATCACGTGGGCTGGTTAACTAGGTTGTAGGCTTTGACTTCAAAACTCGAGGGGAAAAAGGCTATGACAAACTTCCACCAAACTTGGTTTTTGAATAAAAATAATTATTGTACAAGAGAAAAGCAGAGATGCACTTCGTAGTGGGCAAAAAATTAGAAAAGAAAGAAAGAGAAACGCAGCTCGAGGAACAGTCTTGGGTAAAGTTTTGATGGGATTGGACTTTATTTTTTTGTGGGGAGGATAGGAGAGGAACATATTTCTATAGCTAAGCTCCGATACCAGTGTTACTTTATGAACATAGGAGAAGAAATTGGAATTTGTTTTGACGGGGCTCCCATAAAGGCTCGTTTGTTTGCAAAAATTAGAGGGGGAAGCGGTGGAAAGCCTGCAAAAGTTTTTACTTTTTTAGAACTTTTGCAGGCTTTGTCCCTCTAAATTTTGCATCCAAACTGTTAGATATTTTGTTAAGAAAAGATAATTTTGCTTTCATAAATAGTAATAAAATTTTATAATTAAAACATGTTTTAATTAGCAATTAAAAATATGTGTAACGACTATATAATTATGGGGAACGTTACAAAATTTATGACGAACGTTACAGAATTAATTACGGGTTTTGTAACGTCTTTTCCAACCCTATATATATATCCGTATGTTGAGCTCAAAATGATAAGAAAAAAAATATACAACAAGTTTCTCTTGTTTTTCTTCTCTCTCCTACATATTATTTTTATCTACATCTTAGTTTTATTTTATGAGCAACTTCCTTCATCTGAGCTGAAGCTCTGCACTCTCGCGCAAGTGCAGAGGTCGGTCGTTTCCGGGGGCTTTTACCGCTAGGGGGGAGGGAACCATCTACGCCAGGGCGATAGGCGGGTTCTCAATCTTCTAGGACAGTGTATACACGACTGCTCCCGATCAGGCCAGTTTTAATTGTTTATTTTTCGGATTTATCTGCATGCTATAATCTTAATTATTTGATAAATTTCTAACAATCTAGAAGATTGAAAAGTTTATAGCTTCTGATTTAAATCCGAAAAAAAAATTCATCTTTTCTGTTACTATTGATTTAGATCTATTCATATATCTGCTGTTAACATTGCTTAAAAAAATATATTTTTTCCGGTTACTGTTCACCTGAAATTTACTGTTAAAAAAAATCATGGTAATTTTGTATTTACTGTTCATTTAAAAAGTTACTGGTAAAAAAATACTGCTAATTGCTTAATTATCTATTAATTGTTTTAAAAAATCAGTTCCAGTACTGTTCACTCAAAAAATACAGTAAAAATTAACTGTTATTGTTCATCCTAAATAAATTAAATTTTGTAATTAGTTGCTTTAATTACTGTTAATTATTAAAAAAATGTTACTGTTAAAAAAATGTTACTGTTACTATTCATTTATTAAAAACGTTACTGTTCATGTAAACAGTTTTGGTTATTTTTTAATAAAAAATTAATAATAATAAAAAATTTGTAGTTAAATATTTCTGTTAATTTAATTTACCAGTTAATTACATTTATCTTATAGTTGTTTTATAATCAATAACTATTGCAAGTTACGAATATCAAAGAACCTTTATTGGTTTCTAAAAGCCTAGTTTATATTTGTTAGAATCATCTAAAACCTACCATTATCCCCTTGTGCTAGTGAATATTCTAAAACCTACCATTATCCCCTTGTGCTAGTGAATATGCACGCATTTGAAACATGCTATAAATTTGCAGTAGTGTACATATTTATTCTTGAAAATTTTATATGCATGGTTTTGACAAGAATAAAGAGAACAAACTCTGGATGCATAGACGCTTTGAAATATCTGGATTTTTTCATGGTTTAATGCTTTCATTTTTTTAACCTATCAATATGGTACCTTCTATTATTAATAATTCCATACTTTGGAGTGCTTATGCATCTAATAAGCTTAGTACAAAAGTGGTAAAAGTGAATGCAAATTTGTTCAGCAACTTATATGGCAGTTGTCTACAGCAGATGGGTTTTTACTCTCAAGACATGAAAATCATGAGGTTCGAACATCAATAGGTAAACCCCTCCTCGGTCTTATCCAACATATGTTTGCAGTATAATTGCTAGGCAAATTAAATGCTTGCAGGAAATATTTTAAAGTTTCTATATACTATTAAGGAACAAAAACTTATTGAGTGCTTATGCAAATTTGTTCAGCAACTTATATGGCAGTTGTCTGCAGCAGATGGGTTTTTACTCTCAAGACATGAAAATCATGAGGAAATATTTTAAAGTTTCTTATCTGGATTGCTCTTCATTAATCAGGAAAATTTCTGATCAATTTATATCCTGGCAGCAAAGAAGATGTTTATCTTATGCAGGGAGACTTGAATTAATAAAATCTGTTATCCTGGGCATTCACAATTTCTGGACTAGCAACTATATCCTTCCCATCAAAGTCCTTGAGAAAATTGACAGATTATGCTCAGATTTCTTGTGGGGTACGAAAATTCATCTTGTCTCATGGAACAATATATGTCAGAGTAAAGAGAAGGGAGGACTGAGAGTTTTTTCAGCTAGGGACTGGAACTATGCAGCGGCAGCAAAAATTTTATGGATGATTCATCATAAAAAAGACCTTCTCTGGATCAAATGGGTGCATGAAAACTACTTACAAGATTCAGATATTTGGCAAATTCAACCAAAAACAAGTGATTCATGGATGTGGAGACAAATCCTCAAAGTGAGGGATCTGATGATAGCAAGATTTGGAAATATTACAAATGTTCAAAGCACTATTGATGCATGCTGCACGTGTGGAAAAATTCAAATCTCAGCGGTTTACAATGCTATTATTCTGCCACAGCCTTTGGTTTCCTGGTCTGACACAGTTTGGAGTGGGCTTCACTATCCAAAGCATTCATTTATTCTTTGGCTAGTTTGTCTATCCAGGCTGTTAACACAAGACAGACTTTGCCGCATGGGGGTATTGAATCAAAACAAATGTGTTTTGTGTCCAAATCTACAACTGGAAACCTGCAATCACTTGTTTTTTGAATGTCAGTTTTCAGCTGACATTTGGAACAGGGTGATGAATTGGATGGGATTTTCTTGGAGATCTTGCAACTGGGATATGATTATTAACTGGTATTCTATTAATCTCAAGAGAAGAGGATTCAAACAACAATTGAAGAGGATGGCTCTCTCTGTTACAGTCTACATGGTATGGGAAGAGAGGAACATGAGAATTTTTCAAAGTAAGAGTCGATCACCTGATATGCTGTTTAAGACAGTGAAGACTCTGATTTACTCAAGGATTTTGAATAATGATGATATTCCTATTCATATGAGAGAGTTGCTAGAAAAGTTGTAAACTAAAGATTGTAACAGTGTGAACATCAGGTTGTTATAACTGATGTTTTGATGTTCTTTACAAATGTACAGATTGGAAAATGAAATAAAGTTCTTTTTCATTGACCAAAAAAAAAAACTTATTGAGTGAACCGATTCAAGTTTTCTTGGATTAGTTAGTGTCTAAGGCAATGTTTAGGGGTTGCGTAACGCACTCTGTAAGGAACGAGGTACTTAATTGATCTTTGATCAACCTCTATTACTATCCTTACCTGGCTAACTACCTGGGTAAAACTTTAATCTTTTCGCTTTAGGAGTTTTTGGTTTGGAATAAGAGGTCCGGAATTATGAGAAAAATTCATATGCATTTATTTAATTACGCTTCTTGCATCATATATTGCCTAATGATAAATGATCAATATATGAGCGAACCAAATCAAAGAGGTGCATCTTTTAAAATTCTATTTTATATGGTGGGTTATATTTCAAATCTTCAAATGTAAAGTTCATCTCTTTCATTGCATCATGATGGATATTGCAAAATATTCGTATGTCCTTTTAGATAACTTGCATTTGTTACATGATTAATTACAAGGTTTTATGCAAGAATGCACTTGTAAAATTTAAAGCACGTATGTACAAATATTATTATTATTATTATTTGTATAAGAGGTGGTACTAGAAAATGGCAACATAAATTTGGAAGGTCTCTTTTGCAGACAACCAATTTAAATTTGGAAGGTCTCATTTGTAGGCAACCGATTTAAATTTGGACGGTCTCCTTTGTAGGCAACCAATTTGTAACCTCTTATAATAAAAGAATTTTAAAAATTTTATGCATATGAATTATGAAGTATGAAATATATTGTTCTCTTGAATGCTCTGCATGTATCTATTATTAATTTCATTCATGTATGTGCATATGCATAACTGCAGAATTTTAGTTCCACATTAGTTTGAAATGTTCAAATATTAAGGTCAAATCCTAATCTGCACAAACACTATGTGTTTACATCTTCAGACATAGACTATGATCTTTTATGATCATAGACCATGACCTAATGTCAATTTCAAACAATATGATGGAATAATTACAAAATAAGAACTTGATAAATAAATACAACGCCTGCTAGGCAAAGTTGTGATTCTAGACTTTGAACTTGATAAATAAATACAACGCCTGCTAGGCAAAGTTGTGATTCTAGACTTTGTAAAGTCTGTGAAAAAAAAATCTTGCTGACCCTTTGACAAAGGGTCTATCCAGGAGTGTGGTTCTGGATTCATCGAGGGAGATGGGGTTAAGCTCATAGATGAGGTCACTGACAGCGGCAACCCAACCTTTATTTGGAGACGTAGTCTCAATGTTGGTTCAATGTGGTAGAAACAAGCTGGACTAGTGACACTCGTGTGGAGCATCGACCCAGATATATTCATATATCACTATGTAGCTTGTGCTACTACCCCTTCTCTATGATGACGATGCTCTTATGATACAGCTGGCTAGGCTGAGTTTTACTCTTAATAAGTCCAACGTGTGTATTATTAGGGGTATTAAATAAACAGCTGTAGTACCATTTGAGGACTTACCTACGTGAGAGGAACCTTGATGGCCGCAGTTAGGGGGGGCTGAGCTAACCCCTAGAAACTCTAATGAGTCGGTTTATTGTGAGCATGGCCTTTAACGCTCAACCCACTTTGCTCAATAGATGAAGCATATTGTGTGTGTTTTCATCAATATCTGATTAAAGGGGCCTAATTCAAGGTCTAGTCCATTATGTCCCTCAGGTGGCGATGAACTCACTAAGGAAATGTTCAAAGCCAGAAGCTACATCTCCCGAATTCACGATACGAAAGGTTGCCCAACCTATATTTGTTTTATGATTTCTTGGTTTATTTATTGATTTCTGAGTCTTCAGTCAATATTGCCTTTTGGGGGGGGGACTGTTAGATATTTTGTTAAGAAAAGACAATTTTGCTTTCATGAATAGTAATAAAATTTTATAATTAAAACATGTTTTAATTAGCAATTAAAAATATGTGTAACGACTATATAATTATGGGGAACGTTACAAAATTTATGACGAATGTTACGGAATTAATTACGGGTTTTGTAACGTCTTTTCCAACCCTATATATATATATATATATATATATCCGTATGTTGAGCTCAAAATGATAAGAAAAAAATATACAACAAGTTTTTCTTGTTTTTCTTCTCTCTCCTACATATTATTTTTATCTACATCTTAGTTTTATTTTATGAGCAACTTCCTTCATCTGAGCTGAAGCTCTGCACTCTCGCCCAAGTGCAGAGGTCGGTCGTTTCTGGGGGCTTTTACCGCTAGGGGGAGGGAACCATCTGCGCCAGGTCGATAGGCGGGTTCTCAATCTTCTAGGGCAGTGAATACACGACTGCTCCCGATCAGGCCAGTTTTAATTGTTTATTTTTCGGATTTATCTGTATGCTATAATCTTAATTATTTGATAAATTTCTAACACAAACGGGCCCTTAGGGGTTGTTTTTTCTATGTCGTGTTTTCTCAAAGAGAACACTATACTATATATATAGATGCTACACCATCATCTCCATCCCTCGAAAACTGTTTCTGAGAGATATTCTCTCAATAACCCACTGTCCAATATTATCTCAACAAAGTATCATTTTGTTGAGAAATTTAAGAGCGTTTGGCAACCGTGGCGTTTTTGCCGTTTCTGTTTTTTTTAACAAAAGAAATAAATGCATTTGGCAACCGGGGCGTTTTTTTGACTTGTCCCTTTACAAAATATAAAAATTAAACACTTTTCTCAAAACACCAAAAAGATGTTTTGAGATTCTGTTTTTCATCTAAGCCACCGCCGCCGCTCGCTCGTCGCTGTCGGCCCGCGCCACCCTGCCGCGCTGGCCGCGCCGCCGCCGCCGTCGGGCCGCAGTCCACCCGCGACCACCGGTCCTGCTCTTCATGCGGCCCTACGCCAGCCGCCCGGCCACAACCACTACTCCTCAGCCCGCCTGGCCACCTCCACACACCGTCCCCACTCCATTGGCCGCCGTCGCCGGCCACCGCCGCCGCCACCGCCCCGCCAGCCGGCAGCCAGCCGCTGCCCGCCCGTTGGTCGCGTCAACCTGTCGCCACGCGCCCCGCCGACGGCTACCAACCACCGCCGTCACTGCCGACCCGGTCGGCCATCTCGCCCGTGGCTGGCCCAGCCCTCCCACCCGCCAGCCCCGTCAAAGTCCAGCCACCCGGCAACCCTCACCGCCGCGCCACCACCACCACGCACAAGTAGCGCCCGTCGGTCTGCTGCCCGCGGCCCGTCGTCACCGTCGGTCGGAACGAGGCCATCGCCGCCGACACCGCGCTCCTGTCGCCCCGGGCACCCGCCACCATCGGACACCGCCGGCCCGCCGCCCGCCCGTCGGCGGTCACTGCGCACTCGTCAGTATCTGCTGTAGCCGCGCGTCGTCTTCCGTCGGTTCGGCTGCCTAGCGCCGGCACCCGCCACCCGATCGCCGCCACGTACGCCGCCACACTGCCGCTATATAAATAGTCAAACTAGTTTGACCAAAATGATGTTTTCAAAACACATTTAAATAAGAAACATCATGGTATATATGGTGTTTTTTACAAAAAACAAAACAAAAAAACACATTGATTAATGTTTGAATTGGTCACCAATTGAATGAGTCAAAATTACAGGGGTGACCCCCACAAAGCAAGTAAGAAATTACACCAAAATATAAATTTCTCAGGAGCTACTAAAACATATTTTCTTCAAATACGAACTACAAATTTGATAACCGGAACCATGAATATCTTCGTCCTGGCAAGTTGTAGGTCGTTCTTTCTTTTCTGATCCTTATCACGGATGCCATCTTCCACCATCGCAGGGCTTCCTAAAGCAGGTGTCTCACGAAAGGTTTCTTCAGGTTATTCGACTTGGATTGCATGTTTGTAAATTTCTAAAATATAAAAATAATCACTAAATAGAAACAAATTAAAGTCATCGGAAAGCGTTCATGTAAATAAAATGTTTTTATAAAATAATAAAACTAATTTATAAAAGAAATTCTCGATCTAAACTTAATAATAACTCCTTGAACAACACCTTTTTTTTAATATCGTAGTATGTTTGTTAGATTAATCTGAAAATATAAACTTTAATTTTTTTGGAGAGAGATGTCCTGACAATTAGCAGAATATAGTAAATGCTACATTCTACAACGTAGGGTATTAAAGTGTCACTTTCTTACAACTTAGGGTACTAAAGTGCTATTTTTTATAATTTAGAATATTTAAGTGCAAAGTTGATGAAACAGCTACAGATAAGGACCTAAATGCCCTTCAGCTCATATTTTTTGTGGAGGAGTAAATTTCACATCACCCTTTGAACTCTGGGAGATAACTCTCCTGAAAAAATAACTATTCCGCTTAATCCCCATAACTTTGGGATGTCTCACTCTAAGGGGGTGTTTGTTTCAAATCCTATAATTTTAGGATATGGATTTCACCATGGGATTTGAAATCGTTTTGTTATGGGTTGAGATCTCTAAAATGTTGTTTGTTTTATTAATATTTTAGGATTTGAAATACTACAATTTGTAATATTTTATTTGTTTCAAGCTCAAATTGTAGCATTACCAAATACCAGAATTTTATAATATGATGAATATGCTATCTTGGTGAGGTTACCTTCCACAAAAAGATAAAATTAGGGTTTGTCAAATCCTCTCTAATTGAGAGGTAAACACACTCATTTATGGCATTTGCCAAAATTCTCTCCAATTGAGAGGATTTGGTAAATTCTAAAAAATGGATATTTTTTATACTTTTGGGGTTCAATATTCTAAAAATTTTCCTAGGGGTTATTCATTGGTGTAATTTGGTGTAATTTGGGGTAAATTATTCCAATGGGGTAATTTTACCCAATGGGATAATTGAGTGGGATAAATTGGGGTAAATGGGGATAATGGGACAATTTAAGTGGGACAATTTAGTATAACATCTTTTTATAATATTATATTTATAGCTCAATTAAATTCAAGTTTAACTTGACATAACATCAAATGATTAAATAAATAATAGTTATAATATACAATAATATTATTTTTAAGATTATTTTAATATAAAATAATAAAAATAATATAATAATATTAATATTAATCAATCTTTGAATATTTTGATGTTTATTTTAATATTTATGCTACATTAACAAATTTTTTAATTGCAATAATTGTTCAAACATACAACCCCAAATCTTTAATAACACACAAAATTTTACAAAGGATCAGTTTGGCACCTGGCCTGAAATCAGTTTATGACAATTTTCTATGAATCCTGGTCTTTGTGAAATTCACACTAGCATATACAGTCAAGTTTACAAGGATCAGTTTGGCACCGGGCCTGAAATCAGTTTTGGCCTAAATCAGTTTTGTGAAATTCACACTAGCATATACAGTCAAGTTTACAAAGGATCAGTTTGGCACCTGGCCTGACATCAGTCAAGTTTACATGAATATTGAGCCCATTTTTCTCAAAAAAAAAAGAACAATATTTCAGAGATTTCAGATCAACTTGTAGAACTGAGATAGGTTGAGGTAGGGTACCTAGGTTGGGTAGGTTGAGGCGGTGGTGCGGAGGAGGCGGCGGCGGGGGAGGTTGAGGCGGTGGTGCGGAGGAGGCGGCGGAGGAGGAGGCGAAGGAGATGGCGGCGGGCGATCGTGCTCGAGAACGACGACGACGAAGTCGGTGAACGACCTCGAGAACGACGACGACGAATTTGGTTCTCGACGGCGAAGTCGGCGAACGACCTCGAGAATGACGACGACGAATTTGTTCTCGATCGAGCTCGAGAATGGAAGTGGGGAATTTGTTCCCCTCTTTTGTCCCAGGAGGCGATATGGGGTAATTTTGGGCTTGGGGGCTGAGTCATGCTTATATAGCTGGTGTAATTTTAGGGGTAATGGAGTTTTTGTTCCCCAATTACACCAACAAACGAATAGCACCTCAAACTATACACCAGTTCCAATTATCCCAATGAATAACACCAAAAGTTGATGTTCCAAAAATTACTCCATTATCCCACAAATTACACCAACCAATAACCCCCCAACAAACACTATATATGGAATCCAAAATACAAAAAAACTTACTTTTTGATCCTAAAACTTGTAATCCATACCAAATGCTAAAAATTTTGGTGAAACAAACACCCCCTAATTCTGTGAACTTTGAAGGTTTTTATAATACAACCAACGTGTTTACAAGTAAACGGTGAAATAAGCGAAATGACCATTTTGAAATATAACTCCATCAATGAAAAAGGATGTAATTTCACTAAATTGAGGGATATTTTCGTTATTTATTTTCAAGCATTTGGCCAGGGCCGGCCCTGGGGTAAGCCCACCAAGCCCCGGGGCTGGGGCAACCCAGGGCCGGGGGGCAACCAAACCTAAGATAGGGGGAGGAGTCGAAGAAGGGGAGGTCGTTGTGGAGGGGAGGTCTGATCTCTTGAAACCAAACCGAACCCCAAAAACTCCTGAATCGGTATGCTCTCTAGTTTGACTGCTCAATTTCTAAAATTTCTGAGCTTTTTATTTTTTTCGGTTTTTTATGGTTTTACTCTCTTTGTTATCATGGTGATTTTGATGAACTGTGAGAATGTTAAGTTAGAAGTAGGAATGACTAATCCCTGGTGCCCAAGAAAGAAATAGAATTAGAAATATATCTTTAACATAGATTTAAAATAGATATCAGAGTAAAGATACATACATATGACTGAATTAATCATCCTGGGCTTATAATTCCATTGACACTGAGTGAACATGCATGATCTTGGATTCCTGCGAGTGAGATGGAGGGCGATTTTTTCTTGCTTTGATCAGTGAAAAAAAAAGGAAAAAGAAAGAAAAATATAGAAGAGAAAATGGAGTTTTTGGGAGATTTAATTGGGCCGATTGAGACTACAAATTTTGTGGCCAAAAAAATTTGGGGAGAAACTGTTCCATCTTTAATTTCTGATAATCTTTTTAAGACAAAGGCTTCAAAGCCCATTTCTCCTCAGCCCATTTCTAGGGTTTGTGAAGATTCTAGGGCTAATTTGGTTTTTACGGAGGGGATTGAGGAGAACAGATCTCGAGAAATCTCAGCGGTGGCTGAAGAGGGGGAGTGGGTTAAAGTTGTGAAGAGAAACCCTAAAGCGCCGTTTTCTCCTAAATTTCTCGCTCCTCCTCGTCTTCTTTCTGCAGAGATCATTAGAAGAAATCGTTTGTGCTTTCGCTGTGGAGGCTTGAAACATGTGGCACGAGATTGTCGAGATCCAATTGTTTGTTTCCGCTGTCAAAAAGTTGGACATGAAGCGAGAAATTGCAGATCTGGAACTGGGCATTGATCTTCTGAGAATTGGCGTGGTTTCAGTGGTAGAGGTATGGGTAGTGAAGGAAGAGGTCAAGGAAATCTTGGTGGTCAAGGAAATCTTGGTGGTAGGGGAACTGGTGGTCGTTCTAGTGGACGTAATGCAAGATCTGATAGTTCTAATCCTTGGCAATGGAGGAGAGAGGCTTCGGCTTTTTCTTCTTCAAGGAATCTTGATAGATCGGCTGAGAATCGTCCACAAGATAAAGGTAAAAGGCCTCTATCCGCTGTTGATGAAGAAAAATTACAGGAAAATATGGTTAAATTTCAAGATCAATGTCCTAGGGATTTTGGAGATTTGGAGTCTGAATTAAAAACTTCAGGAGACCGCCCTCGTTTTTCATCTGCTGTCCTCAACTTTGAGGGTGAGGTAAATTTTGGTTTTCAAAAGTTTAGAAATTTTGCTATCATTTCGTTTGTGGAGGGGGGCAATATTTCCCTGAAAAGGTTAGAATTGGACTCGAGAGTTTTTTTCCTATGAACAAGAACTGGGATGTTAGATTATACACTAATGGTGAGGTTTTAGTGAAGATCCAGCCATGGAAACAAATGGAAGAATTGATTAGAATGGGAGTTTTATCTTTGAGATCCTGTAAGATCAAATTCAGAAGATGGAGTGCTTGGGAAGGAAATATTGTTGAAAAAAGAAATTCATGTGTTTGGATTAAACTGAACCATGTTCCCCCTCATTTATGGAATAGGGAATCTTTTGAACTGATGGTTAAACCTTTTGCTGATTTAATAGAGCTTGACTCTTTAACAGAGGCTTGTACAGAATTTATTGATGCAATTCTTTTGATTAGATGCTTGGAATATGTAGATATTCCTAAAGTCTTGAAAATTTTTGTGGGGAAGAATCAATACAATGTAAATGCGTCTATCATGTCTGTTATGGGTGAGCTTAGTGAAGGAGAAAGGAAAAAACAAAAAATTGATCAGATGGAAGAGAATTTTCAAAGCTCTTATAATGATAAGTGGTTTAAAGGAAGAAAAAATAGTGGAACTGAATCTTCTTCTCAAAAAGACTTAGTTAATAATTCCTGGATAGTTAGACAGGATTTGAGAAACACACCTTGGGGAACTCCTGCTGCTAAGCTTTGGATGGATGCCAAGAGTTTCTATCAAAAGCAAAATACTGAGTGAGAACCTTGGATGATTAATTCAGATAAAAAACTGATATTGGACAAATTCCAGAGGAAAATGTAGTTACTGAGCATGAAGAGAAGAGTAATCAGGGGAATGAAATTGAAGGCAAAATTATTGAGGGGATGTTTGATATTCCTATTTCCTCCGAAAATAAGGAGAATACAGTGGCCTTAGAAGAGGGAGAAACAGCTGATATACATGATGAATATCAAGAAAAAGCTTTAATGATAAGTGAAGCTCAGGACACTAGTAAGTGGCTTTCTTTTCCAACTCCCAACAATTATGAAGAAGGAACAGAGAAAGATGAGGAATAAACAGTGGGGAATGATGACCTTCTCTTGGTCCAACCTCTGAATTCACTGCCTCCTGAGGACTCTTCTCTCAATGCAAAGGTGGCTTTTGTCAGGAGATGCTCCAGATTTGTGGATTTGGAACCCATGAATGCAGTAGACAGAGCTTCTGCAAGAATTGCTAGAAATGCTGAAAAATCTTCTCAAGGAATCTCTGGTTCTGGTGATTCTTCTTTATCTTCAAATCTGGGTTCTTCCTATGTACCTATCTTATTTGATTCTTGTACTAATAAGTAATTGCAAAAATTTGCTTCTCAATGTGCTATTGTTCTTGAACCTCAAGAGGATTTTGATCCTCTAAAAAAATTGAGGCAAATGGAGAAGGAGAGAGCTACTTTAGAGTAGACTCTTGGTTTTCACAATTTTGGAGGTGTTTTCTGATATATCATGTTGATTACTTGAAATGTGAGAGGTTTGGGTTTAAGCTCTAAAAGATTTGGAGTCAAAGATTTTTTTTCTTTTGAATAAGTTTGAGATTATATGTTTACAGGAAACTAAGTTGGAGTGTATTAATGATAGTATCCTTAATAGTTTGGGGGGTACCTTTTTTGATTGGGTTTGTTTACCCTCTATTGGTGCCTCTGGTGGTATCATGATTGGATGGAATTGTAATAAGTGGAAGAAAATACAGGATATATCTGGGAGCTATGTTTTGTCAGTTGTTTTGCAGAACAATAAAAATGGCTTTATATGGACTGTTTCTTCAGTTTATGAACCTCATTGTAATGATGAAAGGGCTATGTTTTGGCAAGAACTCAAAAATATAAAAAGATAATATTTCAGGTCCTTGGGTTGTAGTGGGGGATTTTAATCTCACTATCAATCCAGATGAAAGAAAAGGGAAGAGTATTCATAGAAGAGAAATGGAAATTTTTAATGAAATGATTTCTGACTTGGAATTAATTGATAGCCCCCTTCATGGGAGGAAGTATACTTGGTCTAATAAAAGAAGATCTCCTTCTATGGCAAGATTGGATAGAGTTTTTTTTAACTCTGAATAGGATGATGTTTTTCCTTTTTCAAGACAACAAGGGCTTTGTAGCCAATTATCAGATCATGCCCCTATAAGTTTTGACTGTGGAGATAATCAACAAAATGTTAAGTTGTTCAGATTTGAAAAAATTTGGCTACAGTCTGAGGAGTTTAAAAAAGGAATACCATTATGGTGGAAATGTGCTCCTTCAAGTGTTTCTGCTGCAAAAAATTTTGTTGGCAAGTTAAAATTTTTAAGGAAATGCATAGAACACTGGACTCATTCTAATTTTCATAGTGTTAAGCAAAAAAAAAAGATTTATTTGATAAGCTTCTTGAATGGGAAGTTTTAGAAGAGTCTAGAGATTTGACAGATGATGAGATTATTAGCAAAAATGACATTATGCTCCAGTTGAACGAAATTTTGCTTCAAGAAGAACAAATGTGGAAACAAAGAGCAAAAGCTCATTGGCTTAAAGAGGGGGATCATAATACAGCATACTTTCATAAGATTGCTAATGGTAGGAAGAGATGTAATCTGATTTCATCTATTACAATTAATGATGTGGTTATTAGTTCTGAGGATGGTATAGCCCAGGCCTTTTCCAATCATTATAATCAAGTTTTTGGGCAAACTGTTATTCACAGATGCCATCTAAATTGGGAGAAATTATTCCCTTTGGTTGATTGGGGTCCAGATGATATTGAACAACCTTTTTCTATGGAAGAAATTCATAAAGCTATTTTTGATATGAATGGGGATAAATCTCCTGGTCCAGATGGTTTCCCTACTCTTTTTTATCAAGTTTTTTGGGATACTGTCAAAGAAGATGTTATGAGGTTATTTGTAGAATTTCATGAGGGCATCTTAGAAATTAACAGACTTAACTATACTCATATTGTTCTTATTCCCAAAAAGAATGATGCTAATTCTATTAAAGATTACAGGCCCATCAGTTTGTTAAATGTGATTTATAAAGTGATTATTAAAGTTCTGACTAACAGACTGAATTATAAATTGGAGATGCTTATTGATCCTTTGCAATCTGGTTTTATTAAAGACATATTTTTGCTTGATGGTGTTGTGGCAGCTCAAGAAATTATCAATGATTGTTTCCAAAATAACAAAAAAGGAGGGATTTTATTAAAATTAGACTTTGAAAAAGCCTATGATTTGTTAGACTGGAATTTTATTTTAGAAGTTTTGAAAGCCAAAAATTTTGGTGATAAATGGATTAATTAGGTGACTTTATGTTTGAAAGATGGTTTCTCTGCCATCAACATAAATGGTAAACCTGGAAATTGGATTATGTCTAAAAGGGGAGTTCGTCAAGGAAACCCTTTGTCACCTCTCTTATTTGTTTTGGCAGCTGATTCTTTTACTAAGATGTTGAAGTTAGCTGTTGATGCTCAGCTAATTGAAGGTTTAGGTCCTGAAAGTATGAGACAGAAAGTGTTTTGCTTATAGTAAGCTGATGATACTTTGATCTTTTGCAAAAGTAAAAAGAGCACTTGACTGTGTTGAAGCTGATTCTATATTGCTTTGAATTAGCTTCAGGTTTAAAAATATGTTTTAACAAAAGTGTTCTCATTACTCTAGAAGATAATGAGGCTTTACAACAAAAATTGGCGTGTATGATGAACTGTAAATGTGGTAATTTTCCTATTACCTATCTTGGAATTCCTTTAAGGCCAGGAAAATTGAAAAGAGATGACTTGTTTCCTTTGATTGAGAAAATTGAGAAAAGATTAGCTATATGGAAAGGTAGATCTTTATCAAGAGGAGGGAGATTGGTTTTGATTAACTCAGTTCTTTCTTCTATGCCAATATTCTGGTTATATTTTTTCTTATTCCCAGTTTGGGTCATTTATAAAATTGATATTATGAGGAGAAGATTTCTATGGATTGGCTCTTTGGAGCATAAATGATGTACTAATTTCGTGAAATGGGAGGAGATTTGTAGACCAAAACAATGTGGTGGTTTGGGAATAAAAAATTTGAAAGTGATGAATACAGCTTTATTAAGTAAATGGCTTTGGAAATGGTTTAATGGTAATAATGAGCTATGGAAGCAAATTAGTTATCATAAATATTTTGAAAGAAAACCATGGAATGAATATCTTCATTCGGGTAAAGTTCACTTTTCATGGTTTTGGAAAGGCTTCTGGTGTAATGTTGACAGCTTTCTTTGCAGTACTCAAGTGGAAGTGTGAAATGGAAAATTCACTCTTTTTTGGCTTGATAAATGGTTAGGTTCATCTACTCTTGCTTCCCTTTTTTCCATCTTTGTTTTTAACCTTTCTACTTCCCCTTATGCTATTGTTTGTAGTTTGAGAATCAAAGAAGACAATATATGGAGATGGGTTCTTCAATTTAAGAGGCAGCTGACTGGTGATCTTGTTTCTCAGTTCTTTAAATTGTTGAATATCATTAATTCAATTAGTTTTTCATATGGGGAAGATAAGAGAGAATGGATATGGGAGAGCAAAAAATCTTTTTCAGTTAAATCCTTCTATCAATTTCCTATTGATGGGGGTTTAAGGTATGATTGTGCAAGATTATGGGAGCTCCCTATTCCTTTGAAAGTCAAATTTTTAGTTTGGCTTGCTTTTAGACAAAGTTTGAATACAAAAGATACCTTGAAAAAGAAAGGAATTCACTTGGAAGAAATCTGTTGTTTATGTACTAAGGTGGAGGAAAATCATACTCACGTATTTCTTTACTGTGAGTTTGTTCAATCAATATGGAATTCTATTCGATGCAATCTTCATATTGAAGAGGACTTCGGATTGGGTTCTCTTAAGAATCTGTGGCTGAACTGGAATTCTAATTCTGTTGGGAATAATAGAATGAAAAGAGATGTTATCATCTGCCGTCTCATTTGGTGCATTTGGCAAGAACGTAATGATAGATTGTTTTCTAACAAGAGAAGGAGTTATATTAAACTCCTGAATCGGTATGCTCTCTAGTTTGACTGCTCAATTTCTAAAATTTCTGAGCTTTTTATTTTTTTTTATTATTTTCGGATTTTTATGGTTTTACTCTCTTTGTTATCATGGTGATTTTGATGAACTGTGAGAATGTTAAGTTAGAAGTAGGAATGACTAGCTAGCTCATCATGTGTTTGATGTAATGCCTAGCACGTGTTTTATGTTAATGCACATTTCTCTGTTGAGTTTGTGGGGAATCTTTATTATCAGTTTGTGAGGGAATCTTTACTCTTGAACGGGATGCTTGAGAAGATGAGAGGAAGAAAAATATGCTTTTGGGGTTCCTAGTTAGTTTGTTTTCAGTGCGATTTTTTCCAATAGAGCATTCCCACTGTCGCTCCGCCCCTAAAAATCTGCCCATGAAGCATACTTTACTCCTAATAAAGCCTGCGCAACAACCCACAAACTCCAAACAGCCCACAATTGCCAAAATTCCAAGATGGAAGCCTAGGTCTTTGAAGCCTCTGCCCCCCTCATCTTTGATGGAGAGCTAACAGACCAACTTGCCAGGTGGGGATGACTTGAGGTGTGAAGTGCTGATTGAGGAGTTCAACGACGATATGTTGAGATCCGCCCACCTCGAATCCGATCTCAGAACCAGCTGCACGAATCTTGAGGCGTCTCTCTCGGATCTCGGCCGCCGGCTGTCCGATTCCGTTGCCTTACTCCGCCCACTCGGATCAGGTCTCTTCCGCTCTCGGAGGGGTGAAATCAGGACTGCAAGATCTTAGATTGACGGTTTCGACTTTCGAAGCACAGTTCAGGTAAATTTAGGTTTTTGGTTGGGAAATTAACTCTATTTTCTTTTTTGGGATTGAGTGTTTGGGGGGGATTTTGGTGATCTAGATGGATTTGAGAGAAGCGAGCAGATATTGGGGGATGAGCTGCCGGCGCTTGCGAAGGAGGTGACCAGGGTTGAGACAGTGAGAGCTTATGCTGGTGAGTGACTTTTTTTCTTTACTCAGAATTGACCCTCGTCGTGGAGGGGAGGTCGTCGTGGGGCAACCCAGGGGAGGAGTCAAAGGAGGGGAGGTTGTCATGGAGGGAAGGTCGTTGTGGGGCAACCTAGGGCCGGGGCGGGGGCTAGGGCAACCCAAACCTCGGGGCCGGCCCTGCATTTGGCAAGTGACCCGTCAAAGTTTACGATGTTACCTTGAAGGGTTAAGCGAGACGAGTTTGGAGGGTTAATTAAGTGGAATGCGTATGTTTGTATGTGAGTGTGTTACATAATCTCACTTACGTTCACTATCTAAATGACTGTTTAAACCTTTTGTATGAGTGAAAACATAATAATAATAATAATAATAAGTTCATTCTAATACGGTCGAATCAAAATAGAAGCGAGAATAGTTAAAGTTGGAGTGAAAACTAGTTTTAATGAGCACAGTCTTTTATCCAAAAGCTAGTCTTTATTTTGGCAATAATTAGGCAACAATTGAACTAGTTTTCTTTTGTCCAAATTTAGCCTATAAACTACTTCACTTTTGAACCACTTTCTATATTGTTCAATTCTATCCTAGTTAAGCAAAAACTAGTTCAAACTCAGCTCTTTTTTGAAATTGATGGACACATTCTTAGGGTCAGTTTGGCAAATTACACAAAACTGGGTATGGTCCTGACCCAGTTTTGTGCTAAACTGGTTTTCATTTGGACCAGTACACCTTGGTCCAAATGAAAACCAGTTTAATGCCACTATTTGGCCTATATGAAAATATGGCCAAATTGTTTGCCAAACAAAAAATCTTTTAAAACTGGGCCAAATTCAATATTTTGAGAGATCACCAAACACAACCTTAGACCCTCAAGCACCTCTAAAAATTCAATATTTTGTATTAGCCCCCAAGTCTTTAAAATTGATCTCAAGTCCCCCAAATGCTCTTAGTATGTCGAAATGAGCCCACCTCCAAGTTAAAAATTAGTTGAAATGGGACAATATCTTGTTTACTTTTAACCTTTTTCAGTAGTTTGCCAGTTGTACTCCTCTCATATATAAACACAAACTCATTAATCACTTTAAATCATACACGTTAAGCTCCCGCAATTCGTTCAATAAAAATCTATCCCAAACTCATTTTCTCAAACATCTTTCCCAACGGTTCTCTTTAGCTCTAATCTCAAATTTGCATCGGATAGATTCGCTTTAGAGAAGAAGTTAGAGAAGACATTGGAGAAGCTGAAGTGGAAAATAACTTTGGGTTAGAGTTTTATTAAACGGATTTAGAGAACTTAACAGATACAAGTTAAAATGATTAACAAGTTTGAATTTGTGTGAGAGGGGTACATCTAGCAAATAACCAAAAAAATTATGTTAAACAAAATATCTCCCCCATTTTTCTAGATTTTAACTAATAGGGTTTATTTTAAGATACTAATAGGATTTCGGGGCCTGATATTAATTTCAAATAGGGTTTATTTTAAGATACTAATAGGATTTCGGGGCCTGATATTAATTTCAAATTTGAAGGGCTCATACAAAATATTGAAGATAGATACTAATAGGATTTCGGGGCCTGATATTAATTTCAAATTTGAAGGGCTCATACAAAATATTGAAGATATAGGGGACCTCGAGAAAGATTTGGGGGGGCTAATATTGAAGATATGGGAGGCTAATGTCGAACAATCCGTACATGCTTTCGCTTTTGCTTTTGCAGGCTGCGTACGTCTCTCAGGTACACTTTTGTCGGATTTCTCTGAGGCCCCAGCATTATTGCACGGACGCATCAATTTGTGCAGACTGAGCGAAGACCCATCCCCCCGCCGGGGGGGCGGGGGTGTGATATTTATGAAATTTGCTTTGTTTGGAGAACGGTTAATTGCATATATATATATATATATATATATATATATGCTAGTCCCGTGCTGTCATAATTGTATATATATATATATATATATATATATATATGCTAGTCCCGTGCTGTCACGAGTCCAATCCAATATCTGCTTTATTCTAGTTCGAATCCGGTCAGATTTAGTATTTTCTATTTGGGTGTTGATACATGGACCTGAGGTGTCTGTTCCTATAGGCTTAATATACTGTTTATAAACAGTACATCAAGCCCTCAATAGTTGTCACCTCATCTGTCCCTTCAGGGGTCCTCTATTTTGAAGTCTCTGAGGAGTTTTCCTTTCGATTTCAGTCTCAAATTTGGATCGAACAACAGAATGATATTCTTTTTTTTTTTTGAAAAGAAATGATATTCATTTTTGATTCGTTTACAAATATGATATTCGATGTTAGTTTGCAAATATTTGTTAGCATAGTTAGTTCGCGGGTTGGACTTTAAAGTCTATGCGCCCTGGATTGATTTTAGGTACTAACATCTTTTTTTTCCTTTTATTTTTCCTTTGTAGATTTGTGCACAAAAACCCTCCATGTTGCATATATTTGCAAATCAATCCTCAAACACATCATAATGTTTGATTTCTCTTCTTTTGTAGCAAGATTCTCGAAGTAGAACTAACACGAAATCAACTAGAGCTAACACAAAAACCAATAGAACTAATAAGAACTGCAATAGAACTAACATAGCCACTAGAACCAGTACTTATATTAGAACTAACTCTAGTTAGAAGTAGAACTAACACGGAATCAGCTAAAGCTAACACGAGAATCACTGGATTAATATGGTCTGCAATAGAACTAACATAACCACCAGAACCAACACTTCTACTAGAACTAACTTTAGCTGGAAGTAGAACTAACAAGAAATGGGATAGAACTAACTTGATCTCAACTAGAGCTAAGACTTACTTCATTAGAACTAACGCAAAGTTAGACCTACCAAGAAATGAGATAGAACTAACAGAATCTCGACTAGATCTAACACGTAGTCCACTGGAACTAAACGCTCGACTAGATCTAACAAGAAATGAGATAGAACTAACATGATCTCGATTAGATCTAACATGTACTCCACTAGAAATAACGTTCAACTAGAGCTGCACAGAAATGCGATAGAACTAACAAAATAACAATTAGCGCTAGCACTTACTACATTAGAACTAACACGAAGTTAGAGCTAACAAGAACTGTAAAATATACATTTCCAATTAAATATACATATATTATTGTATTTGTATAAACATGTCATTCATCACTATACGATGATTTGTCTTTATGTCTTTGTTCATAACCAGCAATTAATAATTGTGCGGCAAGTCTTGCTCATATAGCTTCAAGCAGCAATTAATAATTGTGCGGCAAGTCTTGCTCATATAGCTTCAAGGATATCGTCCGGAGGCGTCACGCATAATGTCGAGCGACTTTCAATTATTGCTTGCATAAAGAGGTAGACGAACACACCATAGTCATAGCTGCAACATAGAATGCGTATGTTAGTTTTTTCCACTATATCTCTAGATAAACAATTAAAATATTAGAACTAACCTCCCTATTTGTTGCTCGCATTTGATGGCTTTATATTTAAATTCTCTGCGCACCCTTGCACTAACAAAATTAGCTTGCTGGTGATCAAAATAGTTTATGCTTTTGTTAACAGGATCCATCCAAGCATCATGGTTAGCAGAACTATAATGTTTGACGACTTATTCTTTCAAATCAACCTCCAACAGATGAAGTGATCGTCCCTGACCATATGAATCAACAGATGCTCAATGCGGATGACGGTAAATTTTTTAATACATGACAAAAATAGCATGTTCCGACTCGTATCCATAGAGTGAGGGCTGCAAACCAAGTAATGTATGCATTGAAATAAAAGAGAGAATCTTGGATTATGCATGAGAGTTGATAGAACTAACATGAAATACATTAGAAATAACAGGAACTCAACTAGAACTAATAGGTACTCCATTAGAACTAACACGAATTTAATTAAAACTAACATCAACTCCATTAGAATTAACATGCACCCCAGATAGAAATAACATGCATTTCAGCAAGAACTAACACGTTAATTTAGACCTAACATGTACTTACAAGAAAGAACTGTAGGCGTCAAAAATTGCCTATGGGCTCTCGCACACAGCTCGAGGCAGAGAGAAGACAATGAACATCGCTATCTGAGTCACAGATGCTTAATTGACGTCGATGAGCGCATGAAGCACGTCGACGAACCGTGTGAAGCAACGAAACTGCAGAATAACAAAGATACGAACTGAACGGGAGTTACGCTTCGCTAATGAAAAAAACGAAGCGCCTCTCGTGTTTCGTCAGCTCCATGTATGACTCAACCATGAGAGCTTGTAGATCTCCTCGTCGGCTTTCATACGCACTTTGAATAGCACAATTCCGAGTTCGGACGACGAAGATACAGCGGAAACAATAGTTGGTCATAACCGAACTGACTAGCGAAACGACAAGGAAGATAGGACTCTATGTGGCAACGACCCTTCACCCGAAGGACGAGGTATCCGACACAGATGTTCACCAACCAACGGAAACAACCAATATCAAGGAAAGTCCGACCGACCCATGATTTCTCCTCATCAATCAATACGCCGACATAACGACCCAAAAAATAAAGAAAATATTTGAAGAATTCCCAGCACTGACGAACTTGAAGCTCTCGTTGTGCTTCAGTAAAGGTCTTCACAAACCATTTGCTCCCCTCTAACAACTGCAAAAAAGGGACAGAGGCATCGGCAATACTAGGCGCCGACATCAAATCGGGATAGTGAAGGACGAGTCATGCCATCAAGTACGTATACGGAAGCTCGACCTTTACGGAGAGAATCACGGCCGATGGTTCAGAACCCACATGTGTAAAACCATCGATCAAATATCTAAGCCCACAATGAATATCGACAACCATCACCGAAAGTAGAGAAAGATCATTCCCGTGAGCTAGCTAGACGGCAGGGAGGAGAACCTTAATAGACAAAGTGTCAGAAAACTGATATGGAACGACACACTTCTTCAACCAAAAGGCGAGATACCCCGCCAGAAGGGCCTTAGGCCGAATAAGCTTTCGTGCATGACAAAGGAATGTCCGAAATTTAGTCCCCGTGGGAAAAGAACCTTCAACACCAGCGGTAGTAAATGAACAAGCGTCAGCCCTCTCGATTAAGTCATTAATGACAGAAGGTGTCAAAGGGGCCAACTCACAAATGGCCTCGCCCGAACTGCTCTTCAAATGCTGAAATAAATAATCAGCAAACTGCTTCAAGCTAACCTGCTTCTTCCTCTTCGCCAGAGGACTCATCCTAATCAGGGATGTATGATAATGTCACTTAAGGTCCCAGAGCGTGTCATACATGTCAGAGGAATCTCTCTTCAGCTGTCCCAGCTGTAGGTTAGAGAGAAAATACTCATGGTATGGGTAATCTCCCATTGGAAGACCAGAAACCTTTTGCATCTCATGAAGAGCTAACTCCAACTCTCCATTACAAGTCAGAAAAGTGTTACTATCAGGGTTATAAGACTCCAGTAATGCCAAGAAATGACAACTGCTAACCGGAAATCCATACATGGTGGCTCGCATAGGTGCATATAATCCGCTGCGCTCAGCTCACTCTCCCAACGTCCCAAAACGTAACTAGTCATACGAGTCCACCACTTTTTAGACGGTGAATATGACCAACCGAAACATCTGAATTCCTTCAGGGGTAACTTCCTCCCAAGCATAACCAGACGATTCCTCACAGTATGGACGGCTACTGACCTAACAAGAGAAGGAGTTATATTATGATACTTCACAAAGTCATGATTTTTTCAACCTTTTGGCTAGGTTCAAAAAAGGTATCTGCCAGAACCACAAGACTGCAGGAAAGGAGGAAGAAGAAAATGGCTGGTCTGAGGCTAGATGCGGGGCTCAAGATTGCTGCTGGAAATGATAACTGAAGCTCAGGGATAGTCATTCAGTTGGAATGATTGTTGTTTGTGAAATATTTTGTGATAGTTGTTTCTTAAGCTCAAAAACTATAGCAGTTTTTATATTTTCTTTTTACGCCAATCTTGTTAGTTTTGGGTTGTTCTCTAACTTGTGGTTAGAGTATGGGACTTGTATATCCTTGGTACGATTCCTCACAGTATGGACGGCTACTGACACCTCGTCCGGTGACGCTATATCAAGTCCCAGAATCCCCGGTCGAAGGCCGCGAATATGATTATACCCATCAGAACCTGGGATCTTATGATGGAAAACAAAGCCACAGTGAACTCGGTCATGGTCATCTGTAAGACTCCAAGACATCTGTCGCCGCACAGCCTGCGTCTCCAAATGAGTGAGAGAATGCAGACGGGAAATAGAGGGTATGTATAAAGACTCCCGCCATCATCATTCGATCAATGCTCATCATCAAGAGTCAATTTAGTCGGATCCTCGGCATGGTCCCTGAATACATAATCAGGCTTCTCTAAAGCCTGGGTAAAAATGGAGTCTTCAGTAAAGGTAGCATCGGTAATGAGCTGGCGTAATGAACGACGGCCCCCGTCTCGTATCAATCGATGAATCTCCTCAGGATGACTCTCATTAAACTGAGGGGTCGGATCAATAGCCTGCCTGTCAACACTAGCAGTGAAAGTCTCCCTATTGCAACCGCTTGTAGCATAAGGTGGAAAGCCATCTTCAGGGAACTCAACTGCAACAAAACAACACAGAATTAGAAAATTAGAAAATTATTTCTAAATTATACAAAGATTGAATTCATCTTACAAGCCAGCGAGATAGACTCACTCCTTGGATGATTAGCGAGACTATTCCGATTGTCTTACACGAGAAGGGCGGTATACACCATCACGTAAACAACGTGACGATATACCCCAACCAACACAATGTAATACAACATAAAATCGCCCCATATGCCTGAAGATGTGAATTGGCTAAGCAATACACGTCTTTTGAAGCCTTAATCCCCACGAAGGAGGACATCAGCTCTTCCCGAATGACCCGCGAAGGAGTCAAACAAGGGTACAAAGGAACTCGAAATCATCCTGAAGCCTCAGAAATCATAAAAGCTCACCCCCGTATGAGGAAGCTACGCGAGCCTCCATCTCGATATGCTGAGAAGATGAGCGGCACCTATAAAAACGTGGTCGACACAGAGACATGGTTAACCTGCAACGAAAATCAACGAATCAGGTACAATCATGAATTCAAGAACCCGAAACTAAAAGAAAAATATGAATTTTAACCAAAATCCTACAAATAAAACGGGATTTTACGGTTAAAGTCTAATTAAACCTACGGGTTCCATACATGCAAACAATGAGTTCAATTTGCATTTAAAGCCCTCACGATCAATTTTAGGAATAAAATACCCAAAATACCCCTCATGTTCGAGGCTCAATTTTAGCCATGAACACATTTAAATTTGGCTATGATCGAAAAGGGAAAACTCATTAGCCCCTCAACAATTTTTGGCCACCTTTTGCAAATAAACCCCTCACCAATTTTTGGCCTTTTTGCATAAAGCACCCCTCAAAGTTTCGACCAAATTGGCATACAATCCAAGCCCCAAAATTCCAGTCATTATGCATAACACGCCCTCAAAGATTTCAACCAACTTTTGCACAAAATTCCCCTAAGAATTTTGGCCTCAAGTTTGCATAAAGCACCCCTCAAATTTTCGGCCATATTCAAAACTCATCTTCAAAATTCAATCTTTTTCATAAAACCCAATTCATGAGGGCAAAAAGCCACAATCTTTGCATAAAAATTCATAAATTATTGGTTATATACCCACACTACAAGAATAAAGTTTCAATCTTTCCTACAAAATCCATAGATTCTTAAATCAAAATCAAGCATATAATGAGAATCCTTGGAGAGAAGCTTACCCAAATCAAGAGCTTGAAAACCCAACTCAAAAAGCCCAAGTCTTGAATCAAACCCTAGCTTTTGAGAGGAGAGGAATTTAGGCCAAAATAGAGGGAATAAAAGCCGAAATTTTGAAGGGGTCAAGGGTTTTAAATGCAAGAGTTTGAATGGGTTAAGAATTCTTGAAGAAAATAAATAATGGGTTTGGAGGAAGAGCTTGGGTAAGAAGAACAAGAAGGATGGATTTTAGAGGGGGGAAAGGGTTTCAATTTGAATTGTGAAACAAGAGGGGGGAAGTGAAGGTACAACAAAAGCACAAAAGAAAAAAAAATAGGAGGGGGGGGTGTCTCGGCCCATAGGCCGAGACACCAAGACACCTAGAGTGTCTCGGGCCTAGGTCAGGTCCCTCAGGTGTTTATGATGGTTTTTCGCATGTTTTTGCCCATTATTGGTTGTTCCGATAAAAATCGACTCTAGTCAACACGTTACGATGAAAGTCAACGTCGATCGATGTAAAACCCTAAGATTAACCCGGTCAACGCGTAGTCCTAGGTCAACGTCAGTCAACGTGTTACGATAAAAGTCAACGTCGATCGATGCGAAACCCTAAGGTCAACGTCGGTCAACTCGTGGCTCTGAATCAACACTAGTCAACACGTTGTGACAGAGATAATCAATTCAAAGTCAACTCAATGACACGAACCAAAACCAACTCATCAATTGCGATTCGAGACTTCGACGACGATCAGACGATAAACGCAGAGCCGGAAGAACTTCAGTTATTCATCAAAATATTGAATAGACTAAAAATCAAAGAAGTCAAAAATCGAAGCTGACTACAGGTCCTTTCACATCGACTGAAGGTTGGACCAATTACATCCAAAGTATCTTAGACCCTTCTATAAAAGGAACGAGACTGAAACACTTTGGATAGGGTATCTGTAGGCGTCAAAAATTACCCATGGGCTCTCTCACGTAGCTCAAGGCAGAGAGAATATGATGAACGTCACAATCCGAGTCACAGAAGCTTAATTGACGTCGATGAGCGCATGGAGCAAGTCAACAAACCGTGTGAAGCAACAGAACTGCAGAATAACAAAGATACGAACTGAACGGGAGCTACGCTTCACTTATGAAAAAAACGAAGCACCTCTCGTGTCCTGTCGACTCCATGTATGACTCAACCATGGGAGCTTGTAGATCTCCTCGTTGGCTTTCATACATACTTTGAATAGCACAATTCCGAGTTCGGACGACGAAGATGCAACGGAAACAAACGGGACGCACAAAACAATGCACCGGACCTTAGCGGAGACACCGTACGTGTCTCGGGTGTCTCGGGTGTCTCAGCCAAGGCCGATACACCCGAGGTGTCTCGACCAAGGGTGTCTCGGCCATGAAGATGCAACGGAAACAAACGGGACGCACAAAACAATGCATCGGACCTTAGCGGAGACACCGTACGTGTCTCGGGTGTCTCGGCCAAGGCCGATACACCCGAGGTGTCTCGACCAAGGGTGTCTCGGCCATGGCCGAGACACTGCGGGTGTCCGTAGGTCCCAAGAGTCGTTTTTTGTAGTTTTGAGCCGTTTTTCGACCGTTAACCATCTGAATTTGTTCTAACTGATCTAATGTTATCCTAGAACATGATAAAATGGTTATAACTGAGGATAAGATCAGATCGTTCATTCTTATCCGAAAACGGATGTCCCGAGGCCTATAAATACAGTCTTGGGGCCTTCATTTGTATAGATCTGAAATTTTTGAACCTCGGCAAAGCCCTGCAGAATTGAAGATTGAAGGAGCATGAATTTCAGAGAAGAGGAGAAGATCGGATCAAGTTCTTAGGCATAAAGAAGAAGAGTTCGTCAGATCTACAGTTCCCGATTTCTTCCCTTGAGATTGTACCTAGCTGCGCTCTTGAGAAGAGTTGTTATCTCGATGTTGCCGAGATAATTACTTCGGTTTCTTGATTCCTTAGCGAATCAACAAAACTCCAGATCGATCTGATCGTTTGGTAGTCCACGGATATCAACGTCCCATCACAGGCAAAGATCTCACGCGAGCAGTGGGAGATAAACGACTGTTGCGTTTGTTTGGGAAGAATTATAATTTTCATTATTTTATTGTGTGGGGAGATCTTATAAAAAGATTAATTTTTTAAACTCTTTGTAACGCTCGAAGTTGTAATGAGTTGCATAATGAAAAAATCAACTTTCACCCCAAACAATAACACTGAGACGACTCTAATTTTTTTGTTAATTTAGACCTAACATGTAATTGTCCTCATTTTCATAAATGAGACTTTCACATCCTCTGATGCCCAATTTGTCATTGGAGGTCTGGAGCTGTCGACATAGGCATATTTCTTTATGCCCGTCATCTCGTAGTATCAAAGTTGTAACAAATACAATAAGCATTCAAATTAGAACTAACACGAGCTGCGATAGAGCTAGCATGACTCCAATTAGAACTAACATAACCTTTATTAGAACTAACATGAATATTAAATATAACTAACATGAGCTGCGATAGAACTAACATGAGCTGCAATAGAACTAACATGACTCTAATTAGAACTAACAGATACTCCATTAAAACTAACATGGCACCAATTAGAACTAAATGAGCTGCAATAGAAATAAAATAAGCTGCAATAGAACTAACTTGACTCCAAGTAGACCTAGTATGAACACAAAATATGATTAACATGAATTAGGTGAGGTTTAACAACATGTAAAATTAGAACTAACATGGTATGAAAATAGAACTAACATGACTCCAATTAGAACTAACACAACTGCAAATAGACCTAACATGAATACAACTAAAACTAACATGATATAAATTAGAACTAATGATGCGGCATAAACATGTACCAAAAAAATTGCAAATGCACAATCGTGTCAAGTTATAGTATTTAAGATATCGATCACACGAGGAAGATGTTTTGTAGGAGAAAATATAAAATCGGTTCTTATGTTGTGTGCGTGACAAATAGGAGTGATGAGTGAATATGATTGTGGAGAGATAGAAAGAGTGAAAGTGATAGTGTGTAAATCGGTACGAAATATAAGTGAGAGTGGATGTGACAAAGAATGAATATGATCAATAAGGCAAGAAGGAAAAAGAAAATAAAAATCAAGAATAAAGAAAATAAAATTCAAGAATAAAAGAAAATGCAAGAAATTAAAGATGGTGGATTCAATTATAGATATGGGTAATCTAAAATTGAACCCACTTCTTAGAAAATAGTGATTCCCTAGAGGGTTCTAGCCTAAAGGCGAATCAAATAAAATAAAAATAAACAAAAAGAAAAACTAAACCCAAGAGGGTTCTAGCCTCAAGGTGAATAGTGCAAGAAATTAAAATCTAACTACAAAATAAATTGCAAAATCTAAACTATAAAATAAAATTGTAAGAATTAAATACACGAAAATAAATCTACTCTAGAAGCATAAAATAAATCTAAGGCAAGAGGGTTCTAGCCTCTTGGCTATTAAACAAGAAAATAAAATCTAACTACAAGCATATAAATAAATCTAAACTAATAAGCAATAAAAGTGAAAAAGAAAAGAAATGCAAACCTTCAAATAATTCTCCATCATCATCTTCATCTTCATCATCCAACAAAGAGAAGAAGAGAAAAATTTAAAGTGGTGAAAAAATTATTATTATTAATTGTAACAAAAAGTTACAAATTTGGAAGGCCTTCTCAATTAAGAGTAGCCCTCCTCTCCAAAAGGAGTTACAAAAATTTTCACACCTCTAACCCCTCACTCTCTACCCCTATTTATAGTAAACATCAGTGAATGAGAGCCATTGGATCAAACTTGAGCCCCAAGAATGCAATTTCGACCGTTGATGAAATCTGGAGGACTTCACATCGATACCGGCATCGATGCCTGCATCGATGCTGGCATCGATGCCCTAATAAAAATTCTGACTTCACGGTTGGCTTCGTCTCGTCGAGATAGGCGATTTTCATATATTATATGTTAAATTCCGCCTTCCGGATTAGGAGATATCGTCGTTTCTTTGTGGCCAACCATTTTGAATATGATTTCTTTTCATATTGGATTTTTGATTTTCTCCGGCTTCTACAGGCTACTCGGCTTGATTCTGGACTTTTGGATAATTTGGAAATTGATTTTCCAATGTGCTTCTTTGCTTCATTTCTTCATTTAATCAATGGGTTTTTGTTGAGAGATGAGAGTTTGAGATTTATTCTTCATTAACCTGCAATTAAAAGATAAAAATAATTATTAGTGGTATATTTATTCATATAAAATAGATAATGAGGGTATAAAATTATAATAAAATATGATTATCAAATACCCCCACACCTAAACTTTTGCTAGTCCTCTAGCAAAGAAAATAAAAAGAAAATCCTAACTCACTTTCGCAGGAATCGCGGTTGTATTTAGCGCATACAACAAGCCTTTAAACCCCTAGGTTACCCTAGTGGACGAGTTGTAGTCTCGTGAGGGTTTGCAGTGAATATACCCACAAAATTCGGTCAACTTGCCAAATTAAAGAAGTCAGTAAATAACTAAATTCACTTGATAACTTTTAGATAATCTAATTGGAGCCAGTTATCACTCAAGAAAACATTTTTATATATAACTCTAAGGTATATTTTTAAGAAAATCTTCTCATTGTAGCAATACAAAACCAAGCCAAACTTAGAAATTTAATTTAAAAGTTTTGAAAAGAACATGCTAACTCTTTGTTTTAAATAATTTTCAAGTTGCTTGATTTAAAATATTTTCCAAGACCATATATACAACTATAAAACATTTATTAGTTTTTTTAACTCTTTCTTCCTTGGTGATTTTTTCTACTTTAACGGGCTTTCTAAGTGACCATTTAACGAGTTTTGGGCCAATGGATCCCAACCCAAATGGGCTTAGGTCATTAAGTATGGAAATACTCCTTGGGCTTAATTACTCGGTCAGCTTAGGCTTTATAAGATAGAATCACCTTGAATTAAAGAGTTTTTTTTTCTTTTTGGTGCCCATTTTTCACACTCTTCTTTTGCAAATTTTTTTTTGTATGTATATATATTTTGAAAAAAATATGTAAATCAAGACACTTTGAAAAATTATTTTCAACTCTAAGTTAAGCATACAAAAATTTCATTATTTTAAATAAAAGTCCAAGTTAAGGCTTAAGTAAAATATACTACTTTGAAAATCATTTCTTAAAAAAAATTTATTTAGAGTTATCATAAAAAGTAAACTTAAGTAAATAACTAACTAGGAATTAGAAAATTTCAAATTTATCAAATAATTCAATTATTACATAACTCAATCAATTTGGCAAGTGACGATATTTTTATAATTTTTTTTAAAAAAGAAAAAGGAAAAAAAAATGTAGCTAAAAATGTAAAATAAAGAGAAAAAATAACTAATTCCCACCCCCACACCTAAATTTTGCATTGTCCTCAATACAAACTCTATGATGCATAAAGTAAAGCAGATAAGAAGTGAAGCACTTATATTTGGTCCGCTGATAAAAATCTGCAATTACCTTTGGTCTGAGGAGGAGGAAATCAAACATTTATTCTTTTCTTGTTTTTTTTTCTTTTTTTTCAATACAAAACCAAGCCAAACTTAGAAATTTAATTTAAAAGTTTTGAAAAGAACATGCTAACTCTTTGTTTTAAATAATTTTCAAGTTGCTTGATTTAGAATATTTTCCAAGACCATATATACAACTATAAAACATTTATTAGTTTTTTTTAACTCTTTCTTCCTTGGTGATTTTTTCTACTTTAACGGGCTTTCTAAGTGACCATTTAACGAGTTTTGGGCCAATGTATCCCAACCCAAATGGGCTTAGGTTATTAAGTATGGAAATACTCCTTGGGCTTAATTACTCGGTCAGCTTAGGCTTTATAAGATAGAATCACCTTGAATTAAAGAGTTTTTTTCTTTTTGGTGCCCATTTTTCGCACTCTTCTTTTGTAATTTTTTTTTGTATATGTATATATATTTTGAAAATATGTAAATCAAGACACTTTGAAAAATTATTTTCAACTCTAAGTTAGGCATGTAAAAATTTTATTATTTTAAATAAAAGTCCGAGTTAAGGCTTAAGTAAAGTATACTACTTTGAAAATCATTTCTTAAGAAATTTATTTAGAGTTATCATAAAAGGTGATCTTAAGTAAATAACCAACTAGGGATAAGAAATTTTCAAATTTATCAAATAAATCAATTATTACATAACTCCATCAATTTGGCAAGTGACGATATTTTTATAAATTTTTTTTAAGAAAAAGGGGAAAAAATGTAACTAAAATGTAAAATAAAGAGAAAAAATAACTAATTCCCACCCCCACACCTAAATTTTGCATTGTCCTCAATGCAACTCTATGATGCATAAAGTAAAGCACATAAGAAGTGAAGCACTTATATTTGGTCGGCTGATAAAAATCTGTAATTACCTTTTGTCTGAGGAGGATGAAATCAAAATTTTATTCTCTTTTTTTTCTCTTTTTTTTCTTATTTTTTTTCTTCTTTTTTTTCTTTTTTTTCTTTTTTTTCTTTTTTTTAATAACTGAACAAGAAACTCTCAAATGAGAGAAGAATAAATTCTTTTTATTATTCTGAAATAAACAAAATAAACAATGTAGAATGAAATATTCAACATGAAGAGTTCATGTTCTACATTGAATCCTACCTTATTGCTGAAAATTCTCCCACGGATTTTAAATAAATTCAACATGATATAATCAACAATGTGCTGAAATTCTAAGCATTCCGGGGTGTTCAATGATTTTTGTGGCAATGGAAGGTAGGTATTATTGGTGTCATGCATATTGGACTTAGATTCTTGATTTGTGAATGTTTGTTCTCTAACAACCAATTTTTCTTTAACAATTTTCTCAACCCCAAGATTCATGGTTGATGTGTAAAAATTTGGTTGTTGTTTATTTTCCAAAAATCTTAGTTCATCAAGAAAGAGTTTTTCAAAATTCAGTTCAAAACAGCAATTGTCCAACACAGTTTCTTTATTTTGACAAACCCGATCTGCTTCTCCTAATATTTTTAGCTCCTCACCGAAAATTTCCTCAAAACTTAGATCTGACTCTTCTTTTCTTCCCTCGGTCTTTCCTGAATTGAATTATCAGGGGAAGAATGAATTGGAACAAGAATTTGGCTTAAAGGTGTTCTTTCTTGATTATCGACCTGTTTTCCTGACTGTAGTGCATTCATTTGAGTGTCCTTAGGATTGACCACGGGTTGACTCAGAATTTCTCCTTCCTCTACTTCACTTATGGCACTAGCTAGTTGATCAATATGGGTTTCTAATCTAGCTAGGGCTTGAGTGTTAGAGTTAAGTATGAGTTCGGTTGATTGCATAAAGGAGTTCATCGTGTAGGATGTTTGAGTTAACATATCCGTGGCTAGTGTGGAGGCCTTAATAATGATTTCAAAACCTTTTTCCAAAAAATTGAGACGTTCATCATGATCTGTATCAAGAGGAGTGTGAGTTACAACTTGATGATGAGGAGACTGATTTTGATGTGACAGATTGGGTTGTTGAAATTGTGGATGAGAATTGAAAGGAACTGTATTACCCCTAGGACAATGTTGGTTCAAAGAGGGAGTGAAGTTTTGAGTTCCAGAGTGGTTTTCCTGATTCCATGCAATGTTTGTGTAACTTGCCCAACCTGGGTTGTAGGTTGGAAAAAATGGATCATTTACCGAATACTGATATGGACTCTCTACAAACTCCCGGACTTCATTGGAAATTTCAATCCTATTGGGATAACATAAATTTTGAAAAACTTGTGGATTAGCCATTTGTTCAAAATGAATTTGTTGATGTGTATTGTCCCTAATCCACGTTTTGCATGCACCAAAAACAATTACTTTTTATATAATTTTTTTTTGTTTTGGAAAAATAAAAGTTAGTTTTTTTTGAAGAAAAAGGAAAAACAAATAAAAAACAATCACTTTTCAATCATGCTAACTCTAGGGTTAAGCCTAACTCAGCTAGACCAACTCCTAACCAAAAATTCCTTAAGTGAAAAGATAAAAGTTTTACCCGGGTAGTTAGCCAGGTAAGGATAGTACTAGAGGGTGATCAAAGATCAATTAAGTACCTCTTTCCTTGCGGAGCGCTTTACGCAACCCCTAAACCTTGCCTTAGACACCAACTAATCTGAGAAAACTTAAACCGGTTCACTTAAGGATTTCTTGTTCCTTATTGAGCTCGAATCCTTAGGGGCCAACGTCTAATGAGTTTTATTAGGCTTGGGTGGTGTAGTGAGGAATTAGTGATTTTTGGGCTAAGGAAAGGGTGATGAAATCCCTCACCTTATCTTGATTATGGGGTTTTGCCCTTAAAAATATTTTTAAGTGTGTGTCAAATCAAGATGCTCAAATCACTTGGTGAATTCCTACTAACTATATGAAATGCAACCCTATGAATTAAAAGCAACTAAAAAGGATGGGAAAAAAAAATCTTTTTTTTTAATTAGGGTTAACAATCAAACAAATGAGAAGGGGGGATTTGTTTGAATTTATTATCTTGTTAGTAAATGTCAAAGTGAATGGTGAATTTTATTATGGTCAACAAAAAATAAAAAAGAAAATGCAAGAAATTAAAGATGGTGGATTCAATTATAGATATGGGTAATCTACAATTGAACCCACTTCTTAGAAAATGGTGATTCCCTAGAGGGTTCTAGCCTAAAGGCGAATCAAACAAAATAAAAATAAACAAAAAGAAAAACTAAACCCAAGAGGGTTCTAGCCTCAAGGTGAATAGTATAAGAAATTAAAATCTAACTACAAAATAAATTGCAAAACTAAACTATAAAATAAAATTGTAAGAATTAAATGCACGAAAATAAATCTACTCTAGAAGCATAAAATAAATCTAAGGCAAAAGGGTTCTAGCCTCTTGGCTATTTAACAAGAAAATAAAATCTAACTGCAAGCATAGAAATAAATCTAAACTAATAAGCAATAAAAGTGAAAAAGAAAATAAATGCAAACCTTCAAATAATTCTCCATCTTCATCTTCATCTTCATCATCCAACAAAGAGAAGAAGAGAAAAATTTAAAGTGGTGAAAAAATTATTTTTATTAATTGCAACTAAAGTTATAATTTTTGGAAGGCCTTCTCAATTAAGAGTAGCCATCCTCTCCAAAAGGAGTTTACAAAATTTTCACACCTCTAACCCCTCACTCTCTACCCCTATTTATAGTAAACATCAGTGAATGAGAGCCATTGGATCAAACTTGAGCCCCAAGAAAAGCAAAATCAGCCATTGACGCGCGCTACAGTAATCTGGTATCGATGCAGACATCGATGCAGGTATCGATGCCAGCATCGATGCCCACATCGATGCCGACATCGATGCCCATTATTTCCAAATTCTGATTTCACGGATAGCTTCGTCTCGTCGAGATAGGCGATTTTTATATATTATATGTTAAATTCCGCCTTCCGGATTAGGAGATATCGTCGTTTCTTTGTGGCCAACCATTTTGAATATGATTTCTTTTCATATTGGATTTTTGGTTTTCTCCGGCTTCTACAGGCTACACGACTTCATTCTGGGCTTTTGGATAATTTGGAAATTGATTTTCCAATGTGCTTCTTTGCTTCATTTCTTCATTTAATCAATGGGTTTTTGTTGAGAGATGAGAGTTTGAGATTTATTCTTCATTAACCTGCAATTAAAAGAAAAAAATAATTATTAGTGGTATATTTATTCATATAAAATAGATAATGAGGGTATAAAATTATAATAAAATATGATTATCAACTAACACAACTGCAAATAAAACTAACATGAATACAACTAGAACTAACATGATATAAATTAGAACTAACATAACTGCAAATAGAACTAACATTATATAAATTAGAACTAACAAGATATAAAGTAGAACTAACATGAGCTACAATAGAACTAACATCACTCCAATTAAAACTAATGTGACCTCTATTAGAACTAACATGAACATTAAATACAACTAACATTAGCTGGAAATAGAAGCAATTTTCCCTTTTATCTATGATGTTTGCTTAGTCTACAGTATGATTAATTGCATATATAAACGTTAGGTCCATGGTTGTACTATTGAGATACAATGTACTTCGTTTAAGATACAAAGTACATGTTGAGACCCCTCAGCCCGCTCAATGAGCAAGAAAATTACATAACAGTATGAATTTCTCATGAAATACTATAATATATTTGGGAAAATTGTGTCCAGGTTCCAAAAGCAGAAACTTCATGTGACGAGACCCCTTGTATTTTCCCCCATGTGGATAAGCCCCAAAAAGCATCGTTTAATATTTCCAGGGCCCTCCACGTCAGCGGTATACAAAAGACCAATTGTATTTTATAAGAAACCCGAATTTGCCCTTCTCCTTCGTCCCCAGCCCCTTCGTCCTCAGACGCTTCGTCACATCCCATTAAAACCCCCCCCCCCCTTTTTCCTCTATCATGAGCAATAACTATTTAGTTATCCATTACTCTTTCCTCAAACAAAAATTCTCTCCATTACTCTCTCTATATTACCCCTCTTTGTCCTAAGTTCGATCCATTACTCTTACCTCCACTTTATAATGGCAGAAAAGGACATCATCTGTATTGTCGCTTCAAGGGATAGAGCAATATTCATGAAGATTAACTCTTCAACCACCATTCTGGTTCTAAAATTTGATGTGTCAGAGAGGTTAGATCTTCCATATGATTCATTAAGTTTGTCATACAAGGATGAAACAAATGGAAGCTTCAAATTCCCTATTGAGAACAAAGATGATCTGTCGTCTATGGTAGAGCATTGCCATAACAGAGGATTAAAGGAGGTTCACATGCAAGCTTTCAAAGAAACAGAGGATTCTTCAAAAGTACACAATAACGAGCAAGTTCGACAAGATATGTAGGGCCAATGATTTTTTTTGATGCTAAGACCAATATTCACGATGTTAATTGTAAAATCAGTTAATGTTAGTTCATGCTAGTTCCATGTTTGGTGTAATTGGATTTTAACTCTGATTTGAGCGTATGTTAGCTCTAATAGATTTCATGTCAGATCTAACCGCTGTGAATTCTAGTTACAGCTCTATACGTATGAAGGAGGTTCATGCTAGTTCTTGTTCTACGTGAATGTACTAAACATGTTAGTTCTAATAGATTTATTGTTAGCTATAATCTATTAATTGTTAGTTCCAATCGACTTATTATTAGTTCTAATCAATTTACTATTAGTTCTAGCTCAAATTTTGCATAGTAGCCAATATGTTAGTTTTAAATGATTTCATGTTAGTTCTAATTAAAATCTTGTTAGTTCAATCGGATTCCACGACAGTTCTAAAACAAACAGTTGTTGTTTATGTTCTTTATATTTGCAGCGCTTCCAGCAGTATGAAGTCAAAAAGTATAGAGTGTGGCCCGTCGTTGTCGACGTCTACACGTGTTTCAGATAGGATTCCCAATGACAATCCTTCCGGAGATAATGTTCTAATGATTGATGATATCATTAATAGATCAAAGAGGATTCCTGCTTGGTGGAACACTGCTTTAACCGGTGAGGGACAACTAGGGATTTCAGATAAATCCCTAACCTTGAGAAGAACTTTACAGTCTTCGAAGTTAGAATTTATTATGACGTCCCTAGAGCACATGACACATTCATCGATACCAATGAGCAGAGATTGCAGAAATTCAAAATTCCAGAGGTGGTATAGGAGATTGAATAGGCGAATCCATACTAGAAAGGGTTAGGGCAACATTGCTAGCCTCAGATCCTCACTCCAATGGTGGAATTTGTCCTTAAATGTGCCTATATCTATCAGTCCTAGTTCAATAGCTTGGGTTAGAATTGGATCAGATGGAAACTGCACTGTGAAGCTGTGTCATGCCGCCTCCTTGATTTGATGGGGCCATGTCCTAAGATTGAAGCGGTAGGCCAGCATCTCTCGGAGCTCCTGTACGGATGGACGACCTCTATCAAGATTGAAGATGGCGTAAGAAGAAAAAAGTCGGATCCTGTTGGAGGTGTTGGCCGGGACGGTAAGCATCCTCAGAGGGGCACGAGCGGTAATTCCATGATGACAGTCTCGAGAGCTATGCCCTGTCTCATGGCAGTGTACACAAGAAAGATCCTTAGCTATTTGTGAGGGCTCACGACGGAAATCGATGACGTTGGGTTTCGGTTTTTTACCAGGGGATGGGGTTTAGAGAGGCGCCTTCATTAGGGGCAGAAGAAGAATAGTAGTGCCGTGAATATCCATTGAAGATCGTAATTAATTATTCACGTAATGAACCGCCATACCTGACTTAGGAACACGCGAATATATGATGTGATCTGTTAGTGTGATGGGACATGTCTTCGAAAAAAGAGAAAAGCTAGAAGGACTATTAGCGATAATGGAAAGTCCTTTCTTGGAAGAACGCGAATAGAGTACAAGAGACAAATTAAACAAATAAAAAAATTAATAGTTGTTTAGAGCGTTAGTTCTTGTGAGATCGCCTCTAACAGCTTCGATGTTAGTTCTAACGTGTTAGTCCTAGCCCCTCCAGCGTCAGTTCTAGGCATTGGTGTGTTAGTTCTAATCTGTTTAGAGCGTTAGTTCTAGTGAGATCGCCTCTAACAGCTTCGACGTTAGTTCTATCGTGCTGCGTGTTAGTCCTAGCCCCTCCAGCGTCAGTTCTAGGCGTTGGCATGTTACTTCTAATCTGTTTAGAGCGTTAATTCTAGTGATCGTCTCTAACAGCTTCGATGTTAATTCTAACATGCTGCGTGTAAGTCCTAGCCCCTCCAGCGTCAGTTCTAGGCGTTTGCGTGTTAGTTCTAATCTGTTTAGAGTGTTAGTTCTAGTGAGATCGCCTCTTCGACGTTAGTTCTATCGTGTTGCGTGTTAGTCCTAGCCTCTCCAGCGTCAGTTCTAGGCGTTGGCGTGTTAGTTCTAATCTGTTTAGAGCGTTAGTTCTAGTGAGATTGACTCTAACAGCTTCGATGTTAGTTCTAACGTTCTGCGTGTAAGTCCTAGCCCCTCCAGCGTCAATTCTAGGCGTTGGCGTGTTAGTTCTAATCTGTTAAGAGCGTTGCATTAGTTCTCATAAGATCGCCTCTAACAGCTTTGATGTTAGTTCTATCGTGCTGCGTGTTAGTCCTAACCGCTGCAGCGTCAGTTCTGGGTGTTGGCGTGTTAGTTCTAATCTGTTTAGAGCGTTAGTTCTAGTGAGATCGCCTCTAACAGCTTCGATGTTGTTTAGAGCGTTAGTTCTAGTGAGATCGCCTCTAACAGCTTCGATGTTAGTTCTAATGTGCTGTGTGTAAGTCCTAGCCCCTCCAACGTCAGTTCTAGACGTTGGCGTCTTCGATGTTAGTTCTAATGTGCTGTGTGTAAGTCCTAGCCCCTCCAACGTCAGTTCTAGACGTTGGCGTATTAGTTCTAATATGTTTAGAGAGTTAGTTCTACTGAGATCGCCTCTAACAGCTTCCATGTTAGTTCTATCGTGCTGCGTGTTAGTCCTAGTCCCTCCAGCGTCAGTTCTAGGCGTTGGTGTGTTAGTTCTAATCTGTTTAGAGAGTTAGTTCTAGTGAGATCGCCTCTAACAGCTTCGATATTAGTTCTATCGTGCTGCGTGTAAGTCCTAGCCCCTCCAGCGTCAGTTCTAGGCGTTGGCGTGTTAGTTCTAATCTGTTTAGAGCGTTGCGTTAGTTCTCATAAGATCACCTCTAACAGCTTCGATGTTAGTTCTATCGTGCTTGGTGTTAGTCCTAGCATCTCCAGCGTCAGTTCTGGGCGTTAGCGTGTTAGTTCTAGTGAGATTGCCTCTAACAGCTTCGATGTTAGTTCTAACGTTCTGTGTGTAAGTCCTAGCCCCTCCAGCGTCAGTTCTAGGCGTTGACGTGTTAATTCTAATATGTTTAGAGTATTGTGTTAGTTCTCATAAGATCGCCTCTAACAGTTTCGATGTTAGTTCTATCGTGCTGCGTGTTAGTCCTAGCCCCTCTAGCGTCAGTTCTAGGCGTTGATGTGTTAGTTCTAATCTGTTTAGAGTGTTAGTTCTAGTGAGATCACCTCTAACAGCTTCGACGTTAGTTCTATCGTGCTGCGTGTAAGTCCTAGCCCCTCTAGCGTCAGCTCTAGGAGTTGGCGTGTTAGTTCTAATCTGTTTAGAACGTTAGTTCTAGTGAGATCGCCTCTAATAGCTTTGATGTTAGTTCTATCGTGCTGCGTGTAGCCCCTCCAGCGTCAGTTCTAGGCGTTAGCGCGTTAGTTCTAATCTGTTTAGAGCGTTAGTTCTAGTTAGAATCAACACGAAGTGGGACTAACACATCATACCATTGTAGCTAAAACATACTCTTTTAGAACCAACACGAAGTTAGAGCCAACAATACATCTGATAACACACATTTTCAATTAAATATACATACATTATTGTATTTGTATGAACATATCATTCATCATTGTACACTGTTTCGTCTTTATGTCTTTGTTCATAACTAGCAAGTAATAATTGTGTGACAAGTCTTGCTCGCATAGCTTCAGGGATATCGTTTGGAGGATTAACCCGCAATGTTCAGCGGCCTTCAATTATTGCTTTTATAAAGAGGTAGACGAACAAACCACAGTCAAAACTGTAACATAGAAAGCTAAATTAGACATTTTCATCATATCTAATACTAACACAAATTAACACAATTTAGATATTGGAACTAACCGCCATCTTTTGTTGCTCGCATTTGATAGCTTCATATCTAAATATTCTGCGCACATTTTGCTCAACAAAATCAACATGATAGGCATCAAAATAGTTTATGATTTTATTAACAGGCTCCATCCAAGCTTCGTGCCCAGCAGAACTATAATGCTTGACAACCTTATCTTTCAAATCAACTTCAACAAGATGCCAATGGTCATCCCTGACCAAAGGGATCAACAGATGCTCCATGCAGAATACGGTATATTTATCAATATATGTCAAATATAGCTCGTAATTGCTCAGCTCGAAGCCATAGAGTGAGTGCTGCAAACACAACATGTATGAGTTAGACCTAACGCGCCAAAGAATAGAACTAACATGGTACATATTAGAACTAACACGGCATAAATTAGAACTGACATGAACTGCACTAGAACTAACATGACTTATGGTAGGTCTAACTTGACGCCAACTATAACTAACGTGACTCATGGTATAACTAGCATGGATCCAACAAGAACTAACATGCATTTCAATCAAAACTAACAGAGTGAGTTTAAAAATAGCATGTTCTTACAAGAAAGAACACAGATACGACTCCATACCCTTTGTCATATGTCTCTTGGTTAAGCGTGTCCAATACTGCTTGTTCCATCTGTAAATGTTATGAAACATTAAAATTCAATTTAAACAAGACATTTTCAATTATTAAGCATGTATAATCTAACATTGTCATCAAGCCAGCCACCACGAAGCAAATATAACAACTCTTCTATGTTAATACTGTTGTTGGATGTTACTGTAATATTATATCTCCTGAAAATTAGAACTAACATGAATTAGGCCTAATATGTGACGAATTAGCATATAAATAGTCAACTGAAACTTACCTGTGAATCTTCTGAGAGCAAATTTTGGTTAGCCTATCAATTTGAGCTTTGTCGAGTCTGGTTGCTACTACAGATGGTATCTTTAAATTATGTACAAAAACACTTGTGCTATCTATTATGCGTATGTTAAACGATGTAGGATCTGGAATCTCTTTATTCAGCTTTCCCAATAGAGCTACATCATCATCTGTCGTTGGCTTCAAACTCAACACATCCCAAGTGGGGAATTGATTACCGGGGTAAAAATGAGTAACTTTGTCAACTAGTTTTACATTTTTAGGACTTTCAAGTATTTCTACTTTAATTTTTTCCTTTTTCTTTCTTTTTCCTTCAGTATATGGGGTCCTCTTCCACTTAGATCTCCTGCTTACCCTTCTTGGCTGTGAGCAACCCTTTGCTTCCACATTGATTTACATAATGACAGCTCTATGAACATGTTGATAGACCATAGGTAGCGAGTAAAATAACACGTCCCATTTTATGTTTCTTCCTTTGGTCTCAAAAGCTAAAATAGTTGTTGTCTGTATGTAGCTAACTGCTACCCAGACGCGTTCTTGTGCCTCTCTCTGTGGAGTGCTCTCTGTACTCTGTCCGTCTCTCTCTTAGGCTCCCTCTCTCTCTCTCAGACTCTCGTAGGTCTGTCTGTAGCTAGCTGCGCGCTGGTCCCTGTCCCTCTTTTCTGCCTCCGTGTTCTCTCTCCTCTGCCACACACACTCCCCACTTTCTCTCGGGGCCCTTCTCTATTTGTAGTGCTGCGCTCCCCCCTCTCTCACTCTCACACACACGTCTTCTCGTCGCCGCCCCCCTCTCTCACTCACACACACACGTCTTCTCGTCGCTGCCCCCTTCTCTCTCAGGGCCCCTCTCTATTTGTGGAGCGCTCTATGTACTCTGTCCGTCTCTCTCTTAGGCTTCCTCTCTCTCTCAGACTCTCGTAGGTCTGTCTATAGCTAGCTGCACGCTTCTGTCCCTGTCCCTCTTTTCTGCCTCCGCGTTCTCTCTCCTCTGCTACACACACTCCTCATTTTCTCTCAGGGCCCCTCTCTCTTTGTAGTGCCGCGCTCTCCCCCCCCCCTCTCTCNTCGCCACCCACCTCTCTCTCAGGGCCCCTCTCTATTTGTAGTGACGCTCTCTATCTCTCACGTCACTGCACGTCTTCTCTCTTCTCGCCGCGCGCCTCTTTTTGGTAGAAGAGAAAGTAATGACTAAGGTATATTTAGTACCTAGATTATTATTCATCATTTTTAATTTTCTGAACTTGTGAATTTGGTCACTTAGTTAGGGTGTAAAAAGATGGATAGTTTACAAGCTTGAATCTTCAGAGTTGATACTAGAATAACCTTGTCCAGTTAGAGACGAACAACCTTGTCCAGTTTTACTAGAATAAATCTTACTTTTTCAGTAGGGTGTAAAATGATAGTTTACAAGCTTGAATAAACCTTATTTTTTCATTATCTCTCTCTGATACAAATCTTACAACCCCATTAATTTGAGACGAACAACAGCTTCCAATCAGAGAAATTTACAATATCCACTGCTATGCCTCTTACTGTATTTGATCTATTCACAAGTTCAGAAAATTAAAAATGCTGAACAATAATCTAGGTACTAAATATACCTCAGCCATTACTTTCTCTTCTACCAAAAAGCGACGCGCGACGAGAAGAGAGAAGACGTGCGGCGACGTGAGAGATAGAGCGCGGCACTACAAATAGAGAGGGGCCCTGAGAGAGAGTGGGGAGTGTGTGTGGTAGACGAGAGAGAACGCAGAGGCAAAAAAGAGGGACAGGGACAGAAACGCGCAGCTAGCTACAGACAGACCTACGAGAGTCTGAGAGAGAGAGAGAGAGAGAGAGAGAGAGAGAGAGAGAGAGAGGGAGAAGTGAGAGAGAGAGAGAGAGAGAGAGAGAGAGAGAGAGAGAGAGAGAGGGAGCCTAAGAGAGAGAGGGACATAATACAGAGAAAGCTCCACAGAGAGAGGCACAAGAACGCGTCTGAGCAGCAGTTAGCTACGTACAGACAACAACTTTAGCTTTTGAGACCAAAGGAAGAAACATAAAATGGGACGTGTCAACCATACTATCTACATTCTTCCCTTCTCTATCAACATGCTCCTCCAACTTATCTGGATTCTCCTCCTCCTTATCTACGATATCCTCCTCCTTATCTACAGTATCAGCAGGATCCTCATCAAAACCTTTGTTATCTATAATAAAATTTTCATGTTTAATCTACATGTTCAACATTGAGATCTACACTATCCTCAACATTACTATCTATATTTAGGTCAACCTTACTATCTACATTCTTCCCTTCTGAAATAACATGCTCATTTTCTATAACCTTGTCGTCAACAGGAATGCTTCACATCCTCTTCAACAATCTTATGTATATGTTCTTGCATGGTGGGGTCTTCCTTATATACACTGCTTGTTTTGGACTTCTGTTCCTCTTGAACTACCCGTCGCTTCTTCCTCATTTCATTTGTAATTTTCTGTTTGATATTCGCCTTCAGCACCACCGGGTCTATAACCTCATCATGACTTCCAAATTTTTTAATTATCATGTTTAGCATGTTTATCTCCATCATGAATTCTTTACAATATGTACTCTTGTTCTGCTTTGTAGCAACTAATAGTCGTTTGAGAAATTTAGCAGAATTTCTCCAAAATGTAGCTTGCTGCTCAATGGGAAGAACATTGCTCTCCTCTTCATCGTCGAAAGCAACGTCAATATGCTTTGTCATGATCTGTTATTAATAAGAGATTATAATATAAAGTAGGATTACACATAATTAGGATATTGTTTGCAGTTGGTGTGAAATGAATACGACTTAACATAACTACACATAATTAGGATATTGTTTGCAGTTGGTGTGAAATGAATACGACTTAACATAACAGGATACTTACGTAGCCTATTGAGAAGTTAGTTGGTGTGAAATGAATACGACTTAACATAACAGGATACTTACGTAGCCTATTGAGAAGTTCTTAGTAGATTCCTCTTGGATAGCCTTCCTCTTTGCCTGACGCTTATGATGCACAACTTCACCCCTTTGTACAGCGGGAAGTGCATGAACATGACCTGGAGAAGGGACCTCCACAATAGGGCTATTGACGCTAACTTAATCTTTGCCGTAATTGTCTCCACCCACATAGATGGGACTTTTGCATCCTCTGGTGCCTAATTTGTCATTGGAGGTCTGGAGCAGTACACGAGGGCATATTTCTTTATGCCGGTCATCTCGTAGTACCAAAGCTGTAGCAAATATATTTAACATTTAGAATAATACTAGACTACACCAAAGAGAGTAAACTATGGGTGCAGCTAGAACTAACATGATGTAAATTAGTACTAAGGCATTAATTAGAACAAACATAAACTATGTTAGAACCATCATGAGCCCAGGTTGAACTAACATGACCTATGTTAGGACTAACATGTGCAACTAGAACTAATATGGTATATCTTAAAACTAATAAGGCATAAATTAGAACTCACATGATACAAATTAGAACTAACAAAATCTACGATAGAACTAACATGGTGTAGATTAGAGCTAACATGGCATAATTAGAACTCACACGACACAAATTAGAACTAGAATGAACCAAGTAAAATATGAAACTTACACACAATAGTATCATGCATCCTGGGACATATATGACCCCTCGCTTCTCCTTTCCTCCCAAAGCAACTCCAATGCCCCTGATAATTTCATCATAAAAGAACCGGACACATACAACAGAATTAACCCTCTCAATGTTGTCCAGGTACTTGAGTAAGGGTCTAGGGATACCTTCCCCGGCTCTGGGGCTCCATATCATAGAGCAGTAGTACAGGATTTGTAGCAGAACAAAATCCTGGATATCCTACTTTTCTGTAGATTCCACTAGCCTTTCTAGTTGCCCTTCGAGGTGTTTACGTTGGGTGATTTCTGCTTTTTTTAACTTCTTACCCTCTTTCGAAATAAAAAGATTAGCGAAGTATTCCACCCATATTCTGCTTCTTGAGTCCCGATTGATACTTACGACTTCACCATAAATTGGGAAATAAGTAAGGTTATGGACCCATTGCAAATCAAATTTAACATTTTTCATACCCACTTTTTGAATCAGGTATAAAAAATGTGTTATTATCACTGTCAAAATAGCTCAGCAGCAGTTCAAGTGTGAGCTGATCAGGCACAGGAACCCCAAATAAAATATAGTGCTCAATAGAACCACAGTATGCATCCCTATGTCACTGGCGAATCTTCGGGACAATTCGTTTCATGAATTCCCAATAGGCCCCGATATTGGCGGTTAACCTTAGTGATACGGTCGCACCTGTAAGAGTAACTTTTTTCCTGCAAAAAGATTTCGAATTTGTAAGTTCAATAAGACCTATGAACTCATATTGTTGAAATCCGATCAGAAATTAGAAAGATGAAGAATTTTTTAGGCTCCTAAGCGGTGGAAGAGAGAGAAAGAGGGAAGGTACTTGAATAGGGCTGCGACGCATTAACCGAGTTCAGTCCCATCAGAGGGGCACGATCGTAACTTCCGCTGGGCCTTTTCTGAAAAAGGTCTTTTCAGGGCTTCGTCACAAATACGTACTGTGTGTATTTGGTGCTTATCCACATGAGAGGAAATATAAGGGGCCTCGTCACATGAAGTTTATGCTTTTAGGGCATGAACACATTTTTCCCAATATATTTTCTTAAAATACTAATTACAAATCTCTATTCAATTGTCAGTATATGGGATCCAATTCCACTAGGATCCAATTCCACTAGTATGTGGCTCAAGAAGAAAATTAATAGAGCCACAAATTGTAAGCGCTAACGAATTGATGTATCAGGAGTAATGCTCCTGTAAGAGTAAGATGCCCATGTCAAAATGGGTGGATAGTAGTCCAGCAGGCTCAATAAGGAAAACACTCTCGCATAGCTATTTTCACCTAAGTTAATTCCCAACTAAAAATGATGAGATAATGTGTCACATTCATCCAAGAGGATCCGATCGAGTTGGTAACTTGCCCATAAATAGTACACTAAGATCACAAGTTCAACTCTCGCACTCATAGAAAATTAATTTTGTGGCGGACAGATTTTCATAACAGTCTTCGTTGGACTTTTAATCCCAAAAAGAACCCGTTTTTAACTTATTTTTAGAAACCGACATGGTGTCAACCTCAAACCATATCGCTTTCTGAAAAAAAAATCCATAACTTCACAAAAAACAAGGCTCCGTTTCAAAGCTGCGCACAAACAACTCAAACAAAACCTAATTAAACCTAGACATAACATGATGGTTCTGCTCTGCTCTGCTTGCTTAATTTGACATATTAATGCGACGCGAGTAGGTAACTTAACAAAAAAAGCTAACTGATGGGTGAATTTAGCTCCAATGTAAGCATCTGTTGCTACTGCCAATAAAACGTTCTAATGAAACAATAAAACTAATTTCTAAAAGGAAATTATATATCTAAATTAACCTAATAATTAAGGGTTTCTTCAGCAACAACAATTTCTCAGTTAAAACTCTCACCTGATAATTTCCAATACCTCCCAACCCAGCGTAAGCATCTGTTGCTACTGCCTCCGTCCTCTTCATCGTCGTCGTCCTTCATATCATCACCGGTGAGCTCGTCAAGGGTCAGGATTGGGTTCTTCTTTCCTCCAATCTGATGATCAATCTAGAGGAAGGAGAAGAGAGGATGGATTTTTGGATGATTTAAATGACTTATTTAGAGCAACTCCAATGGGGCTGCAAAACTCCAATTTGCAGCCCCATGGAGCTCCAACCGGACTCCAATTTTTGGAGTCCGGTTGGAAAATGAAACCTTCGGCTGCATATTTGGAGATTTTTCTCCAAATATGCGCAGCCCCCTCTACTTCACTATTCCCTCTATTTAATTACAATAATACCCTTCTAACTAACTAATTATTTTTAGATATTCAACTTAAAATCAACATAAGTTTATTTCTACTAATTATTTCTAAATAAAAATTTTACAGTTAGAAATGTTTTGTCGATACCTTCAAAATGAGACTAATATTGAATAATATTAATTGAAATATAAAATTTCAAGAACCAAGTAATTAAAAATGAAAAAGTTATTATTTCATTAGTAAAAAAAGTTACATAGCTTCATTTCCATGTCTTTCCCACAAATGTTCAATCAATGCATTTCGAAGTGCAAAATGAGCTTCTTTGTTTTTCAACCTCTTATGTCGAGCAAGAAACCGTTGGAATCGTTCAGTTTCCGTTATCTCCATATTTTCAGCATTCGGAATTGATTGTGGAGTTGAAATGACAACATCTTCTTGCTCGTCGCGTTCATCTTCGACAATCATATTGTGCATTATAATACAAGCAGTCATGATATCATGCAGAGTTCGTTTATCCCAAAAACAGGCTGGCCCCTTGATGATAGCAAATCGTGATTGGAGAACACCGAATGCCCGCTCAACATCTTTTCGACATGCTTCTTGCATCATTGCAAAATATTGTTTCTTTTTATCATCGGAATTAGAAATGGTTTGAACAAGTGTTGGCCATTTCGGATATATGCCATCGGCCAAATAATAACCGACATCATAATTTTTTCCTTGAATTGTGTAATGAGCAGGAGGAGCAATACCTTGTGATAGATTGTCGAACAAATCAGACGACTGCAATACATTAATATCGTTATTGGATCCTGGTAAGCCAAAGTATGCATGCCATATCCATAGATCATATGATGCTACTGCCTCAAGAATAATGGTTGGACCTCCATGACGACCTGAGTATTGTCCTGCCCATGCTGTTGGACAATTTTTCCATTGCCAATGCATACAGTCTAGACTTCCTAACATTCCTGGAAAACCTCTTTCTTCGCCCTTTTGCAATAACCTTGCAACATCGTCGACATTGGGAGTCCTCAGATATTCATCTCCATATACTTCTACAGTTGCTCTGCAAAATCTCTTTAAACACACAATTGCAGTTGACTCACCGATCCTAACATATTCGTCAGTACTATCTGCTGATGTTCCATACGCCAACATGCGAAATGCCGATGTAACTTTTTGTAAAGTTGATAGCCCAAGTTTGCCGACACCATCCATCTTCTGTACGAAGAAGTTGTCATGCTCACGTACCGCCTCGACTATACGAAGGAATAAACTCCTGTGCATCCGGAACCTTCTACGGAATAGGTTTGCACCATATGTAGGGTTATCAGAAAAATAGTCATGGTAAAGTCGAGAATTACCTTCTTCCCTCCCGCGATTGATCACCAAATGACCAGGAACTGAGCCAATACGCTTTGGCCGCTCTGCCTCTTGAGAGAGATAAGTCATTATTTTACTATTAGAGGCATGTACGCGAGCTAAGAGTTCATCTTCCTTCTCCCATTGTGTCATATCTTCCTCCCAATCTTTAATGTACTGAGACCATATTTCGTCGTACCGCCTCGACTATACGAAGGAATAAACTCCTGTGCATCCGGAACCTTCTACGGAATAGGTTTGCACCATATGTAGGGTTATCAGAAAAATAGTCATGGTAAAGTCGAGAATTACCTTCTTCCCTCCCGCGATTGATCACCAAATGACCAGGAACTGAGCCAATACGCTTTGGCCGCTCTGCCTCTTGAGAGAGATAAGTCATTATTTTACTATTAGAGGCATGTACGCGAGCTAAGAGTTCATCTTCCTTCTCCCATTGTGTCATATCTTCCTCCCAATCTTTAATGTACTGAGACCATATTTCGTCGTCAGAAGAAGAAGAAGAAGAAGAAGAAGATGGTAGTTGTGAATGTCATTATATAATATGACTCCCCGCATTGGATTCTTTTCAGCATTGGTTTCTCACCCCCACATTGGATTCCTTTTGTGTTGGAGACTCCCCACATTGGATTCTTTTCAGCATTAGCCCCCCCCCCCCCCATTGGATTCCTTTCGTGTTGGAGACTCCCCACATTGGATTCTTTTCAGCATTGGTTTCTCACCCCCACATTGGATTCCTTTCGTGTTGGAGACTTCCCACATTTGATTCTTTTCAGCATTGGCTTCTCACCCCCCATTGGATTCCGTTCGTGTTGGAGACTCCCCACATTGGATTCTTTTCAGCATTGGTTTCTCACCCCCACATTGGATTCCTTTTGTGTTGGAGACTCCCAACATTGGATTCTCCTGGTGTTGGAGACTCCCCACATCTGATCCCTATATAATACTTGCACAATTTTCATATCTCCACCACAACTCTTCTTATTCTATATTCATAACTCTTTACATTCCTCCTTAGATTATGGCATCTAGTCGCGGAAAATCTTTTTTACAAGAAGAAGACCAAGTTTTATGCGCCACGTGGCTCGAAATTTCTCAAGATCCAGTCATGGGTTCTAATCAAAAGAAGGACAAGCTGTGGGAACGAATTTCTGCTTTATTTCATGAAAGGATTTCCAATATTTGTAATGCTCAAAGGACTCCAAAGTCTCTTTCATGCCGAATGCAATTAATTATGAAGGCCATCAGTAAATTTCGAGGATGTATTCGACAAGTCGAGCGCTTAAATCCAAGCGGTGCTTCTGAGCTTGACATTGTAAGTATTTTGAATAACATAAATCTTGATTATCATCTACTATCATGTTATTAATAAATGTTTCTTCCTCTCTTGTGGTAGATTAAACGTGCTAGGATAATATTTGCAGAAGATCCAGAAGAGAGAAAGGGGTTTATATTTGATCATGTTTGGTCAATTTTAAAAGATGCAGAGAAATGGGCAAATATAAGTGTCAGATCGCCTGCAACTTCCAAAACTTCAAAGTCCCGCTCATCTCAGGGATCAGATTCAAGTTCTCCTGTCGTCGACTTAAATGACGATAATGAGGAATATACTCATAATGACGAAGATATGATAACAAGTCGACCGACAGGAAGGAAGAAAGAGAAGATGAGGAGGCGACAAGCAACTGAATCCAACCTCGACTTGGAAACTCTCAATAAAAGCAATCAAGAAATTGTCGATATTTTAAAAAAAAGTCATGGAGAACGAGAAAATGATAGAATAACAATGCACCAGATTATGATGTTAAGGGCCGAAAACGAAAAGAAAAAATTAGATATTCAAAGGGAACGCCAGGAAAGTAAGATTATGTTGATTAATCTTGATACTATTACTGATCCTTCGGAACGCGAGTATTTTCGAATTAAAAAACAAGAGATTTTAAATAGAAACACAACCGGAGGTTCTTCATCTGATATTCCTAATCCTGAATATAGTTATGCAGGAAGTCAATACGGAATACCTGACTACAGAAGCGGTGGATATGGAGGAAATGGCCTGCCCGATTTTTAGTTTTTTTCATGTACTTTATTTTCATGTACTTTCTTTTTCTATGTAATGCCGCTGAATGTAATATATAAAATTTCATCATTCGGAGTAACTGTGAAGGTTGTTCCAAATATTATGTTATATTTTCTGCTTTAAAAATTTAAAGGCGCTTATCTATGTCTTATTATCAATTTATTAAAGATAATTACTTTTATTTAAATAATGAGTATATTATATATTATACTTTTAGTATTAATTTATAATATATTTTATATTTTAAATTAATTCATATAATTTTTTAACATTTTTTATTTTTTATATTTTCAAAACTATTTAAAGTATTAATAAAAGAAATCAATTAAAAATGCAAATAGAGCTTCATATAGAGGAGATGGTTGGAGTTACCCCCCTCTAAAAAGCATATACCTAAGAATATGCTTTGGGGAGGCTGCATTTTGCAGCCTCCCCATTGGAGTTGCTCTAAGAATATCAAAGATTTGATGGACTAATATCAAATAGTGGAGGCAACGAGTACGGTTGAGGAGTACTGGTGACCATTGCAGGCTCACGTGAAGAATCTGGTCAGAGACTTTGAATGAATCAAGAGGACGAGTGAGTTTACGCATCAAACTTTATGGGGGAGGGGAGTTGTCACAGTCAGAGTAAATGTGGGATTAACCGGCTAGTGACCTCCCTTTTCTTTTTTTTTTTTTTNCTCCCTTTTTTTTTTTTTTTTTTTTTTTGGTCAAGTCGACGGTAAACCCTTGAGGAGGGGGCATTTAAAGAGACATCTGGAAAATGTTTTTTTTTTCTTTTTCTGTATTTTAATTGATGATTTTTTCTCACAATATATAAGTCTTAAAGATGGATCTTCTCTCTACGAATTGTTTTGGATCTTCTCTCATGGTTCAAATTTAGGACCTTTGAGTAAAGAGCAAACACATCTAAAACCATGGTGGTGGACCCTGGATGATTATTTAATAAGATAAATATCAGTCCCATTCTTTCACTATTAGAGACTTCAAATTTTAAGAAGCTACCCTACAAATGTTTCTTTTCAATTTTGATCTTTACTGCCTGAACTGCAAGACTTAGTCAATTTCTTAGGAGTTACACGGCAAAGCTTGTTCGGTATAGTGTATGTTTTGGAAGTTGTTTGTCTTAAAATTAAATCAAATTTCTTCATCAAAAGGCCCCATCAGATAATTAAATGGTTTCCTCCGGTATTTGCTCCTCCTTAAAAAAGAACAGCGCATGCATTATCTACCGCAATACATCAAAGTATAAACTATCACGAAATACTACAATGTATTTCCTTAAGATACAAATTAGTGGGGGGTTGTTACTTTAAGAGGAGAAGAGATTGGAATTTGTTTTGAGGCGGCTCCGGTAGTGGGTTATGATGTTGTTTTTTCTGTGTTGTGTCTTCTCAAAGAGAACATTGCACTATATATAGAGGCTACCACATCATCTCCACCCCCTCAAAAACTGCCTCCGAGAGATATTCTCTCAACAACCCACTGCTCAATATTCTCTCAACAAAGTATCCTTTTGTTCAGCAAGTTAAGGTTTGAATTGGTCACCAATTGAATGAGTCAAAATTATATTTCCCACTTGACCAATTAAACCAAGTGATTTGCTTCTCACCATCCGTGAGATCATATGTTTCTTCTTATCATCAATCTCACTATCCGTAGAGAGTAACTCCTATTTCATATTCATGAAATTTACTTGAACTCATTTATTCCTAAGTCCCATCAAACTTATATGTTTGATAAAGGATTTTGCTTGTATTCCCTCTGTCAAAGGATCAGCAATCATATCTGTAGTGGGGATGTAAGTCACTTTAACTTCTCCATTTTCTACAATATCTCGAATGTAGTGATACTAGATCTCAATATGTTTTCCTTTGAAACTATTCGTACCACTACTGATCAAGCTAATTACTGCTTGATTATCACAATAAATATCAATAGGTTCTTCTAACAAATTGAGATCTAGATCAATTAAAAACTGTCGTATCCAGACAACATTTGTAGTTGTCATACTGTAAGCTATATATTCAGCTTCTTGTATGTATCTAGCAACACCCCATTGTTTCTTGCTACTCTAAGAAACAACTCCTTCTCCAGAGATGAACAAGTGTCCCGAAGTGAACTTTCCATCATCTTTATCACCTCCAAAATCAGCATTAGAGTAACCGAGGAGATCAAGCGAATCGGCTTGATAAACCAATCTATGAGTCAATGTACCTCTGATATACTTCATAATCCTTTTAATAGATTCCCAATGTGGCGGCCCCGGATTATTTTGACATCGACTGACTAGACTTATAGCATAAACTATATCACGTCTGGTGCACAACATTGTATACATCAAGCTTTCAATTGCTTAAGCATAAGGAATATCTAATGGCTTTTGCCCCTCTCTAGGGCTTTGCTCTTTATAAAATCTCTTTCCCATGACCAACGGAGTTGGTGCAAGATTGGAATTCTCTATTCCAAACCTTTTAAAAACCGATCTTAAATACTATTCTTGGTTTAAACTTAGTATTCTAGACCTTCTATCTCGAATTATTTGAATTCCAAGAATATATGATGCATCTCCCATGTCTTTCATCTCAAACTTTTCGCTGAGATCTTCCTTAATTTTATTCAATATTTTCATGTCATTTTCGACTAGCAATATATCATCCACATATAATGATAATATAGTAAATTTGCTCCCACTTTTCAAGACATATACACAATTATCTAATTTATTTTGAATAAAATTAAGTTTGGTGACTGCATCATAAAATTTGAGATACCACTGTCTAGAAGACTATTTTAAACCGAATAGAGATTTAAACTGAATAGAGAATTATTCTAATGGATGCAAATTTAGCTACAGGAGAATACATCTCCTAAAAATCTATTCATGCATTCTGTTTGTAACACTTGCCAACTAACCATACTTTAAATTTATCAGTAGATCCATCAACACGATATTTCTTTTTAAGTGCTCATTAATTTGCATCCTATGACTTTTAATTTTTCGGTAAATCACATAACTCTCATACTTTATTCTTTTTTATAGAATCAAGTTCTTCTCTCTTGGATTCAAGCCATAAAGCTAATTCATGCGATTTCATCGCATCAGAGAAGATTAAGGGATCTTGTTCTTCTATATTTATATTTACCAAGAAACAAGATGGTCTCACATGAATACAAATAGTAATCATCCATCCATGAAGATTGTATTCTTGGCCTTTTGTTGCCTAGAACTGCTTGATGAGGTACATTATTTTCTATAGGTATTTCATCATTTTAAAGGTTAGGTTCATTCACAATATCTAGATTATTACTGGGAATAACACTGTAATAATCATCACCTATTACAGTTAGAGGTTCTATTTCCTCTTGAACTTGTTCTTCTTCCTCTAGACTCTCTAGAAATATAGCATCTCTGCTTTTAATGACTCATTTTTCTTTATTGTATAACTTGTACCCTTTTGCCTTTTCTGAAAAGCCTATTAATCTACTCTTTATTGTTTTAAAATCTAACTTATCTCTAAGTTGATATGGAATGAGAACATGGGCTATAGATCCCCACTTCCTGAGATGACTCAGTTTAGATTTCCTTACATTCCATAATTCATATGGTATAGATACAATTGACTTGGTGGAAATTCTATTTAAAATGTAGTTTGCAGTTAACAATGTTTCTCTCCAAAATTTTTAATGAGACCAGAATGAGACAACATGCATCTAACTACGTTCAGTAATGTTTCATTCTTTCTTTCAGCAACATCATTCTATTATCGTGTATACGACATTGTCATATGCCTTTTAATTCAATGCTTAATACAGTAACTCTCAAATTCTTTAGAGTTATATTCCCCACCTTTATCAATTCTCAAAATTTTGATTGTCATTCCAAGTTGATTTTCAACTTCTGTCTTATATCTCTTAAAGCAGTCAAAAGCTTTTAATTTTTTAGATATAAGATAGACGTGTGCAAACTTAGAATAATCATCTATAAAGGTAATAAAATATTCTTTATTACTATAAGTTTTGACACTTAGGGGACCACAAATAACGAGTGTATCAATCCTAAAAGTTTATTGTCTCTTTATCCTCTAATAAAAGGTTTTCTGGTTATTTTACCAATTAAACAATATTCATATGGTGGTAATTGAACATTAGACAGTGTAGATAGTAAGTTCATTCTGATAATTTCTTTTATTTTTTTAAAATACTAACATGCCCTAGTCTAGAATGCTACAATTCAGACTTAGAAATATAACATGACAAATAGTTTAAATTCAAAATTTTATTATCAGAATTATTACAAATCTATACGAATACATAATTCATGCTCGGGCACATATGTTTTCATAGCATACACTTTATATTTTTGCCTATAGAAACACGATTATTGCAGAACCTTATTTCTAGTCCTTTTTTCATCAAGTTGGGAATAGAGATCAAGTTGTGCCGAATTCCTGACGCATAGAATACATCTTTGAAGACAAAAATATCATCCTCAAGATCCAATCTATACGAACCAATATCTTCTACATTGAGATAGGTACTTTTTCCCATATAGATACCCGTTCTCCTTTCTTCAGCTCGGTAAATTATGTGACTCCATTCTTATCATTTGCCATATTTCTAGTCGCACTGGAGTCGATTCACTAACCGCTAATATTTGTTATCATAGCATAGCATTCCGTCACACCGACGAATTCTCTTTTGCTAGTACCTCTTTGTTCCAGATGCTTATAGCCTCCCTTATTCTCCTACTTTTCACCTTGTGAGCAAGTGGGCTTGAAATGCCCTAACTTTCCACAATTATTGCAGGCTTCATGGGGGTACTTTCTTTCTCTTGAATTGCTCTGATTTTGATCATCATGGTTGTGGCTTACTAGGACCTAGGGTTTTATCGCTTCGAGCATTATGCCTCTGGCGGACATAATTCATCTCCTGCTGCACCATGTTCAGTTCTGGCTCTTTGCTATTGGCTATTAAGTCATGTTCTATCGCTAGGTGCATAGGAAGATCAGTGACAAATTTAATAGCAGTGTTCATTCTTAATGTGGTGGCAGTTTTAGCTAAGGAAGGGGGCGGACTATTCAATATAGTTGCCACTTACATTCTCTCTGGGATTTCGGTCCCAATAGCGTATAAATTCTTAGCCATGATAATCATCTTATTAATATGCTCTATGACATTGTCTCCCTCTTGCATAGGACAAAAATTATATTTTATGTAAGAGGAGTTGAATGTTACTTCAGAGACGGTATCGTATTTTTCTTTTATAGCATTCCACATGTCCATAGAAGTTATAAGTTTCAATAACTTTGATTAAGTTAGCTTCCATGAACATGAACATTAGGCTTTTTGCCTTTTTATCTTTAGACTTTCACTGTTCATCCATTTCTTTTCTTCATGTGTAGATTTAACAGTAAGGGTTGGAGTAATGGTTTTGATTACATCATCGATATTGTTATGAAGAGCATATCCTATATTTCTATGCTACATATCATAATTACTGTCATTGAATTTGTCAAAATTTTCTAGTTCTGATAGAATAAGTTTACTAGCCATTTGGTGGAGAACTAAAACTAATGCAGCTCCAATTAGAGGGAGATCGTCACTTAGTGGTCTTGACCGAAGAATCACTTCTCGAAGTTTTGGTATCGTTTCTAATCGGAGGTCGCAACGAGGTTAAAGTTGGTAATTAATGAGCTTCTGTACGGATGTGTGGAATAGCAGCAGATCAAGTTGAGGTCAGCAATTGAAAGTGCAATTGCCTGAACCTTGTTGTCGAGCCAGGATATTAAAGTAACAAATTGGGTCTTATTTGAAAAGGCTTTTATGAAGAGAGACTCTCACAAAAATGAATAATAAAAAATGACTATAGAGTAAGTCACATGCTACGGTCCAAAAAAATAAAAAATTGGTTTCAGGAGTAGATCACGTGGGCTGGTAACTAGGTTGTAGGCTTTGAGTTCAAAACTTGAGGGAAAAAAGGCTATGACAAAATTCCATCAAATTTGGTTTTGAATAAAAAAAATTATTGTACAAGAGAAAAGCAGAGATGCACTTCGTAGTGAGCAAAAAAGCACTTCGTAGTGAGCAAAAAAAAAAAAAAAGGGACGCAGCTCGAGGAACAGTCTTGGGCAAAGTTTTGATGGGATTGGACTTTATTTTTTTGTGGGGAGGATAGGAAAGGAACATATTTCTATGGTTATATTTCTAAAATAATGCTAGGGGCACATCCTTAACCATACTCCTACCACACCTTCATATTCTTTATAGTGCTAGTGGGTCATACATGATATTTTTTTTAAAAATATCATACATGGCCCACTAGCACTATAGAAAGTATGGGTGTGTGGTTGAGAGTGTGGTTGATATTGTGCCCCTAGTGGGTCTCATATTTCTATGGCTGAGCTCTGATACCAATGTTACTTTAAGGGCCTGTTTGGTTATCTCCTAAAAAAACCAAGAAATAGAAATGAAAACCAAGAAAACTCAAAAAGTACAATTTCGTCCATTTTCATCCCTAAAATCCACCCATAATATCTAATAAAATATTATTTTTATCTAACAACTTATCCATCATATCTAATAAAATATTATTTCCATCCAACAATTCATCCACCACATCTAATAAAATATTATTTCTATCCAACAACTCATACACCACATCTAATAAAATATTATTTTCATCCACAACATCACTCAACTCATCTTAGGGGCTGTTTGTTTGTCCAAAAAAGAGGGAAATCAAAGAATAGGAAACCTATTTCTTGGAAATTTTATTTTGAGGTTGTTTGGTTGGAAAAAAAAAGAAGGAAATTAAAGAATAGGAGATGGGGATGAGATGAGTTGTCGTCATATTATTGGATGATAAAGGAAATTAAAGAATAGGAGATGGGGATGAGATGAGTTGTCGTCATATTATTGGATGATGTGAGTGATTTTTTAAGAAAACTTGTTTTGATGTTGTTTGGTTGGCTAAAAAAATAAGGAAATGTATTATAAGAAACATATTTCCTATATTATGTTCTTTTCTTGTGTTTGGTTCATTCTTAAAAATAAGAAAATAGATGAGATGAGATGAGTTGTCATTATATTATTGGATGATGTGACCCACACTTAAGAAAATCAATTTCCTTGTTTTTTTGGAGGAAATGGGTGGAGAAGAAAGTTTAAGGAGATGAGATGAGTTGTCACCATATTATTGGATGATGTGATTGATTTTTATATATGAGATGTGATGAGATAAGATGAGTTGGATGATGTGATGATAAAAATAATATTTTATTAGATGTTGGATGATAAAAGTAATATTTTATTGGACGAGTTGGATGATAAAATAATATGTTATTAGATGAGTTGGATGATAAAATAATATTTTATTGAATGTTGGGGTAAGTTTTAGGGATGGAAATGATTGAAAATAGGAAATGAGAGATTTTCATGCTCCCATTTCCTATTCTTGGTTTTTAGGAAACCAACCAAACAGCCCATTATCTCATCATTTCAAATCACTCATATCATCCAATAATGTGGTGACAACTCAACTCATCTCATTAACATTTTATTTCTATCAATTTCCTCCCAAAAAGCTAGAAAAACAATTTCCTTAAGTGTGGGTTACATCATCCAATAATATAATGACAACTCATCTCATCTCATCTATTTTCTTATTTTTAAAAATGAACCAAATAAAAGAAAACAACCTATTACAAGAAATAAGTTTCTTATAATTCATTTTCTTATTTTTTTCGCCAACCAAACAACATCAAAATAAGTTTTCTTAAAAGATCACTCACATCATCCTATAATAAGGTGATAACTCATCTCCATTTCTTTGTTTTCCTTCTTTTTTTAGCAAACCAAACACTCCAAAAACAATTCTTCTTAGAAATAGTTTTCCATTTCTTTGATTTCCCACTTTTTTTAGGCAAACAAACAGAAGAAGAGAGGAGAAGAAATTGAAATTTGTTTTGAGGGGACTCCGATAATGGGTCTCGGGATTGTTTTTTCTGTGTTGTGCTTTCTAGGTGACTAAACCCCACAAAGAGAACACTATACTATATATAGAGGCTACCCATTATTTTCATCCCCTCAAAACTGCTTCTCAGAGATATTCTCTCAACAACTCACTATCCAATATTCTCTCAACTAAGTATCCTTTTGTTGAGAAATTTAATGTTTGAAATGATCACCAATTGAATGAGTCAAAATTACAGGGGTGACCCCACAAAGCAAGTAAGAAATTACACCAAACTATAATTTTTTTGCCAAACAAAAAAAAAATCTATTTGGCCTATGAAAATAGAGCAAGATTGTTTAATGTTACTATTTGGCCACTATTTGGCCTATGAAAACCAGTTTAATGCCATTATTTGGCCTATGAAAATAGGGTCAGATTGTTTGCCAAACAAAAAATCTTTCAAAACTGGGTGAAGTTCAAGCTTGAACTTTGCCTAGTTTTGAGAGATTGCCAAACACAACCTTAGACTCTCAAGCACCCCTAAATCTTTAATATTTTGTATTAGCCCCCAAGTCTTTAAAATTGATCTCAAGTTCCCCAAATGCTCTTAGTATGTCGAAATAAGCCCACCTCCAAGTTAAAATTTAGTTGAAATGGGATAATATCTTGTTTACTTTTAACTTTTTTCAGTAGTTTGCCAGTTGTACTCCTCTCATATAAACAAAAACTCATTAATCACTTTAAACCATACCCGTTAAGCTCCCACAATTCGTTCAATAAAACTCTAGCCCAAACTCATTTCACTTCATTTTCTCAAACATCTTTCCCAACGGTTCTCTTCAGCTTTAATCTCAAATTTGCATCGAATAGATTCGCGTTGGAGAGGAAGTTAGAGAAGACATTGGAGAAGCTGAAGTGGAAAATAACTTTTGGGTTAGGGTTTTATTAAACGGATTTAGAGAGCTTAACAAATACAAGTTAAAATGATTAACAAGTTTGAATTTGTGTGAGAGGGGGTACATCTAGCAAATAACCAAAAAATTTATATTAAACAAAACATATCCCCCATTTTATCTAGATTTTAACTAATAGGGTTTATTTTAAGATACTAATAGGATTTCGGGGCCTGATATTAATTTCAAATTTGAAGGGCTCATACAAAATATTGAAGATGTACGGGACCTTGGAAAAGATTTGGGGGGGCTAATATTGAAATATTGAAGATATGGGAGGCTAATGTCGAACAATGCGTACATGTTTTCGCTTTTGCTTTTGCAGGCTGCTTACGTCTCTCAGGTACACTTTTCACTGAGGCCCCAGCATTATTGCAGGGACGTATCAATTTGTGCAGACTGAGCGAAGACTCGCGGGGTGGGTGGGGGGAGGGGGGTGTGGAGGAAGACACGTGAGGTCACGAGTCCCATCCAATATCTGCTTTATTCTAGTTCGAATCCGGTCAGATTTATTACATTCGAACTCAGTCTCAAATTTGGATCGAACAGCAGAATGATATTCATATTTTTTTTTGAAAAGAAATGATATTCATTTTTGATTCGTTTACAAATATGATATTCGATGTTAGTTTGCAAATATTTGTTAGCATAGTTAGTTCGCGGTTGGACTTTAAAGTCTATGAGCCCTGGATTGATTTTGGGTACTAACATCTTTTTTTTTTCTTTTTTTTTCCTTTGTAGATTTGTGCACAAAAACGCTCCATGTTACATATATTTGCAAATCTATCCTCAAACACATCATAATGTTTGATTTCTCTTCTTTTGCAGCAAGATTCTCGAAGTAGAACTAACACGAAATCAACTAGAGCTAACACAAAAACCAATAGAACTAATAGGACTGCAATAGAACTAACATAGCCACTAGAACCAGCACTTATATTAGAACTAACTCTAGTTAGAAGTAGAACTAACACGGAATCAGCTAAAGCTAACACGAGAACCACTGAATTAATATGAGCTGCAATAGAACTAACATAGCCACTAGAACCAACACTTCTACTAGAACTAACTTTAGCTGGAAATAGAACTAACAAGAAATGAGAGAGAACTAACTTGATCTCAACTAGAGCTAAGACTTACTTCATTAGAACTAACGCAAAGTTAGACCTACCAAGAAATGAGATAGAACTAACAGAATCTCGCCTAGATCTAACACGTAGTCCACTAGAACTAAACGCTCGACTAGATCTAACAAGAAATGAGATAGAACTAACATGATCTCGATTAGATCTAACATGTACTCCACTAGAAATAACGTTCAACTAGAGCTGCACAGAAATGCGATAGAACTAACAAAATAACAATTAGCGCTAGCACTTACTACATTAGAACTAACACGACGTTAGAGCTAACAAGAACTGTAAAATATACATTTCCAATTAAATATACATATATTATTGTATTTGTATAAACATGTCATTCATCACTATTCGATGATCCGTCTTTATGTCTTTGTTCATAACCAGCAATTAATAATTGTGCGGCAAGTCTTGCTCATATAGCTTCAAGGATATCGTCCGGAGGCGTCACGCGCAATGTCGAGCGACTTTCAATTATTGCTTGCATAAAGAGGTAGACGAACACACCATAGTCATAGCTGCAACATAGAATGCGTATGTTAGTTTTTTCCACTATATCTCTAGATAAACAATTAAAATATTAGAACTAACCTCCCTATTTGTTGCTCGCATTTGATGGCTTTATATTTAAATTCTCTGCGCACACTTGCACTAACAAAATTAGCTTGCTGGTGATCAAAATAGTTTATGCTTTTGTTAACAGGATCCATCCAAGCATCATGGTTAGCAGAACTATAATGTTTGACGACTTATTCTTTCAAATCAACTTCCAACAGATGCCAGTGATCGTCCCTGACCATATGAATCAACAGATGCTCAATGTGGATGACGGTAAATTTTTTAATATATGACAAAAATAGCATGTTTCGACTCGTATCCATAGAGTGAGGGCTGCAAACCAAGTAATGTATGCGTTGAAATAAAAGAGAGAATCTTGGATTATGCATGAGAGTTGATAGAACTAATATGAAATACATTAGAAATAACAGGAACTCAACTAGAACTAATAGGTACTCCATTAGAACTAACACGAATTTAATTAAAACTAACATCAACTCCATTAGAATTAACATGCACCCCAGATAGAAATAACATGCATTTCAGCAAGAACTAACACGTTAATTTAGACCTAACATGTACTTACAAGAAAGAACTATAGGCGTAAAAAATTACCTACGGGCTCTCGCACACAGCTCGAGGCAAAGAGAAGACAATGAACGTCACTATCCAAGTCACAGATGCTTAATTGACGTCGATGAGCGCATGAAGCACGTCGACGAACCGTGTGAAGCAACGGAACTGCAGAATAACAAAGATACGAACTAAACGGGAGCTACGCTTCGCTTATGAAAAAAACGAAGCGCCTCTCATGTTCCGTCAACTCCATGTATGACTCAACCATGAGAGCTTGTAGATCTCCTCGCCGGCTTTCATACGCACTTTGAATAGCATAATTCCGAGTTCGGACGACGAAGATACAGCGGAAACAATAGTTGGTCATAACCGAACTGATGAGCGAAACGACAAGGAAGATAGGACTCTATGTGGCAACAACCCTTCACCCGAAAGACGAGGTATCCAACACGGATGTTCACCAACCAACGGAAACAACCAATATCAAGGAAAGTCCGACCGACCCCTGATTTCTCCTCATCAATCAATACGCCGACATAACGACCCGAAAAATAAAGAAAATATTTGAAGAATTCCTAGCACTGACGAACTTGAAGCTCTCGCTGTGCTTCAGTGAAGGTCATCGCAAACCATTTTCTCCCCTCTAACAACTGCAAAAAAGGAAAAGAGGCATCGACAGTACTAGGCGCCGACATCAAATCGGGATAGTGATGGACGAGTCATGCCATCAAGTACGTATACGGAAGCTCGACCTTTACGGAGAGAATCACGGCCGATGGTTCAGAACCCACATGTGTAAAACCATTTGACCAAATATCTGAGCCCACAATGAATATTGATAACCATCGCCGAAAGTAGAGAAAGATCATTCCTGTGAGCTAGCTAGACGGTAGGGAGGAGAACCTCAATAGGCAAAGCTTCGGAAAACTGATATGGAACGACACACTTCTTCAACCAAAAGGCGAGATACCTCGCCAGAAGGGCCTTAGGCCGAATAAGCTTTCGTGCATGACAAATGAATGTCCGAAATTTAGTCCCCGTGGGAAAAGAACCTTCAACACCAGCGGTAGTAAATGAACAAGCGTCAGCCCTCTCGATTAAGTCATTAATGACAGAAGGTGTCAAAGGGGCCAACTCACAAAAGGCCTCGCCCGAACTGCTCTGCAAATGCTGAAATAAATAATCAGCAAACTGCTTCAAGCTAACCTGTTTCTTCCACTTCGCCAGAGGACTCATCCTAATCAGGAATGTATGATAATGACACGTAAGGTCCCAGAGCGTGTCATACATGTCAGAGGAATCTCTCTTCAGCTGTCCCAGCTGTAGGTTAGAGAGAAAATACTCATGGTATGGGTAATCTCCCATTGTAAGACTAGAAACCTTTTGCATCTCATGAAGAGCTAATTCCAACTCTCCATTACAAGTCAGAAAAGTGTTACTATCAGGGTTATAAGACTCCAGTAATGCCAAGAAATGATAACTGCTAACCGGAAATCCGTACATGGTGGCTCGCATAGGTGCATATAATCCGCTGCGCTCAGCTCACTCTCCCATCGTCCCAAAACGTAACAAGTCATACGAGTCCACCACTTTTTAGACGGTGAATATGACCAACCGAAACATCTCAATTCCTTCAGGGGTAACTTCCTCCCAAGCATAACCAGACGATTCCTCACAGTATGGACGGCTACTGACACCTCGTCCGGTGACGCTATATCAAGTCCCAGAATCCCCAGTCGAAGGCCGCGAATATGATTATACCCATCAGAACCTGGGATCTTATGATGGAAAACAAAGCCACGGTGAACTCGGTCATGATCATCTGTAAGACTCCAAGACATCTGTCGCCGCACAGCCTGCGTCTCCAAATGAGCGAGAGAATACAGACGGGAAATAGAGGGGATGTATAAAAGACTCCCGCCATCATCATTCGACCAATGCTCATCATCAAGAGTCAATTTAATCGGATCCTCAGCATGGTCCCCGAATACATAATCAGGCTTCTCTAAAACCTGGGTAAAAATGGAGTCTTCAGTAAAGGTAGCATCGGTAATAAGCTGGCGTAATGAACAACGGCCCCCGTCTCGTATCAATCGATGAATCTCCTCAGGACGACTCTTATTAAACTGAGGGGTCGGATCAATAGCCAGCCTGTCAATACTAGCAGTGAAAGTCTCCCTATTGCAACAACTTGTAGCATAAGGTGGAAAGCCATCTGCGGGGAACTCAACTGTAACAAAACAACACAGAATTAGAAAATTAGAAAATTAGAAAATTATTTCTAAATTATACAAGGATTGAATTCATCTTACAAGCCAGCGAGATAGAGTCACTCCTTGGATTATTAGCGAGACTATTCCGATTGTCTTACACGAGAAGGGCGGTATACCCCATCACGTAAACAACGTGACGATATACTCAACCAACACAATGTAATACAACGTAAAATCGCCCCATATGCCTGAAGACGTGAATTGGCCAAGCAATACACGTCTTTTGAAGCCTTAATCCCCGCGAAGGAGGACGTCAGCTCTTCCAGAATGACCCGTGAAAGAGTCAAACAAGGGTACAAAGGAACTCGAAATCATCTTGAAGCCCTAGAAATCATAAAAGCTCACCTCCGTATGAGGAAGCTACGCGAGCCTCCCTCTCGCTATGCTGAGAAGATGAGCGGCACCTATAAAAACGTGGTCGACACAGAGACATGGTTAACTTGCAACGAAAATCAACGAATCAGGTACAATCATGAATTCAAGAACCCGAAACTAAAAGGAAAATATGAATTTTAACCAAAATCCTACAAATAAAATAGGATTTTACGGTTAAAATCTAATTAAACCTACGGGTTCCATACATGCAAACAATGAGTTCAATTTGCATTTAAAGCCCTCACGATTAATTTTGGGAATGAAATACCCAAAATACCCCTCATGTTCGAGGCTTAATTTTAGCCATGAACACATTTAAATTTGGCTATAATCGAAAAGGGAAAACTCATTAGCCCCTCAACAATTTTTGGCCACCTTTTGCAAATAAACCCCTCACCAATTTTTGGCCTTTTTGCATAAAGCACCCCCTCAAAGTTTCGACCAAATTGGCATACAATCCAAGCCCCAAAATTTCAGTCATTATGCATAACACCCCCTCAAAGATTTCAACCAACTTTTGCACAAAATTCCCCTAAGAATTTTGGCCTCAAGTTTTGCATAAAGCACCCCTCAAATTTTCGGCCATATTCAAAACTCATCTTCAAAATTCAATCTTTTTCATAAAACCCAATTCATGAGGGCAAAAAGCCACAATCTTTGCATAAAAATTCATAAATTATTGATTATATACCCACACTACAAGAATAAAGTTTCAATCTTTCCTACAAAATCCATAGATTCTTAAATCAAAATCAAGCATATAATGAGAATCCTTGGAGAGAAGCTTTACCCAAATCAAGAGCTTGAAAACCCAACTCAAAAAGCCCAAGTCTTGAATCAAACCCTAGCTTTTGAGATGAGAGGAATTTAGGCCAAAATAGAGGGAATAAAAGCCGTAATTTTGAAGGGGTCAAGGGTTTTAAATGCTTGAAGAAAATAAATAATGGGTTTGGAGGAAGAGCTTGGGTAAGAAGAACAAGAAGGATGGATTTTAGAGGGGGGAAAGGGTTTCAATTTGAATTGTGAAACAAGAGGGGGGGAGTGAAAGTACAACAAAAGCACAAAAGAAAAAAAACTAAGC
>NC_033802.1:3998145-4011222 GCF_001876935.1 Asparagus officinalis
TCAGCCCATTGGCCGAGACACCTAGAGTGTCTCGGGCCTAGGTCAGGTCCCTCAAGTGTTTATGATGGTTTTTCGCATGTTTTTGCCTATTATTGGTTGTTCCGATAAAAATCGACTTTAGTCAACACGTTGCGATGAAAGTCAACGCCGATCGATGTAAAATCCTAAGATTAACCCGGTCAACGCGTAGTCCTAAGTCAACGCCAGTCAACGTGTTGCGATAAAAGTCAACGTCGATCGACGTGAAACCCTAAGGTCAACGTCGGTCAACTCGTAGCTCTGAATCAACACTAGTTAACATGTTGTGACAGAGATAATCAATTCAAAATCAACTCAATGGTACGAGCCAAAACCAACTCACCAATTGCTATTCGAGACTTCGACGACGATCAGACGATTAACGCAGAGCCGTAAGAACTTCAGTTATTCATCAAAATATCGAATAGACTAAAAATAAAAAAAGTCAAAGATTGAAGCTGACTACAGGTCCTTTCACATCGACTGAAGGTTGGACCAATTACATCCAAAGTATCTTAGACCCTTCTATAAAAGGAACGAGACTGGAACACTTTGGATAGGGTATCTGTAGGCTTCAAAAATTACCCACGGGTTCTCGCACGCAGCTCGAGGCAGAGAGAATATGATGAACATCACAATCCGAGTCACAGAAGCTTAATTGACGTCGATGAGCGCATGGAGCAAGTCAACAAACTGTGTGAAGCAACGAAACTGCAGAATAATAAAGATACGAACTGAACGGGAGCTACGCTTCACTTATGAAAAAAACAAAGTGCCTCTCGTGTCCCGTCAACTCCATGTATGACTCAACCATGGGAGCTTGTAGATCTCCTCGTTGGCTTTCATACATACTTTGAATAGGACTCCATGTATGACTCAACCATGGGAGCTTGTAGATCTCCTCGTTGGCTTTCATACATACTTTGAATAGCACAATTCCGAGTTCGGACGACGAAGATCTTGTAGATCTCCTCGTTGGCTTTCATACATACTTTGAATAGCACAATTCCGAGTTCGGACGACGAAGATACAACGAAAACAAACGGGACGCACAAAACAATGCATCGGACCTTAGCGGAGACACCGTACGTGTCTTGGGTATCTCGGCCAAGGCCAATACACCCGAGGTGTCTCGACCAAGGGTGTCTCGGCCTTGGCCGAGACACCCCAAGTGTCTCGACCATGTCCGAGACACTGCGGGTGTCCGCAGGTCCCAAGAGTCGTTTTTTGTAGTTTGAACCGTTTTTCGACCGTTAACCGTCTGAATTTGTTTTAACTGATCTAATGTTATCCTAGAACATGATAAAATGGTTATAACTGAGGATAAGATCAAATCGTTCATTCTTATCCAAAAACGGATGTCCCGAGGCCTATAAATACAGTCTTAGGGCCTTCATTTGTATAGATCTGAAATTTTTAAACCTCGGCGAAGCCCTGCAGAATTAGAGATTGAAGGAGCACAAATTTCAGAGAAGAGGAGAAGATCAGATCAAGTTCTTAGGCATAAAGAAGAAGAGTTCGTCGGAGATTGTACCTAGCTGCACTCTCGAGAAGAGTTGTTATCTCGATGTTACCGAGATAATTACTTTGGTTTCTTGATTCCTTAGCGAATCAACAAAACTCCAGATCGATCTGATCGTTTGGTAGTCCACGGATATCAACGTTCCATCACAGGCAAAGATCCCACGCAAGCAGCGGGAGATAAACGTCCGTTGTGTTTGTTTGGGAAGAATTATAATTTTCTTTATTTTATTGTGTGGGGAGATCTTATAAAAAGATTAATTTTTTAAACTCTTTGTAATGCTCGAAGTTGTAATGAGTTGCACAATGAAAAAATCAACTTTCACCCCAAACAATAACACTGAGACGACTCTAATTTTTTTGTTAATTTAGACCTAACATGTACCTAACATGTAATTGTCCTCATCTTCATAGATAAGACTTTCACATCCTCTAATGCCTAATTTGTCATTGGAGGTCTGGAGCTGTCGATATAGGCATATTTCTTTATGCCCGTCATCTCGTAGTATCAAAGTTGTAACAAATACAATAAGCATTCAAATTAGAACTAACACGAGCTGCGATAGAGCTAGCATGACTCCAATTAGAACTAACATAACCTCTATTAGAACTAACATGAATATTAAATATAACTAACATGAGCTGCGATAGAACTAACATGAGCTGCAATAGAACTAACATGACTCCAATTAGAACTAACAGATACTCCATTAAAACTAACATGACACCAATTAGAACTAAATGAGCTGCAATAGAACTAAAATAAGCTGCAACAGAACTAACTTGACTCCAAGTAGACCTAGTATGAACACAAAATATGATTAACATGAATTAGGTGAGGTTTAACAACATATAAAATTAAAACTAACATGGTATGAAAATAGAACTAACATGACTCCAATTAGAACTAACACAGCTGCAAATAGACCTAACATGAATACAACTAAAACTAACATGATATAAATTAGAACTAACACAACTGCAAATAAAACTAACATGAATACAACTAGAACTAACATGATATAAATTAGAACTAACACAACTACAAATAGAACTAACATTATATAAATTAGAACTAACAAGATATAAAGTAGAACTAACATGAGCTAAAATAGAACTAACATCACTCCAATTAAAACTAATGTGACCTCTATTAGAACTAACATGAACATTAAATAGAACTAACATTAGCTGGAAATAGAAGCAATTTTCCCTTTTATCTATGATGTTTGCTTAGTCTACAGTATGATTAATTGCATATATAAACGTTAGGTCCATGGTTGTACTATTGAGATACAATGTACTTCGTTTAAGATACAAAGTACATGTTGAGACCCCTCAGCCCGCTCAATGAGCAAGAAAATTACATAACAGTATGAATTTCTCATGAAATACTATAATATATTTGGGAAAATTGTGTCCAGGCTCCAAAAGCAGAAACTTCATGTGACGAGACCCCTTGTATTTTCCTCCATGTGGATAAGCCCCAAAAAGCAGCTTTTAATATTTCCAGGGCCGTCCACGTCAGCGGTATACAAAAGAGCAATTGTATTTTATAAAAAACCCGAATTTGCCCTTCTCCTTCGTCCCCAGCCCCTTCGTCCTCAGACGCTTCGTCACATCCCATTAAAATCCCCCCCCCCAGGGCCCCCCCCCCCCCTTTTCCCTCTATCATGAGCAATAACTATTTAGTTATCCATTACTCTTTCCTCAAACATAAATTCTCTCCATTACTCTCTCTATATTTCCCCTCTTTGTCCTAAGTTCGATCCATTACTCTTACCTCCACTTCATAATGGTTGAAAAGGACATCATCTGTATTGTCGCTTCAAGGGATAGAGCAATATTCATGAAGATTAACTCTTCAACCACCATTCTGGTTCTAAAATTTGATGTGTCAGAGAGGTTAGATCTTCCATATGATTCATTAAGTTTGTCATACAAGGATGAAACAAATGGAAGCTTCAAATTCCCTATTGAGAACGAAGATGATCTGTCGTCTATGGTAGAACATTGCCATAACAGAGGATTAAAGGAGGTTCACATGCAAGCTTTCAAAGAAACAGAGGATTCTTCAAAAGTACACAATAACGAGCAAGTTCGACAAGACATGTAGGGCCAAGGATTTTTTTTATGCTAAGACCAATATTCACGATGTTAATTGTAAAATCAGTTAATGTTAGTTCATGCTAGTTCCATGTTTGGTGTAATTGGATTTTAGCTCTGATTTGAGCGTAAGTTAGCTCTAATCGATTTCATGTCAGTTGTAACCGCTGTGAATTCTAGTTACAGCTCTATACGTATGAAGGAGGTTCATGCTAGTTCTTGTTCTACGTCTGTGAATTCTAGTTACAGCTCTATACGTATGAAGGAGGTTCATGCTAGTTCTTGTTCTACGTGAATGTACTAAACATGTTAGTTCTAATAGATTTATTGTTAGCTATAATCTATTAATTGTTAGTTCCAATCGACTTATTATTAGTTCTAATCAATTTACTATTAGTTCTGGCTCAAATTTTGCATAGTAGCCAATATGTTAGTTTTAAATGATTTCATGTTAGTTCTAATTAAAATCTTGTTAGTTCAATCGGATTCCACGACAGTTCTAAAACAAACAGTTGTTGTTTATGTTCTTTATATTTTCAACGCTTCCAGCAGTATGAAGTCAGTATAGAGTGTGGCCCGCGGTTGTCAACGCCTACATGTGTTTCAGATAGGATTCCCAATGACAATCCTTCCGGAGATAATGTTCTGATGATTGATGATATGATTAACAGATCAAAGAGGATTCCTGCTTGGTGGCACACTGCTTTAACCGGTGAGGGACAACTAGGGGTGTGCAACGGTCTGTTCGGTTTGGTTTTTACCAAAATTTGAACAACCGAACCGAACTGTTGCAAGTCGGTTCGGTGTGGTTCGGTTCGGTTTGATCGGTTCTAACTTCATCAAACTTCTTATCAAACAACAATCTGTGTTAAAAAAAGATATCAACAAAGTAGGAGATTATGAAACATTAAACATTAATATAATGATATTGTTTTCAACCCATAATGATTCAAAAAATGAGTTTAGGGTTTGAGTCTTTGACTCTTTGGAGACCAGTCGGGTAGGGTTTGAGATCAGAATGGGTAGTATTGCACTATATTCGGTCGGTTCGGGTTGGTTCGAGTTAAAAAGTTTTCAAACTGACCCTAACTGCCCTACTCATAAAATCGATATTTTCAGGTCGGTTAGGGTCGGTTCAGTCGGTTTTTTCGGTTTGGACCGAACCATGCTCAGCCCTAAGGACAACGGTTTGAGAGTGCGAAGGAATTAAGATTGGCTTTGCTATACTATTCCATGGCCAAAAAATTTGAGTACTTGTTTGCCAAGAATGAACCGAAGCGTATTCGAGTCGTTTGTCGTTTCAAGAAAGCCCAAAATTGCCCGTGGATGTTATTTTCCTCTCCAACACCAAATGTGAACATACTTGAAATAAAAACTTTCGTGGACAAACACACTTGCGGGAATCATGATAATAATGCAGGTCAATCTAGGGCCTCTCGAGAATTCATTGCGACCCAAGTACTACCCACGTTAAAAGTCTGACCGGATGTACGACCTATCGACGTACAAAAGGAGTTTCTAAGATCATATGCGCTTAGGGTCGATTATAGTAAGATATGATGGGGTAAAGAAAGGGCACAAGAGCAACTATATGGTGATGTTCATGAATCCTACGATCAATTACGATGGTAAAAGAAGATAATATCTACAATATACACACTAATTTCATTTATGGTAAAAGAAAGATCGATTCAAAGGTATACTCTTAAGCGCCGTGGAATATGATGGAAATCAGGGGATATTTCCATTAGCCTATTGTATTTGCGATCAAGAAAATAACATCAACTGGAATTGGTTCTTACAAGGTTAGTTCTAACATAGGTCATGTTAGTTCTATTACAGTTCATGCTAGTTCTAACTAATCCATTGTTAACTCTATTATAGGTTTATGGTCTATTCTCTACGAAAGGCCAGATCCATACAACCCTCCACATAAACTAGCTATAATCTCTGATGCGTATAAGGGAATCAGAGAAGCAGTCAGAGAATATTTTCTAGATGCTATACACTCTAGATGTGTTTTGCATCTAGTTGAGAATTTCAGAACGAAGTTGAGGGATTTGGGTTTCAAGGAAAAGGATACTCAGATTTTGGGGAATCTTTTGCAATTCGCTTGTTACAAATATACTAAAGCAGAATGGAATGACTATGTGGACGACATTAGACTGGCGGACGAACGAGCATACAATATTGTCATGAACTACGCTCCAGAGAACTGGGCTAACGGGTTTTTTTGTGGAATTAGGTAAGTTATAAGCTATTTCAGTTAAGATGTTTGCCTAATTAAATTAAACATGAATGAATGCGTACACTGGAACTAACTATAAAACTCGGTTAGAACTAACGTAGGCACTATACCAAACACTTGTAATAGAACATGCATAATGGCCTTAGGTAGAGTTAACACGATAACAGTTAGAGCTGACCTCACAACAGCTAGAACTAACAATAACTCTGTAGATCTAACATGGCAATAGAACCAACACTTGCACTATAACTTGCGTTAGTTGGAGTTAGAACTAACATGCTAACATCTAGAACTATCATGAGAGCAGCTAGAACTAACAATTACTTAGCTAGGACTAACATGAGTGCACCTAGAACTAACATTATAGCAGCTGGAACTAACAATAACCGATTAAGAACTAACAAACCACAAAAACCAATACTTGCACTATAACTAAAGCTAGCTAGAACTATAATAACTCATCTAGAACTATCAATGAGAATTAAAATCTTACATTAGAACTAACAATAACTCAGTAGTTTTGATTAATTCCTTGTTATGTTTCAGATATGGTCACGTTACATCGAATGTTGCAGTAATTCAACAAATGGATACATAAGGCTAGGCTTCTACGGATACTTCAAATAGTAGAGCACATACGTAAACAGATTATGGTTCATATGAATGAGCGACGATTAATGGCTGAAAGTTTGATGGATTTCTTTGTCCCAAAGCTGAACTTTCCCTCAAAGAGAACATAGAAAATGGGCGTCCATTGGATGTGCGTCAATCCCATACATGATTATTTGAGGTACAATCCCATAGAACTTGTAAAGTGGATCTTGGCAATAAAACATGCACGTGTCGTGTGTGGGATGTAACTCGTATCCCTTGCAAACATGCATGCGCAACCATTATGTTTATGAAGAGAGATGTTTACCAATTCTGTGACTGGGTCATGACCATTGAAGCTTTTAAAAAGAGCTACGAGCCAATCCTCTACCCCATCACTGATTACGAGAAGCGTAGCGTGCCACGGGATGAGATACAGATCCTATCACCACTAACAACAAAAAGAAAAGGAAAAATAAAACCAGACGTATCAACAATAGAACTGTTTACACCCGGCCACTTAAATGCTCTCGATGTCATGTGGAAGGTCATAACCGTAAAACATGTAATGAACCTATTGCTGACTAAGTACTTGATATGTTGTTAACTGTTTTGCTTGTATATTTACAAACTAGTACATTTTGTTTAATGTTAAAAGTATTCTCATGTGTGATGAGAACTAACATCATCTCCAACAGCAGAAATGTTGCAAGTATTAGAACTAACGCAAGAACATATAGAACTGACAATGACTAAGATAGAACTGACATGACAGCATCCACAACTGACACCACAGCAGCTAGAACCCACATTGACTAAGCTAGAACTAACATGTGCATTAGAACAAACACTTGCACAATAACTTGCGTTAGCTGAAGATAGAACTGACACGACAGCAGTTAGAACTGACACCACAGCAGCTAGAACCAACATTGAATAAGTTAGAACTAACATAAACATTAGAACAAACCCTTGCACAATAACTTGCATTAACTAGAGTTAGAACTGACACGACAGCATCCAGAACTGTAACCACAACAGCTAGAACCAACAACGACTAGGCTAGAACTAACATGGGCATTAGAACAAGAACTTGCATAAGAAATTATGTTAGATGGAGTTAGAACTGACACGACAATATCCAAAACTGAAACCACAGCAGCTAGAACCAACAACGACTAGGTTAGAACTAACATGGGCATTAGAACAAGCACTTGCACAACAACTTGCGTTAGCTAAAGTTAGAACTGACATGACAGCATCCAGAACTGAAACCATAGCAGCTAGAACCAACAACAACTAAGCTAGAACTAATATGAGCATTAGAACAAACCCTTGCACAACAACTTGCGTTAGCTGAAGATAGAACTGACAAGACAGCAGTTAGAACTGACACCACAGCAGCTAGAACCAACATTGATTAAGCTAGAACTAACATGGGCATTAGAACAAAACCTTGCACAATAACTTGCGTTAGCTAGAGTTAGAACTGACACGACAATATTCAAAACTGAAACCACAGCAGCTAGAACCAACAACGACTAGGCTAGAACTAACAGGGGCATTAGAATAAGCACTTGCACAAGAACATAATTTGCGTTAGATAGAACTAACCCTTACACAAGTATAATTTTTATGTACACCATTCCAGAACTAACTGTTTCCTTTCATTATAGTGCAAAATATAACAGACCTAACTTCATAGGGTTAGCTGGATTTAGAAGAGCCACTGTGCGAACCGGCGGGGTTAGCTGGATGAGGAGCATTGGCGATGAGAAGAGTCCCCGACAGATTGGAAGGGCCGACTCCTTAGTTATGGAGGAACAACAGCCATTGGTCTCTCTCTACGGTCATGTGCCTGTCGTCCCAACTAACCTCTATCAACTCTGGGTCGGTCCTAAAGGGCTGCGCACGCTGGGGCACGAAGTCAATGTGAGTGTATCCATCAGTCCTCTACAAATTCTCCCTGCCGATTACCTACGCAACTGCGTAGCCTTCCCTTAGGATCCCGTCAACTAGAGAAATGTAGCGAAAACCAATCCCTCTTAAGGACATCAGACAAATCCCTGATCTGGAGAAGCACTTTGCATTCTTCGAAATTAGCATGGTTTTTGTCACAACAACTCGTGATGCATTCACCGACGGGGCATAGCAGTGATTGCAAAAATTCAAAATCCCAGAGATGGTATGGGAGGCTGAAGAGGCGGATACATACTAGAAAGGGTTGGGGAATAGGTGGAAGCCTGTAAAGCCTGAGATCCTCACTCCAACCACAGAATCTGCCCGTAAAGTTGCCCATATCTACCAGGCCAAGCTCTATGGCATAGGCAAGAAGGTCGGATGATGGATACTACACCATGAAGCTGTGTTCTGTCGTTTCTATGATTTGATGGGGCCATGGCCTGAGATTGAATCGAGAAGCAACCATCTCTCTAAGCTCCTAGACGGATGGACAGCCTGACCTAAGATTGAAGATGGCAAAAGCATAGAGATGCCGGATGGTGCTGGAGGCGTTGGAAGGGACGGTAACCAACCTTATAGGGGCACGAGCAGTAATACTGTGATGATAATTTTCAGAAGTGTGCCCTGACCTATGGCAGTGTGCACAGGTGCCATCCAAAGCCATCTTTTATGGTTTATGACAGAGATTAAAGACGCTGGGTTTAGGAATTTGTTTAGGGTAGAGGGGTGGAGGGGTTACAAGGGTTGAAGAAGTGGAAGGGATTAGGGAGGAAAGGCTGTGACGTGAGGGTCGAGGAAAATATTATTTTAACCGCTTGTCATGAATTGAGAACACGCGGATATATGATGTGACCTGCAGGAGTGGTAGGACATATCTTGGAAAACAGCGAATAATTAAATGATGTAACAAATAAAACCAACACTTACTCGAATAGAACTTGTCTGGAGTTAGAACTGGATGTATACAAGCTAGAACTAACATTGTATCACGTTATAACTAACATCGCAACTATTAGAGGAGCTCTCACTAGCACTAACGCTCTAAACATATTAGAACTAACACGTCACAGATTAGAACTGACGCTGGAGGGGCTAGGACTAACACGCAGCACGATAGAACTAATATCGAAGTTGTTAGAGACGATCTCACTAGAACTAATGCTCTAAACAGATTAGAACTAACACGCTAATGCCTAGAACTGACGCTGGAGGGGCTAGGACCAACACGCAGCACGATAGAACTAACATCGAAGCTGTTAGAAGCTAGGCTCACTAGAACTAACGTTCTAAACAGATTAGAACTAACACGACACAGATTAGAACTGACGCTGGAGGGACTAGGACTAACAAGCAGCACAATAGAACTAATATCGAAGCTATTAGAGGCGCTCTCACTAGCACTCACACTCTAAACAAATTAGAACTAACACGACACAGACTAGAACTAATGCGGGAGGGGCTAGGACTAACAAGCAGCACGATAGCACTAACATCGAAGCTATTAAAGGCGCTCTCACTAGAACTAGCGCTCTAAATAGGCTAGAACTAACTCGCCATCGCCTAGAACTAACGCTGGAGGGGCTAGGACTAACACGCAGTATAATAGAACTAACATCGAAGCTATTAGAGACGCTCTCACTAGCACTCACGCTCTAAACAGATTAGAACTAATACGAAACATATTAGAATTAACGCTGGAGGGGCTAAGAATAACACGCCACAGATTGGAACTAACATCGAAGCTATTAAAGGCGCTCTCACTAGCACTTACGCTCTAAACAGATTAGAACTAACACGGCACAGATTAGAATTAACGCTGGAGGGGCTAGGAATAACACGCCACAGATTAGAACTAACATCGAAGCTATTAGAGGCGCTCTCACTAGCACTCATGCTCTAAACAGATTAGAACTAACACGCCACATATTAGAACTGATGCTGGAGGGGCTAGGACTAACACGCCACAGATTAGAACTAACACGCCACAGATTTGAATTCTTTACTAGAACTAACGTTTTAAATAAATAAGAACTAACACACCATCAGTTATAATAATATATAAGAATAAAAATATCACTGCATTTGGGTTCCAATTCTTAACAAACTCCTTTCCGGTTAAGCAATATTTAACAAGAACTAACTAGGCGGGAGGACGCAATACGCAATGATATTCATCCCCATTTGTTGCTATCCTCACTGTAGCGGAATCGGTCTAAGAAAACCCTTTTCACCGTCACTCGCCTTCCTTTTTGAAGGTCCTATCTTACTGCGCTTTGAGGAATGAGAGCTGGATTCCGCTAAGCCACTGTGCGAGCCGGCGGAGTTTAAAGGGAGAGGAACAGTCGCGGTGGGGAGAGCCCTCGAAAAATTCCCTCCGTATTGAACTTGCGTGATGACGTATCCTTCCTTTATGTTACCGTCCACCGGAGAGATGTAACGGAACCCAAGCCTCTTAGGGATTTTAGATAAATCCCTAACCTTGAGAAGAACTTTACAGTCTTCGAAGTTAGAATTTATTATGACGTCCCTGGAGCACATGACACATTCATCGATACCAATGAGCAGAGATTGCAGAAATTCAAAATTCCACAGTTGGTATAAGAGATTGAATAGGCGAATCCATATTAGAAAGGTTTAGGGCAACATTGCTAGCCTCAGATCCTCACTCCAATGACGGAATCTGTCCTTAAATGTGCCCATATCTATCAGTCCTAGTTCAACAGCTTGGGCTAGAATTGGATCAGATGGAAACTACACCATGAAGCTGTGTCATGCCGCCTCCTTGATTTGATGGGGCCATATCCTAAGATAGAAGCGATAGGCCAGCATCTCTCGGAGCTCCTGCACGGATGGACGGCCTCTATCAAGATTGAAGATGGCGTAAGAAGAAAAAAGCCGGATCCTGTTGGAGGTGTTGGCCGGGACGGTAAGAGTTAGACCCTAGAGGGGGGGGTGATTAGGGTTTTATGCTAATCTAATCCGATTAAATGCCAATTAAAATTAATTAATAAGTTATCCTAGCAAGTATGAAATACAACAAGATATGTAAGCTAGGATAAGCAATATGAACAATGAGATATATCCTATATGATGAATATATATATGCAAGGATATATATAAACTAACACAAGGGGTAAACAATCTAAACAAGATAGTGGATGATATAGATAATGAGCTAATGACAATGGCGATATAAGATATGAACATAAATATGAATGAACGCCAAAGCACACTCAAACAAGCAATATGATCACGGAGTTCGGACCTTCCGTCCTACGTCTCCGCTCCCCACTCCCGGGGAGAAATCCACTATCAACCGGGTTTTCTACGTTCACCCGAATAACGTTTACACCTCACAGTATCGGTTTTCAACGCTCACCGATCAACGTCACTCCTCACAATCGGTTTTCTAGTTCACCGAAAACTTCACAACACACTCGGTTTCTAGCTCACCGAAAACCTCACTACACACTCGGTTTCTAGCTCACCGAAAACCTTACAACACTCACAATGTAACAAATATAAATTTGTTCTCTACAATAGATGAGAACACAATGAAAGCACAACTCAAAGTTACAATCTCTCACCACCCAACTATACTATGTATGTAAATACTAAAAGCTCAATGTGGGTGTGTGTAACAATGAGTAAAATGAAATCTAACTCAAATAGCAAACTAGCAATAATAAGGATATAAAAATCAGTAATGAAATTGCTAGAGAAAGGAGTTAGAAAACTTCTCTAAGAACACAAAGAAGAGGATGAAGGGGATTGAGAATGAATCCCTCAATCTGCAGTTAAAGCTTCCTCCTTTGTAAACAGAAACTCAAACTCAAACAAACAGTAAAACCCTAAACCCTTGCTTAAACTTTTCTTTTCTTTTAAAACATTTCTTAATTGGTTTGAGAGTTGAAGACAATGGGGTATTTATACCCTCTCACAACTCAGCCAAGAAACCAGAGCAAAAGACAAAACAGCCTAAGGCAACGGTCAAAAAACTAGCCGTTGGAAGCTGAACTGGACGGCGTCGGTCGACCGAAAATTTCGTCGGTCGACCGAAAATTTTCATCGGTCGACCGGACCGGTCGACCGACAAGCTTCTGTCGCCCAGTGAACTTTTGACCTCAGGTTCGGTCGACCGGTGAGGTCGACCGAATACTGATACTCTTCAAAAACTGTTTTTAAGACTTTTGAAAATATGTTAAAAATAACAAATGAAGTCCAAAAATAATGAAACTTTGGGAAATGTATATAAACATGTAAACGAACATGTTACAAAAAGAATTTTCCAAATTGCATATCCCATTTGTGAAAAATCATCATTTTGCAAAATAGTCCAAAACACGAAAATGGAAACATGTGAATTTTGACATTTTGGCTAAACCATGTTTTGAAACTTTGCACAATGATTATATAGACTTAATAAAGTATGTATATGATTATTGTTAAGTCCAAAAACTAAGAAAACCATATTTTCACAAAATTGCATATTCTATGCAATGTTTTCAAAAACACAATAGTAAATATGAAATATATGATTTCATATTTATAAACATGAAAACTCAAAAACTATGTATGTATATATATAACTATATATATGCATAGAAACCAAAACTTATATATATATATAT
>NC_033802.1:4019291-4023088 GCF_001876935.1 Asparagus officinalis
CACAAAATTTGTGCTTGGTACCAAGTATACCCATTTTTCTCATATATATATATATATAGGGATTGCTCCCCCTATCAAAAAGCCATATAGAATATATGCAATGAAGATCATGGCAAACATATGTGAGTAAGCATAGATGAATATGCTAAATATCACCCACATACAAAAGATAATGAGAACATATATAAATATATCAAGATGAACATATTGTCTCATATCATAAAAGCCAATGTATAAAATAGATTTATGAAATCAAAAGAAGAGAAACATGAGAATCATGTAAAAAAGTTTTCAAATGAAAACAAATCAACCAATTGAAATCATAAATCAAAGTTTAAATCATGAAACCAAATCATCATTGAATTTTAAAAATCAAGAGAGGCAACTCTATCTAGCTCTTGAGTTAGTATTAACCCATATGAACATTTTAGCATCCGGTAAACATGATTTGGGAATAAACACCCAATAAATCCGGAGGGTTATATAAATACAAACCTCTCATCAAAATCAAAACTAGGAATTATGAAAACAAAAGAATTTGACCAAAGAAAATTTGTTTTCATAAAAAGTTTCAAAGCATAATTTTCAAATAACCAAGAAAAAGGAAAAATAAGAATACTAAAATTCTTGGTTTAAAATTTAAATTTGTTTTGGTACCCAAGAACTCTTGGTACCAAAAGATTTAGGGACATGACCCCTATCATTAAAGCTCAAAGCCTTAGGGTTATGAACCCTCTTAGGCACATATGGTGCACTAACATGGTCAAAACAATATTCATTCAAATGACCCTTCCGATTGCAATTTGTGCAATGAAAGAGATCCATTTGTTTTTGTGGACCATTAGCTCGTGCACGGGAATCATTTGCAAATAAAGATTTTCTTTTAAAATTATTTTGCAAATGAGAAACATTCTTAAACAATGGTCTATTTGGAACATATTGCAATTTAGAAGCTTTTTGTATATCAAAACAAAATTTAGCAAGATGTCCAAACCTACCACAAACATCACATTTAAAAACATGTGGTCTATTGGAAGCATTTGTCAAATGAGATTTTCTTTTCAAATCAAAGCAATATTTGGCCAAATGACCAAAACGACCACAATAATCACACTTGAACACACTAGCATGCTTATGATGAACTTTGTGAGAATGAGCATGTGAATGTGTAAGTGTACAAGATGAAGAAGCTATATGAGATGCACAAGGAACATTAGAATTCTTATGTTTGTGTGCATCATAACAAAACTTAGCTAAATGACCTTGACGGCCGCAAATAGAACACTTATAAGTTTTGCTATACATGTGTGCATAATGAGTGGATGATTTTGACTTAGTCTTGGCACACATGTCCATAAGCCTCTTATGATTATTAATGCATATTTTCAAAGTTGAATCTAAAGATGAAATACTATTTTTCATAAGATTCAAATCTTCATTTTTAGGCACATATGCATTTTTAGAAGTAGAACATAAATAGTTATTTATAAAAGAAGCTGTATCATTCTTTATGTTCTCTACTTCTAACATGGCATCAATCTTAGCATGAGATAGGCTAGCAATAGATGAAATCAAATTTCCATTTTCCAAATTTAATAAGTCATTGCTTTCTTTAAGCATAGTATTTTCATTTTCAATGACATCAAATTTGGACACTAGCTTCTCATGATCGGATTTTAAAACATCATGCTTGCTTTTTAAATCATTAAAATCATTTTGCAATTTGTTATAGGCATGCAATAATTTTTCACTAGCACAAGCAAGTTCATCACTAGATAAATCATTATCGGGTTCGAACTCGCAAACCTCACTAGGGCTATCGCCTAGTGGCCGTGTGCATGAGGCTCCACATGAACTTGAAGCGGGATCCTCCAAAGCTTGTCGGATCGCCTTCAAGTCTCCTTGATGTGCTTCTATAAATATCCATAAGGTGTAAGCACTATCAAAATGAACAAACTTGTTAGACATAGATGAATTAAAAGCATTTAGCAAATATTCTAATAAAATATTGTTCATTGTAAACATACGATGATCATTCTTATTCCACTTAGATTTCTCCAAAGTGGGCACAATATAAGCACAATCAATAACTTCCCATAAGTCGATATTTCTAGATTCAACAAATAGTTTAAATCTAGAAGCCCATTGTGCATAGGGAAAGTTAATGAATTTAGGAGCAACATTGGATTCATAGCCTAACAAATGTGCACGCTTCATGACCATGATAAATATATATGTGCAAGCAAGACAAAAAATGCAATCAAAACAAGATTAGCACAAAAAGATAACTTGGATCTTTAACTCAAGGCGGTTAGACCTTAAATCAAAGAGCACCAAGCTCTGATACCAATTCAAATAAAGCTCAAAAATAGATTAGCACAGTAAGCTAACTTGGATCTTTAACTCAAGGCGATTAGACCTTAAATCAAAGAGCACCAAGCTCTGATACCAATTGTTAGACCCTAGAGGGGGGGTGATTAGGGTCTTATGCTAATCTAATCCGATTAAATGCCAATTAAAATTAATTAACAAGTATATTCTTGCAAGATAGATATACAAGAGTTATGTGCAAGAATAAGCAAAATGAACAAAGGTAAATATCCTAGCAATGAGATATACTATGAGATATATGCAAGGATATATGAGCTAACACAAGATGATATATCCTATCAAAGAGATATACAATATGATATATGTATAGGATATGTAAACTAACACAAGGGGTAAACAATCTAAACAAGATAGTGGATGATATAGATAATGAGCTAATGACAATGGCGATATAAGATATGAACATAAATATGAATGAACGCCAAAGCACACTCAAACAAGCAATATGATCACGGAGTTCGGACCTTCCGTCCTACGTCTCCGCTCCCCACTCCCGGGGAGAAATCCACTAACACAATCCGGTTTGGAAGCCGGAACTTCTTCTACACACTCGGTTTTCTAGCTAACCGAAAACTCTACAACTCACACTCTTGCAATCACACTCTACACCCACTAAGTGTTGGACCTAGCCGTGTCTCCCTCAAGTGCTCGGTTACAACCTCTCCCTAGGCACGTCAACCGACGCCACTCCTCTTGGGACGATCCCCGACTCTCACCACACACTCCTCACTTGGTGTACAAGTGTATTACAAAGTGATTTCACAATTAAGCACAATATAGCAAATGATTGTTCTCTCTAACAAGGTGAGAACTCAATTAGGCTCAACTCAATGTCACACTATCCCACAACCCAATTATATAATGTATGCAAATACAATAAGCTCAATGGTTGTGTGTGCAAACAAAGAGTAAATCAAATCAAACTAAACTCAATATAAAACTAGCTTTAATAGAAATGATAATCAACAAATAATTATAAATAAAAGCTAGACTTGAGTTTAGGAAAACTTCTCTAGATCAAGATGGAGAGATGGAGATATGAAGCCCAAACAAGAAGATGATCTCCTCCACTTGTGAAAACTTCTTCATAAACCAAAACAAACACTAACACACTTAAACCCTTGTTTAAAACTCTTTAAACTTGTTTAAAACATTTCTTGAGTTACCTTAGAGGTATGAGGGCATGGGGTATATATAGGCTCATGAAACAACCCCAAAAACCAATAAAAACACCCCCAAAACATTAAAATAAACAAAAAACAGAACTAGCCGTAACTGTAGCAACGGTCGGATGCTACAGTACTTCGGTCGACCGGTACGGTCGACCGGAGTTACTATAGCAGTGCGCAGATATTTTGTAAAATCAATTTAAAATAGTAAATGAACTCCAAAAATTATGAAATTTT
>NC_033802.1:4024088-4073423 GCF_001876935.1 Asparagus officinalis
ACGTTCAATCGTCGCTTGTTAACACCGAGCTGTGTGCGGGGACCTCTCGGCAATTTTCGATGCCTACAGTAAGACAGAGTGTCATATGAGTAAATATTCATACATAACATGACATTGTAATATATAATCTAACTTATTTATGAAGTTTAAACATAAGAATTTGCATCAAGATATATGTTTAAGATTTGGGAGAGCCTAGAGTGGAGAGATTTGGGAGGAGAATTGTGGCATTTGTGGGTTTTGCAGGTTCTAATTTTATTTCCCAAACACGATCCAAACCCCAGCCCACAATCAAATTGAAAAATGACATGATTTTCTCGATATCTTCAAAGGGATATATCGGCCATATTTTTTATAACGGTCGATTTATCAAAAAAGTCAACAAACAAAAGGAAATAATATAAAATATTAGTAAGATAAAGTCTTTAATCCGATATATTGGCCGATATAGCAATATATTGGTCAATATTTAATAGATTGCTTATAAGAGCAAATATGTAAAGTTTTTTTTTTTTGGTCAATGAAATTTTTTTATTCATTTTCCAAAATGAGAAGTTATATGTACATCATATGAACTCAGATAAAATTTTTTTATTCATTTTCCAAAATGAGAAGTTATATGTACATCATATGAACTCAGATAAACTGAGATAGCAAAATGACTAAAAGAATCCTATAAAGGCAGTTATATGTACATCATATGAACTCAGATAAACTGAGATAGCAAAATGACTAAAAGAATCCTATAAAGGCAAAAAAATGAACAGAAAAAGCCTGAGAGAATACAGAGCACAAGGAAAGGAAGCTACAGCAAATATGTAAAGTTTATTTAGATATTAGTTCCTTGATTTTAAATATCTAATGATTCTATGTTATTCCCACAAATTTTTAAAATTGCTCATAATTTTAAGGACTAATATTAAATTATTAAAATTTTGAGGGACAAATTATAAATAAGCCATATTAAAAGAAGTGTTAATTTTTAAAAAACCCTCTCAACTATGGGGATTGTCTTAAAAAACCCACTCAACTGATTCAATTTGACAAAACCTCCTCATTATGTGAGGTGTTATAAATAACCCTTTCAATTTTGGTGCAATTTTAGAAAATATCTCTCAACTATAGCGTATCTCATAAAAACTTCCCTAATCTTTTACATTTCTATCAACAAACCCCCTTAACATAGTTACTTTGATATATGATTTGGAAAAAATACCCTCTTGAAGAAAGCAATTTTAGTTAAATAGAAACCATCAACCGACAATAAAAGGATCACAACCAATTTATAATTTTTTCCCTCTATATCACCTCTTTTATCTAGCAAAAGCCAAGGTAATTCTTTTATGATTGATTGATATTTTGGTCTTTCCAAGACAATTACTTATCACATAATAGATAATATTTTATGATGTTAGTTTTGAGAGGTTAGGTTTAAGTGAGAAAAGTTCACTGAGGTTAAATCAAAATTTTTTAAGTTGAGATAGATTATCTACAAAACTTGGCAGAGATTTACTCAGTCTTAAATAGTTTTCCCCGATGGGGTGGGGGGGGGTTAGGGTTGTCATGCTCTCCATAGTTGAGGGGGAGTTTTCTAAAACTAACTCTTAAACAAAAGCACAACTTAAGACACATGTGATATCAATTTTATAAGAGTGGAGTTTATAGCAAGTCTATCATTCAATGAATTAGTTTGGGTTACCTATCATTAAATTTATCATACACATCAACTCTAAAAATCTTTTGCTATAAGAATCTCTAAGAGAAATTTAATATTTATTTAGGATGTGTATATGATCGTTCTGATTCCCCTTGTCTTTCATAATTTGTAATAAATTATTTGACAAAGTATATTAAGTTGTCATTTTATATTGCTCATATTCTTATAAGTTTTTGAAGCTCATAGCTTGGATATAACTATTATTGCAAATATTGTATTCTTCTAACTCCTAATGCTAAATTTTTGAATGTTGTTTGACATTGGATAGATATAAATTATTTTATTAAAATTCAATCAATATGAGTGCATAATATGTACAAATCATTCTCAGACTATATTTTATAATTTTTTGAAACCAGAGAGTAATCATTTTGATAGATCAATTAGTATTTGGGAAGATATAAAAACAACATCAGATTTTGGAATTGATCACATAATTTATATTTTCTTTATTGATTGAATTTGCACATTCTAACTTAGAAAATTTTGGAAAAAAATTCTTGAATATTTATAATACTCGATCGCCAGATAAACAACAAGTGAAAGTAAACAACAGGTGAAAGTGATTTTTTTTATAACTGAACAAAATCCTTAATGACTAGATAAAACCTACCATTTTCCTTAATGAACTCAAGAATTTATTTTTTATTAATAATAATAGGTTTTTCCATATTGGTCCATTACATCATTAATATTTTGAAACTATACATTGAAATTATTATTTAATCTTAAATTATTAATATTTTAAGGCTTTAAACATCACTATTTTTCTAGAACACAAAATGTTAAAGTCACACATGAAAATATCCAAAAAAATTAATATATTATAATAATTATAAAGTTTTGTACAACCATGTTATAATAAATAAATAAACGTAAAGTAAATAATTATAATATTTGACCACGTGTAGGCACGTACCACGTGTAGTGCACGTGCATTCTACTTAGTCATACTCCCTTTAAAAGCACAAATTCGGGAAAATCTTTTCATGATCAATATTACCCTTCATTATTTTGAATATTTATTTATATCTTAAATCTATCCTAATTATAATTATATCATATCCCAATCTTATGTGAACTATCTATAGCTCAACAATTTAAAAAATATTAATAAAATATATAAAATAGCTTTACGGTATTAGTTTGTTAAGATAAAGAAATTATATGTAGCTAATATACTATAATACATGAAGTATTGCAAAAAAAACCTAAAAGTTTTAAAATTACACAATACCCTGAAAAGTTTAAAATTATAAAAAATATCCTAACATTTCAAAACTTAAAACAACAAATATTAACCAAGATATCAATAGAAGTCTATGAAGAATCTAAAATTTACAGTTAACACTTGAATGTCAAAAAAAATCATAGAAACACCCTCAAAAGTTTAAATTAAAAATTTTTAGATCCTAGAGGGGGGGGGGGTGATACCAATTGTTAGACCCTAGAGGGGGGGGTGATTAGGGTCTTATGCTAATCTAATCCGATTTTATGCCAATTAAAACTTAATTAATAAGTTATCCTAGCAAGTATGAAATACAACAATGTATATGAGCTAGGATAAGCAATATGAACAACAAGATATATCCTAACAAAGAGATATAGGCAATGTATGTGCAAGGATATATAAACTCAAGGGTAAACAATCTAAACTAGATAGTGGGCAATATAATCAACAAGCAATATACAAAGGCGATATAAGATATGAACATAAAAGGAAGTGCGCCAATGCAATCACAAACAAACAATATGATTACGGAGTTCGGTCCCCACGACCTACGTCTCCGCTCCTTACCTCGAGGAGATCTCCACTATCACAACCGGGTTTTCTACGTTCACCCGAACAACGTTTACACCTCACAATACAATCACTATGCAATCGTACCTTACACACTAAGTGTTGGTCCTAGCCTGTGTCCTCCTCCTCAAGTGCTCGGTTACAACATTTTCCTAGGCACGTCAACCGACGCCACTCCTCTTGGATTCGACCCCGTCTCTCACCACACACTTCTCTCGGTGTACAAGTGTATTACAAGTGAATCCTCACAATAAGCACAATATAACAAATGATTGTTCTCTCTAGCAATGTGAGAACTCAATTAGGCTCAACTCAATGTCACACTATCTCACAACCTAATTATATAATGTATGCAAATACAATAATCTCAATGGTTATGTGTGTAAACAAAGAGTAAATCAAATCAAACTAAACTCAATATAAAACTAGCTTTATTAGAAATGATAATCAACAAATAATTATAAATAAAAACTAGAGTTGAGTTTAGGAAAACTTCTCTAGATCAAGATGGAGAGATGGAGATATGAGCCCAAACAAGAAGATAATCTCCTCCACTTGTGAAAACTTCTTCACAAACAAAACAAACCCTTAAACACACTTAAACCCTTGTTTAAAACTTGTTTAAAAACTTCTTTAAAACATTCTTTCTGACTTGAGAACTGAGATTAAAGAGGGTATTTATAGCCTCCAAAACCTCAGCCAAAAGAACCAAACAAAGTGACAAAAAAGCCCAGAAAAAATCGGCTCAGAAAAGAGCCGTTAGGGAACCAACGGTCAACTTGGCGGTCGACCGGAAATTCTCTCGGTCGACCGCGATCCAGGTTCCAAACTGAGAATCGAGTAGGAACTTCGTTTGTAGACATGATAATAAACATGCTACAGTGACTGGTTATCAGAAAGGACCTCCCAAATGAAAAATATCATTATTTTACAAAATAGTCCAAAACATGAAAATATGAGATGCTTGAATTTTGATGTTTTGACATAAACCAACTTTTAAAACTTTGTGAAATATTTTTATAGACTTAGTAAAACATGTATAAACTGATATTGAAGTCTACAAACTAAGAAAACAATATTTTCACAAAATTGCATATTCTATGCAATGTTTTCAAAAACACAATAGAAAATATGAAATATATAATTTCATATATATAATCATAAAAACTCAAAACACATGTATGTATATATATATAACTATATATATGCATAGAAACCAAAACTTATGTATATATATAACTATATATATATATACGAAGAAATCAATAAATGTGTGTGTATAGATATTGAGCTTAACGTATTAAACACACGTAATATAAACCTATACTAAATTACCCAAGCAATGATCTTGATCTTCATTGAAGCTCAACTTGGTACACATTGTGGATGAAGCTTGAACTTGAACTTTAACTTGAATTGCAAGGCTTCACCGACATTCCGCCGACCTCCTTTGGATATGATCGTTGAAGCTCTATTCCATCCATCCTCCAACAACGTTGTTTGTCTACAATACATAGGAATGCACAAACACAAACACCCTCAAAAGTTTAAATTACAAATAAGCACCCTAAAATTCTAAAATTTCAAAATTTTCAAACAACATAAATGAATTCAAGGGATTACCATGATGCACCTGAAAATTTTTAACATTTCAAACTTAGAATAACAAACACAACATTAAGAAATTAACAACCACCTCTGAAAACTTTAAAATTTCCAATTAACACCTTCAATGTCTCAAAAATTATAGAAATACCCTCAAAGTTCAAATTATAAAAAACCACCATTAAATTCTAAAATTTTAAAATTTGTAAACAATAAAAAATGAATTCAAGAGATTACCTTCATGCACCTAAAAATTTAAAATTTACCAAAATTAACCTTAAAGTTATAAAAAATTACAACAAAAGTCATCTTCAAAATTAAAAATCGCAAAAAACTCTAAAATTTCAAAATTTCTAACAAGTACACATTAAATCTGGAAATTATTGCAAACCGATGATATTTGAGTTTTTCAAAAATTAATCTACAATTTAATAATTACAAAATGAATGTTTAAATTTTAGAGTTGTAGGAAATATTCTGACATTTAAAAATTACTACCGACACATAAAACATAGAAGTTACAACTACCAAACTTAAAAGTATTTTTTTAAAAAACACTCCCAAAGTTTTAAAAATTACAAATCGCACCCTTAAAGTTCAAAACCACAAAAAAGGGTTTAAAATTTAAAACTTGGTAAAGAAATGTGTAAATATTTGGTATTCTTTCATTAATATATATATATATATATATATATATATATATATATATATACACACACACACACACCATAAAAATGATAGCTTAGCATCGATTGATTATAATTTAGAAACATTAATCTTTGATGTTAGTAATATTTATAAGGTAAAATAATACAATGAATTACATATGGAGAAACTTTTAGAATGTTCGAATATATCATTCAAAAGAATTAAAATATTTCCATTGTAAATGATAAAGCGACTGAAATAAATCAAAAAAGCACAGACTGAGTTTTATTGAAGAATAATTTAACAACTTTATATCAATCAAAGAAGAATTCTCTATGGAAGAATAAAAAAAATTAGTAAGTATTCATAAATTTTATACTTTGTTTTTCAAATACTAAAGAAATTAAATATTAATACTATAATCTAAGACAAATTGGTTATGAAAAATGCATGTATTTAGTTCAGATCTTTGTGAAAAATGATAGAGATAGAGCAAAAGTAATATAATTGACATAGTAGAAACTCTTATTGGATACATATCAGAAGAATTCATTGTTGATGAAAAAGAGGTAACTCTTAATCTTATTTAAGTAATAAATTTGGAACACAAATAATTATATATGTATTTGAAATTAAAATTTATTCTCATTAAAATAAGAAAAATCAAAGTCTATATTTTAAGAAGTTTGTGTTTAACATTATAAATACATCCAACATCTTTGTGAAGTTAAACGAAAAAAATCAAAGAATAACGAGGCTAGGAAAGATAACAGTGCAAAAAATACAACTCCAGCCTGATGTCACAATTGATGTAGATGATGAAGACTCTATTATAGAATTGCCCAGAAAAAATATAAATGTGAAGAATGATTGATCTTAACTCAATAAAAAAGACTAAATACCCATATTGGTATTTTAATTCCACCCCATTTACCAAGAAGGTATTTTAATTAGGCAAACCTGCTTTAAGGTATTTTAATTGATTCAACTTATCAACAAGGCCATTTTTCTCATCAGCGATCAATTTTTCGATTTGAGCTCGTCACGTGTGTGACACATGATGACTTAAACTATTTTTTAGCTGCTGATGTGGTACGGATCTATCCTATTTTGGGTGAATTAGGATTTTTAGAGGGTTAATTCCTACCATTAAACACTGCCACGTCAAAAAATCCGTGTCACATAAGCAGCTAAAAAACAGTTTAAATCATCATGTACCACGCACGTAACGAGATCTCACCGGAAAACTGGTCGCCGACGAGATAAAATGGTCTTGTTGGTAAGTTGAATCAATTAAAATGTCTTAAAGCAGGTTTGCCTAATTAAAATACATTCTTAGTAAATGGGGTGGAATTAAAATAACAATATGGGTATTTAGCCCAAAAAATTAAAATAGAAGGAATAAAAGATAATATTTTTAGATTATTTTATAGAATAGTTTAATTGTTTTGAGTGAAACTAGGAATCTTTAGAAGGGAGTTCATGAATTTTTTTAGTACTTTTATATGCTTATGTAGATAATTTTATCATATAAAAGTATACTAGAGTTAGCATTAATATTTAGTTTATAATTTTTATGAAGTCTATTAATGATTAGGAATAAATTTTATAGTATCTTTTGTTTTATTTTAGCATACTTTTAATCAATCACCTTGCCTTATTAGTTTTAAATATTTACTTTTCTTGTATAACATTGTTTCAATATTTTTTACTTTCACAACACTATACTTTCTCAAGTAAAGCTTGGTTTTATGTCAGTCTAAGTAATATGAAAATTTAAATTAGCTTCAGATTATATTTTTTTCTATCAATTAAAATATCAACATGAAAATTTAAGTTAGATATAGCTCATTTAAACAAACGTCAAAGAAAATAAATAATCGTAATATTAAATTTTAAAGACAAAATTAAGCACAAACTATTAAAGTGGAACCGATGAACAAATTTTAGTTAGGAAAAAAATTTAAAAAAATTAATCATGGTATCTAACCACGTGCATTGCACGTGCATTTCACCTAGTAAAAATCAAAAGTTTTGGTATGGCAATCCTCTTTTACATGTAGTATAAATACTTAACAGGCATTTAATGTATGTAAGATTTTTTGGTCCCCAACGCAAAATTTTTGGTCCGCCACTGTCTGCTGCTTCATTAATCATTAGAAATACTCTTACACTCAGAAAACACAACGAAAATGCCCTCACAATGGGAAAAATCCAGAAAACTCAGACAAGTCATTTGTTTTTGTTGGGCGCGCGTGTCGCCCACACCGCTACAGAAGCTAAATAAATTCCGAGAGAAAACAATCCTAGCTTGAGTTTAAGCCAAACTCAAACTAACCAATACAAGTAATAAGCGACTACACATATAAAACAGAAGTAAAGTAGACGAGACAATAGATTTACGTAGTTCGGCAAACTTACCTACGTCCACGGAAGCAGCACAATAATTTCTTATTCAACCACAAGAAATTACAAATAAGAGAGAGGATCTCAAACTTGAGATCTCTCTTACAAATAACAAGTGGTTTTAATATAAAATCACTGCTCAAAGAACACAGAGAAAGAAAAAACTCAGCCGCTTTTTCTTCTCTCTCTCTGCTCCACCTGCTCGCGAAAGGGGGTCCCCTTTTATAGGCCGACGCCCAGCGCCTCGCCGCGCCTTCACCTACAGGCGAATTCGACCTAGCCTGAACCTGCTCGCCTACAAGCGAGTTCGATCTCGCCTCCCAAGCAGATCAACCTCGCCCGTAGGTGAATCCTCAATCATCAGGCGAGTTTGATCTCGCCTCTACGACCCGAGCACCATCAGGCGATCTCCTCCAGACCCAGAGGCGAGGTCCACGCCGCCGTTCGCCTCAGAGCTCAGGTGAGATCCACAGACATTCACTTTATTACTCAACTTCGTACATCATTTGATAAACCTTAAATTTTGGACGAACATATGAAGAACACCGCGAATACCAACTAGGCCAAACCAGCTGCACACTATACCGCGGCTGCCTACGTACCCTCCATAGGGATCAAGCTAATCGTAGTTCTGCTATTGTCCTCTTGGGCAGATCAACACGAACTGATATGAAGCAAGTCCAAGCAATGTTGGAACTTGCTGCCTGTCACCACCTTGGTTAACATGTCTGCGAGATTCTCATTCGTGTGCACCTTCATGAGAGAGATATCACCTTCCTCTATGACATCCCGCACAAAATGATATTTGACGTCGATATGCTTGGTACGAGCATGGTGAACTTGATTCTTCGCTAAGTGAATCGCACTTTGACTGTCGTACCACAAGTTCACGCTCTCCTGCTCAATCCCCAAATCGTCTAGAAGGCCCCACAGCCACAATGTTTCCTTCACTCCCTCCGTCATGGCCATGTACTCGACCTCTGTAGTAGAAAGTGCCACTGTAGCCTGTAACATCGATCGCCAACTAACTAGAGCCCCATGTATCCTGAATACATAACCAGTAGTAGATCGCCGTTTAACTAGATCGCCCCCATAATCTGAGTCCACATACCCGTCGATCTGACATGTATCTCCACCAAAACACAAACCCGTATCCGCGATACCTTTCAAGTACCTTAGGACCTATTTCACCGCTTCCTAGTATGCCTTTCCCGGATTCACCATGAACCTGCTGACCACACTAACCGCCTGTGAAATATCTGAATGTGTACACACCATTGCGTACATCAAACTGCCAACTGCACTAGCATAGGGAACACGCTCCATGTGTGCCTTATCTTTCACTGTAGTGGGAGATTGTTTACCTGAAAGCCTGAAGTGTTGAGCCAATGGAGTCACCACTGACTTGGCACTTTGCATCCCGAACCTCGTGATCACCCGCTCAATGTAGCCCTTCTGACTTAAGATCAATCGCCGATTCGCCTGCTCTCTTCTAATCTCCATTCCTAGTATTTTTCTTGCAGCGTCCATGTCCTTCATCTTGAATTCTTTACCAAGTTGAGATTTTAGCCTATCTATCTACACCTTGCTTCTCGAAGTAATAAGCATGTCATCCACATACAAAAGAAGATAGATATAATCACCTCCACGAACCTTCCGAATGTAAACACAATAATTATAATCGCTTCGGGAAAACCCATGCTTTAGCATAAAGGAGTCAAATTACTTGTACCACTGTCGAGGAGATTGCTTTAATCCATAAAGTGACTTCCTCAAGCGACATACATGATGCTCCTTATCCTCAACCTTGTAGCCCTCAGGTTGATGCATATAGATCTCTTCATCCAAGTCTCCGTGCAAGAAGGCTGTCTTGACATCGAGTTGTTCCAGCTCAAGATCACCATGAGAAATAATACTTAATAGCACCCGAATAGACGTGTGTTTCACCACCGGAGAAAATATCTCGTTGTAATCCACACCCTCTCTTTGTGCAAACCCCTTAGCCACTAGTCTCTCCTTGTACCTCGTACCACCGAGCTCTAAATGATCTTCTTTTCTTTTATACAGCCACTTACAACCTATAGCTTACTTTCCTATGGGCAATGGACCACCTCCCATGTTTGGTTCTTCCGGAGAGATTCCATCTCCTCCTCCATCGCAGCCAACCAACTCTCGCTATTTCTATCCTGAATAGCTTTCTTGAAGGAGACCGGCTCATCTTCCTCCACCGAGAGTGAGTACTCAACCAAATTAACCTGCTCATAGTGCTTCAGGGGTTGATCAGCCCCCAGCTTTTGTATTCTCATTTTGACCTAGTAGAAACTAATCTATCCTCGAGCTGCTGTTGTTGTAATGCCTGTGTATTCTCCTACTGAACCTCCTCCTGCTTAAGCTCATCATCTACCTGATTTCCCACTTGAACACGGTTAGAACCTGGTTGGTCTTTAGGTTCTATATCAATAACCTGGGACTTAGAATTCCCAACAATTTCAACACCATCATCCTTGGGCACCTTAGCAATCATGGACTTCTCATCAAAGGTAACGTCTCTGCTGATCACGAACTTTAAATCTTCTGTACACCAAAGGCGATAGCCTTTTACACCCTTTGCATACCCCAAGAAAATTACCTTCTTGACCCTCGTGTTAAGCTTTCCCTCGTTGACGTGATAGTAGGTGGTACACCCAAAGATTCAGAGCCTCTTATAATCTGCATGCTCCCCTGACCACACCCGATAGGATGTATCACCGTCCAATGTCGAATGTGAAGATCGATTCACTATATAGCAAGCTATAGCAATCGACTCTGCCCACCATTCTTTGCCCAAACCAGCATAAGATCACATACTCACTGCTTTCTCTCGCGGTGTTCGGTTCAGTCTCTTCGCGACCCATTTTGCTGTGGTGTAGATCTAACTGTCCAGTATCTGACAATCCCCTCCTGATCACATAACTCCTTGAAGGCACCATCTGTATACTCTGTACTGTTGTCAGATCTCAATGTCTTTAATTTCTTTCCTGTCCTGTTCTCAACCATCGCCTTCCACTTCTTGAATATCTCAAATACCTCATTCTTATGCTTTAGAAAATAAATCCAAGCATATCTCGAATGATCATCTATGAATGAGACAAATATCTGGAACCATCCTTAGAAGTTGTCGAAGCCGGACCCCAAATATCCGTGTGCACATAATCTAGTATCTCTCTGCTTTTTGTGATTGCTCCTCAGAAATTGAACCCTGTGCGCCTTCCCATACACACAGTCCTCTAAAAAATCCATGCAAGACTTCTTCAGATTCTTCAGCAAACCCTCCTTACCAAGCAGATCTAGACCCTTCTCTGACATGTGCCTAAGCCGCCTATGCCATAACCGTGTGTGCTCACATGGGTCTCCATCACTTCCTTCAGCTCCAACTGTTGCATCTCCCGTTACCGTCATACCCGAGAGAGTATATAGGTTACCGTAACGAACACCCTTCATCACTGTTAAGGAACTCAGAACAACCCTCTTTATTCCATTCTCTGTTACAATCTTGCAACCCCCGGAGTCCAAAGCACCAACTGAGATAAGATTCTTCCATAAGTCGGGAACGTGCCTTACATCCGTCAAGGTTCGAACCACTCCATCATACATCTTGATCTTGATATCACCTAGCCCCACTGTTTTATAAGCATGGTTGTGTCCCATCAATACGGTTCCATCATCAATGCTCCTGTAGGTCGTAAATCACTTTCTATTTGGACACATGTGGTAAGAGCAATCAGAATCAAGTATCCACTTCCCGGAGGTATCCTCGCCACCCGTGACGACATAGCATTCCTTATCGCTCCCTTCCCCTGAAGCGTAGCTCGCCTCTTCCTTACCTTCTCGTCATTCAATCTTGTTGTTGTTCTTCTTCCCACCTACTCTCTTGTTAGGACAATTAACTTTAAAATGCCCTAGCTCAGCGCATTTGAAACACGATCTTTCCGCAAGAGGTCTTGATTTAGATCTAGACTTTCCTCCCTTGTCTTTTCCTCGCTCATTGCCCCTTTCTCTGGCGAAGAACCCCTGCGCTTGTTCTTTGTTACCACCAGTGGTCATATCACTAGTTGTAATTTTTCGAAGATCATCCGCTAGAAGCGCCATTCTAGTCTCATCCATTGATAAACTATCACCCACAAGCATTAGTGTTTGAACCAGATTCTCATAAGACTTTGGTAGAGATAGAAGTAGTAGAAGTGCATGATCCTCGTCTTCTACTGTCACCTCAATGTCTTTCAAATCCGATAAGATCCTATCGAATTTGTTGATGTACTCCCGGATTGACGAGCCTTCCTCCATCTTGCAAGTATACAATTTGGATTTTAAATAGATCCGGTTCGTTAGACTCTTCGTCATGAAAGTGCTTTCTAACTTTAACCATACGCCCGCAGCCGTTGTCTCTCCATCTACCAAGAAAGCTACAACCCTTTCAAGGTAAAGGATAATCGACGCCCGTGCTTCCAGATCCAGCTCCTCCCAATCCTCATCAGACATATCCTTGTGCTTCTTCTCTTTTTCAGCCAAAGCTTTGTGTAATTTTTGCGAAATTAATAAAATTTTCATTTGCATCATCCAATAGGAAAAATCATTCTTCCCATTGAATTTCTCGATCTCATACTTTCCCACTTTAACTGTTTTACTTGTAGACGCCATTTTCCGCTTGTTTTAGTAAATCCGCTTCTCTCAGGAATTTCAACAAATACCTTATGTTCACCACACAATAATCAATCACCACCTTAGATCAGTAGCTCAACCACCGCCAATCTGAATAAGGGCTCTGATACCAATTGTTGGGCGTGCGTGTCGCCCACACTGCTGCGGAAGTTCAATAAATTCCGAGAGAAAATAATCCTAGCTCGAGTTTAAGCCAAACTCAAACTAACCAATACAAGTAATAAGCGACTACACAGATAAAACAGAAGTAAAGTAGACGAGACAACAGATTTACGTGGTTCGGCAAACTTGCCTACGTCCACGGAAGCAGCACAATAATTTCTTATTCAACCATAAGAAATTACAAATAAGAGAGAGGATATCAAACTTTTTCTTCTCTCTCTTTCTGCTCCACCTGCTCGCGAAAGGGGGTTTCCCCTTTTATAGGCCGACGCCCCGTGCCTCACCGCGAGCACCACGAGCCCCACGTACCCGAAGTCGCCTGCACCTGCTCGCCTACAGGCGAGTTCGATCTCGCCTCCCAAGCTGATCAACCTCGCCCGCAGGCGAATCCTCGATCATCAGGCGAGTTTGATCTCGCCTCCACGACCCGAGCTCCATCAGGCGATCTCCTCCAGACCCACAGGCGAGGTCCACGCCGCCGTTCGCCTCAGAGCTCAAGTGAGATCCACCGACATTCACTTCAGTTTTCTTGACAATATGAGTACTGATTGCAAACAACACTCAAATTCATCAAAATTCAACCAGCTTGGTGGATAGAGGGATAGGACCACAATCAGAAAATAAACACACAAATCTTAATCCAATGTCAAATGAGATGAATAGAAGTTTTTGTACTCAAAATTCCTACCGTTACCCGGTTTGTATCAGTATCATGTTGAATGGTAAAATTTTATTTTTTAAAAAAAATTCATTTCATCACCTTTCATGATTGGATAAAATGATGTTGTCTTTGTAAGGGTGCAAAATTAAGGACATGAGTAAGATCCAAATATGACACTTATTATATCCGTATCAGCATAATTATTATTTACAATTAATGATAAAGCTTGAATACCCATTTAGCATCCTTATTCATAACCCGTACATTCGGACATCTGTGGATATCTTTATCTGTATATGTTTTGCGTCCTTGTGAGTTTGGGTCGCAAGTCGCGACCCTTGAGCAAACGTTGCCAACTTTGAATCCAAACAGGACTCAACCTCCCAAAATTGGATCTCTTCATTAAAATTGAAGACACAACTCTGACGCCATGAGACACGGCACTAACTAAAATCATGGTAATTCCTTCAAGTACCGTAACTTTTTTAATCTTTCCAAAAGAATATGAACTATATCTTTAAAAGAAATTAACAAGCATGCATATCTAAATAGAAACAATAGTAACTCCTCAAAAGAAACCTATACAAGGGATAAGTATGCAATAACTCTCTCCAATATTGGTAAGTAGACAAATTCTCCTTGTGTGCATGAACTCAAGCATAAGAAGCTGAATCTTAGCATATTATTCAGAAATTTCTTATAGAAAGTAATTAACTAATGTTTTCCCCTATGAATCCTAGAGGGCATGGGGTCTATGCAAAATTTAGGTGGAGGAAAAAATCAACAAATTAATTCTCTTCTTAATTTGATCTCCTAGTCTCTACTCCAACTTGGTTTCTTCTTTTTTCATCTCTTTTTCACAATGAAGGAGGTGTACGCCGATAGTTGGAGCGGGCCCCGCAGGGCTCGCCACTGCTGTTTGCCTCAACGTCCTCAACGTCTCCAGCATCGTGCTTGAAAAAGAAGACTGCCATGCTCACCTCTGGAAGAAGAACGCATACGATCAACTCAAGCTCCACCTCGCCAAGGAGTTCTGCGCCCTCCCTCACTTGCCACACGCCAATTCTGCCCCAACCTACATCCCCGAGGACCAATTGTAGAATATTTGGACGAATACATACATAAATTCAACGTCGATCCAATCTGAAACACACCTGTTACGTATGATGAGGATTTGAAGTCTTGGAGTGTAAAGACACGCAATGTAGTGACAGACAACTAAGTTGAGTACACTGTACGATTCCTGGTCGTGGCGACCGGTGAGAACGTGCAGGTGTTCATGCCGGACATTCCCGGGCTTAAGGGTTTTGATGGTGATGTGATTCATTCTTCTCGGTATAAATCTGGGAAGGGTTTTGAAGAGGAGCATTTTGGCAGTCGGATGTGGGAATTCTGGTATGGAGATTGCGCATGATCTTTCAAATTGTTAAAGTAAGAGAGAGAGAGAGAATCTTGGGTAAATTTCCCTTGAATTGAATATTGAGTGTGCACATATATTTATACAAGTAGAGGAGTGTGAGGTTTGTTCTCCCAAGCAATGTGGGACTAAAACCCACTACAATACACTATTATCAACAGCCCCCTTCAAACTCATGTTGGATCAAACAAAGTGAGTTTGCGTACAAGAAACTGGAACCGATGAACAGGTAAGGCCTTTGTGAAGAAATCTGCAAGCTCGTCAGCGGATGAAACATGAGGAAGTAGAATTGTCTTGTCCTTGATAACTTGGTGACGGACAAAATGAGCGTCGATCTCAATATGTTTGGTCCTTTCATGAAATACTGGATTATTAGCAATCTGGATGGCACTCTTATTATCACAGTAGAGAGGAGTAGGAGTCGTAACAGAAATACCGAAATCACTGAGAAGGCGACGAAGATGAATAATCTCTTTAGCTGTTGTGGACATTGCACGATACTCTGCCTCAGTACTGGAAAGAGCAATAACATCTTGTTTCTTACTTCGCCAGAAAATAAGGGAATCACCAAGAAATATACAATAACCTATGGTAGACTTTCTGGTAGTTGGATCACCAGCCCAATCAGCATCAGAATATGCACAAAGCTCTAACTTAGATGTAGCAGGAAACAAAAGTGAGCGAGTGCTAGTACCCCGGAGGTACCGAAGAATCCGTAATAAGACAGCATAGTGTACAGAACGTGGGGCACTAACAAATTGACTGACAATACCAACAGCATGAGAGATATCTGGTCGAGAGATGCACAAATAGACCAACTGACCAACAAGATGTCGATATCGGGTAGGATCAGATAGAGGCTCACCGTCAGTAGAGCAAAGTTTGACATTCTGCTGGAGTGGAGTATCGACAGTTGTATTATCAGTTAACTCAGCTTGATTTAGAATATCTGAGAGATACTTCTGTTGAGACAGTAATACACCCCGCGGGCCTTGAGAAATTTCTAGACCAAGGAAATACCGAAGAGATCCAAGATCCTTCATGTGGAACTGTTGTTGCAACTGAGATTTTGCGTATTGTATACCTGTCATATCATCACCTGTAATGATCATATCATCTACATAGATGAGTAATAAAACCCTGCCACGCGATGTAGTGCGAACAAACAGAGAAGCATCTTGATGACTTTCTATAAAGCCCGCTTTGAGCACAACATCGCGAAAACACTCAAACCAAGCGCGGGGTGCCTGTTTGAGACCATAAACAGCACGACGAAGGAGACATACATGTCCCGGAGGAATATTTGACCCTGGAGGCGGTTGCATATATACGGTCTCTGATAAAGAGCCATGAAGAAAAGCATTTTTGACATCCATCTGGTATAAGGGCCAACGATGAGCAGCAGCGACCGCAAGGAGAGTACGCACAGTGGGCATCTGAGCAACAGGAGCAAAGGTCTCCTCATAATCAATACCTTGTTGCTGAGTAAAACCTCTAGCCACTAAACGAGCTTTTCGACGTTCAATGGTGCCATCAGGACGAAACTTGACCTTATAAACCCATTTACTGCCAACAAGAGAGATCCCAGGAGGACAGGGAACAATATCCCAGGTATGAGTTTGCTGAAATGCTTGAAATTCCTCAGCCATAGCTTGTCGCCACTCTGGAATTTGAACTGCCTCTTGGAAGGACTTTGGCTCAACAATAGTATGAATGGCAGCAAGAAAGTTATGAAAGATAGGTGAATAAGAAGTAACAGAAGCATACCGGGCAGGCATGACATGTGGGCGTTTGCCTCGACGAAGAGCAAGAGGAACCTCAGGCGGGGGAGATGCTGGCGCAGGTGCATGAAGATCAACAGTATTTTCTGGAGTGAGAGTTGTGTCCACAGGATATGGATTAGATGGTGTAAGAGAAGACTCAGGTGAGGAAGAGTCAACAGAAGGAGAGGGAGAGATGTCAGGGAGATCTCGAAAGGAAAATTGAGGTGAAGAAGTGGGTGATGCAGTGGACGGGGAAGCATGATCGGTAGAGTGGAGGAAATTAAAGTCATCAGAAGTAGAATAATATGGAGAATCCTCTTCGAACTGAACATGACGAGATATATGAACTCGACGAGTTGCGGGATCATAACAACGATAACCTCGATGTTCTGAACTAATTCCTAAATAAACACAAGAAACTGCTCTGGGAGACAATTTATCACGTTCGTGAGATGGCAGAAAAACAAAACATCGACAACCAAAAACGCGAACTAGATCATAACGGGGAGGATGAGTATAAACACGACTATAAGGAGTAGCACCGGAAAGAGAGCTAGATGGAGTGATATTAATGGCATGAGTCGCGGTGAGAATAGCCTCAGCCCAGAAACGACGAGGAACAGAGTAAGAAATGAGCATTGATCGGGCAGTATCGAGGATATGACGATGTTTGCGTTCAGCAACACCATTTTGCTCATGAGTGTAGGGACATGACTGTTGAAAGATAGTCCCATGAGAGGACATGATAGAGCGCATGGCAGAGGATAGGTACTCTTTGGCACAATCAGAACGAAAAACTTTAATACGAGATTGCCATTGAGTGAAAATCATAGCAGTGAAGGCTTGATAAGCAGTAAGTACGTCAGAGCGATTCTTAAGTAGGTAAACCCATGTAAAACGAGAGAAATCGTCGATAAAACTAACATAATATAAGTAGCCAGATGAAGAAGGCAAAGGAGCTGGCCCCCAAATATCAGAATGTACTAAATCAAATAAGGAAGTGGATACAGATGTACTCATTTTAAATGGTAAAGCAGTGAATTTAGCCAATTTGCAACCAGCACATGACTCAATACTAGAACTAGATGATACAGGACCAAGTACTCCAGACTGAATAAGACTCTCCAGCCTTTTATTACACACATGACCAAGTCGTCTATGCCATAAATTGGCAGGAAGCGAGGTAGAGGGTTTTGACGAACAAAGAGAAGCAACAAGAGAACGTGGACGTATGGACTCTGGAAGGTGAAGATATTCCAGAAAATACAGTTTGTGCCTCCTACGACCCGCCCCAACCGTCTTGCCCGTCTGTGGATCCTGCACAATACAAGTATCAGAAGAAAATGAGACAAACAGGCCCGCCATGCATAAAGAGCTAATAGAAATTAAATTCAAGCACAATTGTGGAGCCACATAGACGGGACCAAGTGTTAGACGACCAGATGGATCATTTTGTGGGGTAATAGAGCCATACTGAGTAATGGACAATGGTTGTCCAGCAGCTGTGTAGATAGGAGGAAGAGAGGATGAAGTAAAGACAGAGGATAAAAGTGAGGCATTACAAGTCATATGAAAGGAACAACCAGAGTCAAAAATCCAGAGATCATTCATACCAGAGACTGAAGGATTAGCTGAAGAACCAGCAAAATGCATACCAGAGAGTTGTGCGGCGGATGTAGAGGTGATATGTTGAAAAGCATCAAGTTGACGGCGAAGACTTTCAATAGCTTGAATAGTAGAGTCTGAAGTAGTAGAAGGTATAGCATTGGCCAACAATCCTGGTGTACGAGAGGGTTGAGACTGAGGGGGTCGCCGACCACGTCCAGTACCTGAGGAACGTAACTCAGGATGAAGCTTGAAGCATGTCTCAATGCGGTGTCCTTCCTTCTTACAATATTTGCAAGAGAGCTTAGATCGAGCCTGTGGAGAGGGAGCCTGTGGAGAAGTATAATTCATAACAGGAGCAGTGACAGGTACAGACAAAACAGTCTCGAGTGAAGAGGTAGGAGTGTCTGTTGACAAATTGAGTCGTGCTGTCTGCTGCCGGGTCTCATAAGCAGTGAGAGCTCCCATAACTGAGGCCAAAGTCGGAAATTGAGGCTGGTGAAGTAGTTGATCAGCCATAGTTGAATATTCAGGAAGGGACTGAAACAATTGATGCACCTCATGCCGTTCGTACCAGGCTAGCCAGTCTTCATATGTGGAATTACGTCCAGGAAGCATGGAGCGTAACTCTGTCCAAAAAGCTTGCATTTGTCCAAAATGGGACTGCAGAGATGAACTACCTTTGCGTTGTAGAGAAATGCGTTGCAGAAGATATGCCTCCCGTGCACCCGAGCACTCAGTGAAACGCTCAGTGAGACGAGTCCACATGGCCTGAGCAGAGGGAAGCGAGCCAATCTCGACAGTGAGACCAGAGCCAACACAGCGAGTGAGATAATCCATAACACGAAATTCCTGCAATTGCCACTCTGAACTCTCCTTGACATAGAGAGCACGAGCAGTCTGAAGATCGACATCACCACTGCCAGAGGCAATAGTACTGGATGAAGCAACAGTGCTGATGGACGGTGGAACTGGTCCCGTACTGGTGAGATGATCAAGCAAACCAGCGCCACGCAAGGCATTGGTGACAATGGTGGACCACCCTGCCCAGTCACTTTGATCATTGAGGGGCAAAGGTGGTTTGGGAATCTTCTCTGAAGGAGCCATAACAGCAATCTTGAGACGTTAAGATGTCGAGATGCTGTTACTAATGTCGTTCGTTTGAGGCCGAGAGACGGCTTGAAACGACGATGCCGTTAATTTGAGACCGAGAGACGGTCTTGAAACGACAATGCCGTTAAAATAGAACCCGGACGGTCTTGAAACGACAATGCCGTTAAAATAGAACCCGAAGGTTAGAATGAAACCCGAAGGTTTAAAATAGAACCCGAAGGTTAGAATGAAACCCGAAGGTTTAAAATAGAACCCGAAGGTTAAACGAGAACGCGAAACGCGTTAAGAGGCCGCAAAACGACAAGGCCAAAATATCTGGCAGATGAACGCCAAATAATTAAAAATAAAAATAAAAAAAATAAAACATTAAACGGCTGCAAAGCAATAAGGCCAAGATTTGGCAAAAGAACGCAAAAGCGTTAAAAATTTTATTGAAAGGGAAATAGCCCTAGCTCTGATACCATGTTAAAGTAAGAGAGAGAGAGAGAATCTTGGGTAAATTTCCCTTGAATTGAATATTGAGTGTGCACATATATTTATACAAGTAGAGGAGTGTGAGGTTTGTTCTCCCAAGCAATGTGGGACTAAAACCCACTACAATACACTATTATCAACACAAATTTTGGAGCCGAGACCTCTATTTCCATTCGAAGCACAGTATATATTTTATATTTTTATTTGCATCAAAATATTATATATCATAGCGTCCGTTCATGTCAATATTATTTTTATGGTATAATAAATGGCATGGATGTAAATTTTTTTAAAGATTGCGTTTTTTCATTTTTCATTTTTTTTTTGTTCTTGACTTGCCAAAGCCCGAGTAGTTTCAGGAAAAGGCGCCAAAAGGGCATGAACATATTATTTGAAATAGAAGGGTATGAATTGGAGTAATTTCTGTCCAATAAGAATTAATTTAGTACTAATTAGTAGTTATACCTTTCTCTGTATATGCAGTTTCATGTGATGACCAAGGAGTTCATACGTTTGGGCATGACTCTTGCTCAGTACCTTCCATCGAAACTCATCGACAACATTCTGATCAATTTAAACTGGATTTACCATGGAAACTTGTCAAAGTACGGATTTGTCAGGCCGAAACTGGGCTCCCTCACTCTCAAGGCCGCTACAGGCAGGTCTGCAGTTATCGATGTTGGAACGGTCAAGGAGATTAAGTCTGGTGAAATCCAAGTAATTGTTTTACATTCCAACTTATTTTAGAATTTCATCAGAATTATTATGTTATATGCACAGTAATCTGACGCCAAAATGTGCAGGTTGTAGAAGCACTGCAAAGAGCTGGTTGAACTGATTGAGCGTCAGATTACATGTAGTTGCTGCAGTATATGTAGTAATTTTGCGCTACTTTGGTATGTAACTGGTAGTAGTAGGAGGTGAGATGTAGTTATGAAATCCAATGTAATAGTTTACACTGAGCACCCCTAAATAAAGTACTGATGAGAGATTCGTACAGTTTTCTTTGTCTAATCGTACTATCATCTTCTTTCTGCTGCTTGGATAACATCGACCTTACACTGAAAAATATTTTGAAGACGGAGGTGGGCAAGATGGATGGAAAGAAATACAATGACCCGTGACATGTATATTTTGTATATTTTGTCTAATTACTGAATTTATAGAAAGATACAAACCATTTTTGTATCTTTCTATTATCTGTAATGCTAATCTTAGTTTGTACTATTCTTCTCTATTAGTGAAAACCCCATCCCCTTCTTGCCCCGTGGACGTAGCTAACTTGCCGAACCACGTTAAAATTGGTTGTTTGTGTTTGTGACATTATTTAGGTTTGTTTGGCCTTCTCTCGGCGTTTGGTTTGGTTCCTCGAAGCACATCGGTTTTGGCTTCAGCGCATAACAAGTGGTATTAGAGCACAACAATATTTGATTGCCAAAGAAATATAGGACTACATCTTTGTAAAAAACCAGCATTTCTAAATAGAAACAATAATAACTCCCTTAAAAAAAATCTATAAAAGGAATAAGCATGCACTAAATCTTCAATATTGGGAAGTAAAAAAGTTGACTCCTTGTGTGCATGAACTCAATCATAACAAATTGAATCTTACCATATTATTCAGAAATTTCTTTAAAGAAAGTAATTAACAAATTTCTTTAAAGAAAGTAATTAAAGCATGTTTCTCCTATAAATCTTAGTGGGCATAGAGCCTATGCAAATATCAAAGAAAAAACAAGAAACCATTAACAAGCAAATTCTTTGCTTTCCTAAACCTCTTCTCAAACTAAGTTTTTCTTCTTGTCTCAAAAAAATTTCCTCCATGAAGAAGGGGGTAGTAATCGTGGGAGCAGGCCCCGCAGGGCTAGCAACCGCGGCATGCCTCAATGTTCTCAGCATCCCCAATATCCTCCTCGAAAAAGAAGATTGCTATGCTCATTTATGGAAGAATAAAGCATACGATCGACTCAGCCTCCACCTTGCTAAGGAATTCTGCGCACTTCCTCACATGCCACACGCCGATTCAGCACCAACATATATCCCAAAAAACCAATTCGTCGAATATTTGGACGAATATGTTGTAAGATTCAACGTCAATCCTATTTTCAACATATTCGTTGAATCTGCAATGTATGTTGAGTGTTCGAAGTCTTGGAGCTTGAAGACGCGTAATTTGGTGACAGGTGAAGAACATGAATACAAGGCGCAATTCTTGGTGGTGGCGACAGGCGAGAATGCACAAGGGATTATTCCAGATATTCCGGGGCTTAAGAGTTTTGATGGTGATTTGATTCATTCCNCCGGCATGGAGATTGCTTATGATCTTTCGAATTTTGGCGCAAAAACCTCTATTTCTATTCGGAGTCCGGTATGCAACTTTTTATTTTGTTTTGCATAAAAATATAGGTATTCATATCAAAATTATTTCTATTGTATGTTCAATGGTATATATGTATTTTTTTTTTAAAATTCACGCCCTTCTCTTTTTTGAGTTTGACAAAGGTCATGTGGTTTCAAAAAAAGGCGCCAAGGGGTATGAACCTATTCTTTTAAATAGACAGGAATGAAAGTAGAGTAATTCCTATACGAATTTCAAATTAATACTTCGAAAAAAGGCGCCAGGGAGCATGAACCTATTCTTTTAAATAGAAACAAATGAAATAAGAGTAATTCGTATTCAAAATTCAAATTGGTACTAATTAGATTTGTGTAGTTTCGAAAAAAGGCACCAAGGGGCATGAACCTATTCTTTTAAATAGAAAGGATTGAAATTAAAGTAATGCCTATACAAATTCAAATTAGTACTAATTATATTTGTGTGGTTTCGAAAAAAGACGCCAAGGGGCACGAAACTATTCTTTTAAATAGAAAGGAATGAAATTAGAGTAATTCCTATACAAAATTCAAATTAGTAGTAATTAAATTTGTGTGGTTTCGAAAAAAGGCACCAAGGGGCATGAACCTATTCTTTTAAATAGAAAGGATTCAAATTGAAGTAATTCCTATACAAAATTCAAATTAATACTAATTAAATTTGTTTATGTGTGCAGTTCCATGTAATGACCAAGGGGTTTATACGTTTGGGCATGACTCTTGTTCAATACCTCCCATTAAAACTCGTTGACAAAATTCTCATCGCTCTAAACGGCATTTACTATGGAAACCTGTCAAGGTACGGAATCCTCAGGCCCGAAATAGGATCCCTCGCTCTCAAAGCCCTAAAAGGCAGGTCTGCAGTTATCGACGTTGGTACAGTCAACAAGATCAAGTCTGGTGAAATCCAGGTAATCGTTTTATCATCCGAGTTATTTTAGAATTTCATCAGAATTGTTATGTTATGTGCACAGTAATCTAACCGCAAAGTTTGCAGGTTGTCAAAGAGCCTGTAATAGTGAACGGCAACGAAGTTACATTCAAAGATGGAGAGACTCATCACTTTGATGGAATTGTGTTTGCAACTGGTTATAGAAGCACTGCAAAGAACTGGCTGAAGGTATTCAACAATTTGTTTGTTTCCACTTTAAACCCCGATAAGCATCGTCAGAAAACCTGTAAAACTAACATTGTGAACTCTATAAACTTCATCTGTTACTTACTTGGATGATATTTACGATAAACCTGAAATTAAAATTTTCCAATTTTGACAACGGTGTAGGATGACAAGGGTTGGCTATTGAATGAAGATGGATTACCAAGAGAAAAGTTTCCGAATCACTGGAAGGGGAAGAATGGACTGTACTGCGTTGGATTATCAAAGAGAGGACTTTTCGGTATCGCGAAGGATGCTGAGAATACAGCACAGGATATTGCTAAGACTTTGAGCACTGAACGATTGAACTGTTGAGTACCAGATTACATGCACTTGTGTTGTAGTTATGTAATAATTTGCTGTACTTTGGTATGTGAAGATATTTGGGTGAAAATTAGGGTTAGTTTCTCTCATTGAGAGACCCCTCTTTTATATTAATGCATTCTTACAACTAGGTCCTTACAATATTGACTAATTCACTTAGTGTCTAAATAACTCAACACTCCCCCTCAAGATGGGCGATAGATATCAATCATCCCCATCTTGTTACAAAAGATATCATACTCTCTAGAACCTAATCCTTTTGTTAAACAATCAGCTAACTGCTCTTCTGATTTCACATAGCTCAAAGTCAGAACTCCTCCATTCAGTTGCTCCTTGATAAAGAACCGATCAATCTCCACATGTTTGGTGCGATCATGCTGAACTGGATTGTTTGCAATATTAATCGCCGATTTGTTGTCACACCAAAGTTGTAAGGAGTCTCTTCTAAACAAGCGCAGCTCAGATAATATGTTTTTTACCCACATCAACTTGCACAGACTAACTGCCATAGCTCTGTACTCGGCCTCAGCTGTAGACCTAGCCACCACATCTTGCTTCTTGCTACCCTAAGATACGAGATTGCCTCCAACAAATACACAGTAGCCTGTAGTGGATCTACGATCATCCATACAACCCGTCCAATCAGCATCACAATAGCCTTCAATTCTCAGATGTCCAAAACTCCTGAACCATAACCCCTTTCCTGGGCTTCCTTTAATATATCTAAGAATTCTGCGAACTGCCTCCATATGCTGCTCTCTGGGATCATGCATATATCTACTCACCACACTCACTGCATGAGTAATATCAGGTCTCGTATGACATAGATATATAAGTCGTCCAACTAATCTTTGATATTGCTCTTTACTCACCGGGTCACCACCCTCGGCACACATTTTATGATTCTGCTCGATAGGAGTAGATGCAACTCTGCACCCCAACATCCCTGTCTCTGAGAGAAGATCCAGAGCATACTTCCGCTGAGAAAGCACTATACCCTTTCGCGACCTTGCAATTTCAATTCCGAGAAAGTACTTCAACTGCCCCAGATCTTTAACTTCAAATTCCTCTCCCAATTTCTTCTTCAACAGTAGGATTTCCTCAGCGTCATCTCCAGTGATTACAATATCATCAACATAGACCGTCAGGATAGTGATACGAGTTTTGGAGTGCCTGTAAAACACAGTATGATCACCATTGCACTGCTTGTACCCCATACCACAAACTGCCAACCTGAATCTATCAAACCATGCCCTCGGAGACTGTTTTAACCCATACAAAGACTTCTTCAACTTGCACACCTTCCCAGCTACTTGAGAAGTAGTGAAGCCTGGTGGAATCTCCATATATACCTCCTCTTGAAGATCTCCATGCAAAAATGCATTCTTGACATCTAGCTGATGTAGTGGCCAATTAAAGTTGGCAGCACATGACACCAACACTCTAACAGTACTCATCTTTGCTACTGGAGCAAATGTCTCGTCATAGTCAATGCCGTATGTTTGGCTGTAGCCTTTAGCAACCAATCTGGCCTTGTATCTGTCGATCTTGCCATCTGGAGTTTGCTTAACCGTATACACCCACTTACATCCAACAGCACGCTTCCCAGCTGGCAAAGGTACCAACTCCCATGTGTCATTCTTCTTTAAGGCCTGGAGTTCCTCGTGCATGGCATTCAACCACCTAGGATCTTGCTTAGCTACCTGCCAGTTGTTAGGTACAGGCACTGAATGCAACGATGCAATGAATGACTTATATGCAGGTGGAATGGATGCATATGAAATGTAATTCACAATATCAGTATCCCAATTACCAAACTTAGCTGGAGGTTTTCCAGCATTGACTCTAGAGGTTCTGCGGGGCAAGACAGGAGTATCAGAGGTATCAGGGAAGGAATCGTTACCTATCGACTCAGGTGGAGGAGAAGAGCAAGGCACTGGAGAGGAAGAGGAAGGCACTGGAGAGGAGGGACTTGGGTCATCAACGTTTGTGGGTACTGACACAGGCACAGGAGGCGGCTCATGCTGCTGTTTCTGTCTCCTCGTGTATACTCTCAGCTCCCCCTGACTTTGACTACCAACTCCTAAGTCACCACCACTACTCGGCGATGTACCATCACTACTCGGTGACTCAAGAGGACATGGAATCATCCCGACCACAATATCATTCTCATTCTTATTCTCCCCCTCTCTACTAGCATCAGTAGAGCCATCTCCAAACAAGGAACTCAACTCCGTCTTCTCCCCATAAAAAGGTTCAAGCACCCGAAAAGTCACATCCATACTGACAAACAGCCTTCTTTCAGTGGGACACCAACACTTGTATCCTTTTTGACTTGATGAGTAGCCAACAAAGATACATTTAACTGCTTGCGGATCCAGTTTACTCACCATCAACATGTGATCTCTCACATAACATGTGCATCCAAACACTCTTGGTGGAACAACAAAAACATTCGAGCCCAAAAGCATCTCACATGATGTCTTCATCCCTAATACTCTTGATGGTATTTTGTTGATCAAATAAGCTGCTGTCATAACAGCCTCACTCCATAAAAACTTAGGCACATTCATTATCAACATCAATGAGCGTGCCACTTCCAGTAGGTGTCTGTTCTTACGCTCAGCCACCCTATTCTGAGCAGGGGTGTCTGGGCAGGTGGTTTGATGAACAATTCCCTGATTAAAGATGAAAGCTGCAAACTCCTTATTGACATACTCAGTCCTATTATCTGTTTGAAGAATCTTCACCTGCACTCCAAACTGTGTCTTCACATAAGCCGAGAAATCTTAAAAACATTTGTAAACCTCTGATTTCTGCTTCATCATGTATATCCAGGTCATACGTGAATAGCAATCAATGAAAGTAACAAATCATCTAAAATCACTGATAGATGTAGTAGGACATGGTCCCCAAACATCAGAATGGACAAGTGCAAATGGTTCACAACTTCGAAGACCAATCATTCTATAAGTAGAACGAGTATGTTTTCCAAGTTCACATGCATTACAAAATAACTCTTTTCTATCCACTTTCTTCATTAACTCAGGTTCTAATCTATTTAAACTCTCAAAAGATAAATGCCCTAACCGGCAATGTTGAATTCTTCATTAACTCAGGTTCTAATCTATTTAAACTCTCAAAAGATAAATGCCCTAACCGGCAATGTTGAATCATCGCTTCTGCCTCTAGCCCTTCGCTAACAGCAGCAGCAATCATTGTTGTCTCCCTGTCTAAATACCAAAGACCATCACGTCTGATACCACTCCCAATCCTCCTCCCAGTTTCCTTCTCTTGAAAGACACACAAATCTCGATCAAATAACACGGTGCAATTTAATTGATCAATGAGAGAGCTAACTGAGAGTAAGTTAACTGGAAACGAAGGAACATGCAATACTGATGACAAGGTAACAGATGAAGTGCAATGGACCGAGCCAGTACCCCTGATGGGTTGGGATGTCCCATCAGCAGTCTGAACTGTCTCAGGATGCATATGCTTACTCGGATAATATAATGCAAACTCACTAGATGTTCCTGTGACATGCCTAGATGCACCTGAGTCTATGATCCAATCAACATGAGTTTTAGTGGATGCAAGTGCCTGAACCTGTGTACCTTTGTTCGCATGAGCATAACGGTGGCCTCCTCTTCCACCTCGCCTGCCTCCACGACCACGGCCACGAACTCCAGCCTGATCGCGTCCACCCCAGACCCTCTCTCTGGGTGGCTTAGAGCACATCTGTCTCAGATGCCCTACCTCTCCGCAGTTGAAACACTTCCTAGTCTCCCTTCAGAATCCAGTGTTATCCGAGTTGGATACCACTAGTGCAGACTTCTGCCCTGTAAGTCCATCTGTCCCAGCCTTTAGCCTGATACGGCTCTCCTCCTATATCATGACTGAGATTGCCCCCTCCAGTGGTGGGATCTTAGTCTGAGTTAGTAACAACGTCGTCCTCTGCTCATATGCTGGAGCCAAGCCTCGGAGAAACAACATGGTCCTCTTCTGCAAAGAGGCCTCTCGCTCCTTACACTCCGGGTCCTTGCAGCTCGCTAGGGGCGAGAAGTGATCGTGATCGAGCCACAAGCGTTCCAGCTCTGTGGCGTACTCCTGTACAGTCCTCTCTCCCTAGACTGTAGCGCTGATCTCCTTCTCGATCTGGAATACCCTCAAGTTATTTCCCACCCCATCGTAGGTCCTCCTCAGCTTCTCCCAGACATCATGCCCCCTCCCAAGGCCATCCACTGTGGCAGCAATTGGCTGGACTATAGAATTTAGAAGCCAGATGTACACCAACATATGAGTGGATTTCCACTCATCTCTTCCCGCTGAGCCCTCAGCCGGCTCAGTCTTCTCCCCTGTCAGATATCCCTCTAGGCTCCTCCCAGCAAGGGTATATTTCACCCGACGCGACCAACTCAGATATGTCGCGGGTCCATCAAGTTTTACATCGATAGGTGGAAGCTCCACCTTCTTGGGTTGTGACTTTGTCGAGCTCTCTCCCGCCGACAACCCCATCAGTTGCATTAGTGTTGAGATCTCCTCAGGATTCAACTTCTTGATGATCCCTTCCATCGGATTTTTGCCAGTGTCCGTCATCGATCCAACTTATATTCTTGTGTGCAGTGAAAATTTCGGCAGCACTTCGACAGCACCACAAGAAAGATAGATCAACAAGAATTCCTATTTCACCAAGGAAACAAGAACCAGAAGCAGGATATCTCAACCAAGTGAGATATCAGCTCTTCTCTCATCAGTTCTAGGACTGACCTGTTGAGGGAACCTAAACAAGCTATTACAATTCGAGAAAAGAAGAAAAAAAAATACAAATCATCTAATACAGATTACAGATTCCATTTTTTTTCCTTTTTTTTCTTTTCTCTCTCTCTTTTTTTAATCAGCAATAGTCCTGGTCCTGGTCATCTACTCTCCCCTCAAAATCTCAAAAATCACCGACTCACATCTCCTTCACCAAAAAATCACAAAATCACCGACTCATAACTCCTTCAACGCTCAGTCCAGTCACCTCCTCTGCCTTCGCGGTCTCCGACCACTCCTCCAGCGTCCACCTTGGGGTTCATCTCCCCCCACTCGTCCAGCGGCTAGGGTTGTCGGCCTCTCTCCGCCGTCCGATCATCCTCCTCCCTTTCCTTCAACCCCCACTCTCGCTAGGTTTTGTTCTTTCATCTCCTCCCACTCTCGCAGCGGCTGAGGTTGTCGGCGTTCAGACCGATGTTGCTACAGGCCAGCCGAAGAGGAGAACGATCAGGAACTTCGCCTTCAGGGGTGTTGATCTCGACCAGCTCCTCGATATGTCGATTGATGCGCTCGTCAAGTTCTTCACTGCTTGCGCTCGTCGAAGGTTTCAGAGGATGGCTAGGGTTTCGAAGGACAGATGGTTGGCAGCGGCGGCTGGCTCTGATACCATGAAGATATTTGGGTGAAAATTAGGGTTAGTTTCTCTCATTGAGAGACCCCTCTTTTATATTAATGCATTCTTACAACTAGGTCCTTACAATATTGACTAATTCACTTAGTGTCTAAATAACTCAACAGTATGTAACCGGCAGCAGAGGGAGGTGAGATGTACTTATGACATCCAATGTAATAGTTTACATTGAGCACCCCCGAATAAAGTACTGACGAGAGATTCAGGCATTTTTTTTCCATCTGATCGTACAATCATCTTCTTTTTGTTCGTATAGCATTGCCTTACATTAGAATAGACGGTCAAACAGTTATATATATTACATTGGATTGTGCCACATAGGTGTCAAGGAGGAAAATCCCCTCCTTGGCATAGGACACTCATTAATCTCTCTCTCTCTCTCTCTCTCTCTCTCTCTCTATATATATATATATATATATTATATATATATAATATATATATATATATATATATGATAGACAGAGGAGAGAGAAAGCAAACTTGTGGTCAAACTTAAGTTGAATAGCAAAAAAGTGTCCACCAAACTTTATAGCACTCATATGCCTAGGGATCTTCGCATTGATATAATTTTTTGTTTTATATTAATAAATGCGTAGCCTAGGAAGTTTGGTGTGGACATCAAATTGTGTGCATAGGAGTCTACCTTATATATATAACTTCTCTCTCTCCTCTCTCTACTGTATATATAATATATGTATTATACTATATATATATATACTATATATATATATATATATATATGATAACGCGTTTGACCCGATATCGGTCGACTGATAAGGGATTCTCAGCTGCTTCGTGCACGGTATCGGTCGACTGATGAGCTCCCATCGGTCGACTTACCAGAGCTATTTTTAGGCTGTTTCTTACAGTGTCATCGGTCGATTGATGCTTCTATTTCGGTCGACCGACGGAGATTTTCTGCTGCTTGTTTGTTTCCATGTTTCGGTCTACACACCCAAAACCAACATAAAGGGCATGAACATATTATTTGAAATAGAAGGGTATGAATTGGAGTAATTTCTGTCCAATAAGAATTAATTTAGTACTAATTAGTAGTTATACCTTTCTCTGTATATGCAGTTTCATGTGATGACCAAGGAGTTCATACGTTTGGGCATGACTCTTGCTCAGTACCTTCCATCGAAACTCATCGACAACATTCTGATCAATTTAAACTGGATTTACCATGGAAACTTGTCAAAGTACGGATTTGTCAGGCCGAAACTGGGCTCCCTCACTCTCAAGGCCGCTACAGGCAGGTCTGCAGTTATCGATGTTGGAACGGTCAAGGAGATTAAGTCTGGTGAAATCCAAGTAATTGTTTTACATTCCAACTTATTTTAGAATTTCATCAGAATTATTATGTTATATGCACAGTAATCTGACGCCAAAATGTGCAGGTTGTAGAAGCACTGCAAAGAGCTGGTTGAACTGATTGAGCGTCAGATTACATGTAGTTGCTGCAGTATATGTAGTAATTTTGCGCTACTTTGGTATGTAACTGGTAGTAGTAGGAGGTGAGATGTAGTTATGAAATCCAATGTAATAGTTTACACTGAGCACCCCTAAATAAAGTACTGATGAGAGATTCGGACAGTTTTCTTTGTCTAATCGTACTATCATCTTCTTTCTGCTTGGATAACATCGACCTTACACGGAAAAATATTTTGAAGACCGGAGGTGGGCAAGATGGATGGAAAGAAATACAATGACCCAAGACATGTATATTTTGTATATTTTGTCTAATTACTAAATTTATAGAAAGATACAAACCCTTTTTGTATCTTTCTATTATCTGTAACGCTATGTTGTATTCTATTTTGCTCCAGCTGAGAGCTTGGAAAAAAAAATCACATTTAGGAGTTCACAAATTGTTACTACACCTAGAGTCCAAAATGAAGTGGCAGAAGTAAATACAAAATGCACAAAAGTACAAATGTTTGAAGGAGTATACATATGCTAGATGCGAAGAAAATATGTCTCAGTAACAAAAGGTAAAACTACACGATACACGTTATGATGCCTTGTGCTCCTCTATGATAAAATTGTATTCCATGTAGCATGTTGCATATGTATGTATCATTCTACACTTTCAAATGTGGCTTGACATCATAAAGTAATTTCCATAAATTTTGAAAAAAAATGTAAAAGACATTGAGATACTATACAAGCATTGCACAAAAAGAAATTGTAAGAAGAACTTCATGGTGTCGTGCGCCTATGCGGAAGCGTTGCACGCACACACAACGAACTTGAGATCACGGAAGAAGAAAGTCACACTCTTGCACAAACCAAGCCAAATACGACAAATCAAACCAAACACAGAGATATACGTGGTTCGGCAACTTGCCTACGTCCACGGGGAGAGGATGGGGAGATTTCACTAATTCAAGGAGAGTACAAAGGGTTACAATCACACAAAACTCTCAAACTAACCCTCAACAACCAAAGATCTCTTGCTCACAATATCTCCCTCTCACAATGCTCAAAAGATTCATCAATCTCTGATAAAAAAACCCTAACAAATTGTTTCCCTATTTATATCAAAACAAAAACCCAATCAGAGTGCAAACAGGAAACCTGATTATGCAAAATACCCGTTGTAGGCTGTCTAAAAATCACAATGGATAGCTGATCCCTATCAAGCTCCGACAATGGAAGTCACAATCAGACGACTTTCTAATCACTGTATTCGCAATTCTACAATCGCTACAAACACGGCCTCATTTCTGAGATGATTGATCTTGATGGCTGCGACAACAGCATGACTAATATTATATTAGCAACTATTAGAGATGCTGATGAGCAGTGTAATAATTTTAGAAATAAAAGGTTGGACGTAGTTGGTGAGTTACTTGGTAGAGAGCTGTGGGCAAATATTCATCTAAAAACACTATGAATATTGATTCCCGTCAAGTTCCTACAACGAAAGCTACAATCAAATAGCTTTCACGCCGACAATCGAAAGCTGCAAATGGAGGACTTTTCACATAGATCGAGAAGAGTTATAATTCAACGACACTTCCGACAATGGATGAAAACTCTATTCAGCAGTCTTCACATTCTGCAGTGAAAGTTACAATCTGACGATTTTCACATTCCACAACAGCTAAAGCTAAGATTACTGAACAACGGTCCTTGCAACACTTTACAGAATAAGTTACAAGTCAACTAGCTCCTTCTAAAACGCGGATGTCATCCCCGCGTTACAATTCTGGAAGTGCAGGCGACTCCCGCGTTTCCAAGCACAAGCTAAACGTGAGCGACCCTCGCGTTCGTAGGGGTTCAACCAACACCGACCCCCGCGTTTCCAAACTATAATAAACCAAACGCGAGTGACCAACACCCAACCTCGCGTCTCAATTCTAAGAGGCGACATTGGGTTCTGAACGCCAGATTGGGCGTTTGACTCGTTCAAACACGAGCTGAACGGTTTCAGAACTGTTTCCCCACGATCTGAGGAAATCACGCCCACTTAGGAGAGGATTTAGAGGGCAGTTACAACCTCTTATCCACCTATAAAATCTCAACAAACTCAACTGAGTTAAGGGCTGGCTGGTTGGAACGGAAGAGTTGACAGCAGGTTGGATTTTCAGGATCTCAACCACCCAGGTTTGGCGATTCAACAGCAGCATCAGTAAAATCCTTGGAGATAGAGTTTTTGAATCAAATTCAGAAGATCAAGTCTGAGAGGATTCTTCAACAACAGAATATCAGCTTGGTCATTAACCGAATTTTCGGTTCTAACAACTCTATTAACAGAGTTCTAACTCGTTCAGAGTTCTTAAACTCATTCAGAGTTATCCCTTAAACTTTCCACAGAAGTTCATCGAGTTCTAACTCGTTCAGAGTTCTTAAACTCATTCAGAGTTATCCCTTAAACTTTCCACAGAAGTTCATCGTTCCCACGAGATAGAAGACGGTCGGATCGTCAAAGGAGAGCAAATTCGACACGAGCAATCGAAGGAGGTATTCCATCGCTACCAAGAAGAACCCAGTTTTAAACAAAGAAGAGAATCAAATTCGTTCTCTTCTCTTTTGTAATCAAATTGTAATCAGAATCAAAGGAATACAAGTTAATTTTCTTTGTTATCTTCTTTGCAATTTTTCACAATGCTCAAAAGATTCCTCAATCTCTGATTAAAAAACCCTAACAAATCGTTTCCCTATTTATATCAAAACAAAAACCCAATCAGAGTGCAAACAGGAAACCTGATTATGCAAAACACCCGTCATAAGTCGACTTAACAGTCACCACAAGTCGACTTGGCAGAGAGAAAAATAGCAACTGGAGACCACTTCATAAGTCGACTTATCAGGTCTGATAAGTCGACTTGGCAGAGCGAAAAAAACATAACTCCAGTGCAGATCGTAAGTCGACTCGTGCACCACTGACAAGTCGACTTACCATAAGTCGACTTAGTCTTGTGCATGAGTCGACTTATGCCAGAAAATCTAGTTTTTCTGATTTCTCCACAATTCTCCAACTCGGCGAATTTTGTCAAAACTGAGCCGACACCAAACCAAGAGCATCAATGTGTCGTCTCTCCAAATACGGCTGCACCACCATGGTTGCCTACGTACCCCCTCTCCTAAGGGATCAAGCCGCCCGTAGTTCATCCAAATGGCCGCCAACGGCCTCAACAATCACAAATATTCAACAAGTTTCTGCAATGATCAAACTTGTTGCTCGGAACCACCTTTGTGAGCATATCCGTCGGATTATCCTTCGTGTGGATCTTCACAATCTCCACATCGCCATCTTCAAGAACATCTCGAACGAAGTGATAACGAACATCAATGTGCTTCGTCCGCGCATGAAAAACCTGATTCTTCACCAAATAGATAGCACTTATGCTATCACAATGAATAGTGAGCGGACCTCTGCGATATACCAAGTTCCTCCAAAAGTCCTCGAAGCCAAATAGCCTCCTTCATAGCCTCCATAACTGCCATATACTCTGCCTCCGTCGTAGACAAAGCCACCGTAGACTGTAAGGTGCATCTCCAACACACCGACGCACGGGTCAAAGTGAACACATACCCCGTCATAGACCGGCGCTTATCCAAATCCCCGGCATAATCTGAATCAACATAGCCAATGCATAGCTGCCCACCTGTAGTGTCCCGCTCATAAACCAAACCAACATTGAGCGTACCTCGAATGTACCTCAAAATCCATCTCACGGCGTCCCAATGACCCACTCCTGGATCGTGCATGTATCTCGACACCATGCTCACCGCCTGTGACAAATCTGGCCTCGTACATACCATCGCGTACATCAAGCTCCCCACTGCGCTCGCATATGGAGTCTTCGATATCAACTCACGGTCTTCAACTGACTTCGGTGAAAGGCCAGCTGAAAGCTTCAAATGGGCTCCCAACGGTACACCAACTGGGTTCATATCCATGCTAACATAGAATCGTTGTAGAACCTTCTTCAAATAAGCCACCTGTGTCAAACAAATCCTGCCCTTCTTCTTGTCTCTACCGATCTTCATCCCTAAAATGCGCTTCGCCTCGTCCAAGTCCTTCATCTCAAACTCATTCGAAAGCTGAACTTTCAACCATCCCTAAAATGCGCTTCGCCTCGTCCAAGTCCTTCATCTCAAACTCATTCGAAAGCTGAACTTTCAACTCATCTATAGCTGACCTGGAAAAGCTGAACTTTCAACTCATCTATAGCTGACCTGGAACTAGAGGCAACCAACATGTCATCAACATAAAGAAACAAATAAATGTACGCACCTCCTCTCAACTTACGAAAATACACGCAATGATCAAACTGGCTCTGAGTGTACGAATGACCAAGCATAAAACCATCGAATCGCCTATACCACTGTCGATGAGACTGCTTCAAACCGTATAGCGATTTCTTTAACCTGCAAACCAACTTATCTTTCCCTGCAGCTCGGAATCCCAATGGCTGAGTCATATATATTTCTTCATCAAGATCACCATGAAGAAATGTCGTCTTCACATCCAACTGATCTAACGAAGAGTGCTTCCCCACCGGAGAGAAAACCTCATTGTAATCAATACCTTTCTCCTGTGCATAGCCCTTCGCAACCAACCTAGCCTTGAACCTCACTAGAGTGCCCTCAATGCCCTCCTTCTTCGTGTACACCCACTTGCACCCAATCGCCTTCCGCCCCTTTGGAAGCTCTACAAGCTCCCATGTATCGTTTTTATGAAAGGACTCCACCTCCTCCTGCATAGCCACCTGCAACGAATCAGCCTCCGAACTTTGCTCGGCCTCTCTAAATGTAGTAGGCACCATCTCATCGATACTCTCCACCAGAAGTGCATATGCAACTGTGTCGGCATACCGTCCGCAATCGAATCCTGAACCTGAGCCGTCGGTTCCTGATCCTGCACATTAGTACCCGTATCCTCCGTATCACCGTCGTGCTCGCCTGGCGTCACCTCAGTCGGCACTCTCATGGATACTGCACTATCTGGACTCTGTGGAGCTGCATCAATCTCCACCACCTGCGAAATCTCCTCTGTCGGGTCGCTCTCCACCTGATGAGAGCTGGGAGGCTTCAAGATAGAAGCCTTATCGAATGTGATGTCCCTACCCAGCATAATCTTCTTATCAACTGGATCCCAAAGCTTGTATCCCTTGACACCACGCTTGAATCCTACAAATATGGCCTTCCTAGCTCGAGGTTCTAACTTATCAGTTTTAACATGATAATATGCAGGACAACCAAATAGCTTAAGCTGGTCATAGTCATGTGCTGTCTCTCCCGACCACATCTCCATAGGGGTCTTCCCCTCAATCGCAGATGAAGATAACCTATTAATGAGGTGGCTCGCATAAGAAAGTGCCTCAGCCCAAAAGATCTTCTCCAAACCACTATGCGCCAATAAACATCAAATCTTCTCCAGCAAAGACCGATTCAATCTCTCCGCCACCCTATTCTACTGTGGTGTATGACTAACTGTGAAGTGCCTCTCTATGCCCTCATCTCGACATAGCTGCTGAAAGGGGTCTGAAGTATACTTGCCGCCGTTGTCGGATCGCAACGTCTTGATCTTTCTTCCAGTCTGCAGTTCCAATCTCTTCTTCCACTCCACAAACAAATCTAGGACTTCACTCTTATGCTTCATGGTGTACACCCAACAACGCCTAGAATAGTCATCAACAAATGTGACGAACCAATGTCGACCACCAAGTGATGCCGTCTTGGTGGGACCCCAAACATCTGTGTGCACGTAGTCCAAGATGCCCCTCGTCCTATGAATGGCCATCCCGAACTTCACCTTCGTCTTCTTGCCAAGAACACAATGCTCACAGAACTTAATCTTTCCACTCTTGGCTCCCTTCAATAGCCCCTGCTTGCACAAAGCCTGCAGTGACTTCTCTCCTGTGTGCACTAACCTGTAATGCCAAAGTCTGCTCATGTCCGCCTCTGAAATAGCCGAAGCAACCTGGCCAATCTCGGTGCTCCCCTTCAGATAGTATAAGTTATGACTGCGGACTCCCTTCATCACCACCAAAGATCCCTTAGTAACCTTTGCTACAGCATCCTCAAATGTCACCTTGAATCCCTTCGCCTCCAAAGCCCCAACTGAGATAAGATTCTTCTTAAGTTGAGGAATGAATCTCACCTCCTTCAACTCACGGACTACTCCATCGTGCATCCGAATCCTCACAGTACCTATCCCGCGAATGCTATAGGATTGATCATTTCCCATGACAATAACACCCCTGTCGAGTCTCTCAAATGATGAAAAACAATCTCGTCTAGGAGTCACATGATAAGTAACGCCAGAATCAAGCATCCACTCTGATGCATCCAAATGGTTCACCTCCGGAGTAATCAAAAGAGAAAAGCTCGAATCATCGGAATCATCGCCTTTCGCAACATTCACCTCATTGGCCTTCGGGCCCTTATTCTTGCTATTCTCCTTTTCTTTGACTTTCGGGCAGTTTCTCTTCCAATGTCCCTGCTCTTTGCATTCTTCTTTAACTTTCGGGCAGTTTCTCTTCCAATGTCCCTGATCTTTGCAGAATGCACATTGGTTCTTTCCAAGCTGGTGACGACCTCTTGACTTTAACCTCCCTCTATTTCCACCTTTCTGATATGAGCTTCTACCTCTCGTCGACAAGGCCTCTCCTGAAGTACTAGCGCGAGAAGTCTCATTATCCTTCCACCTCAAATCATAGTTCGTCAATACGTTAGTCACTTCACTATAAGTGATAGAAGATCTCCCGTTCAGCAACGTAAGCACGAAGGTATCATACTCCTCATCCGGTAAGGAGCCCAAAAGAATAATAGCCTTGTACTCATCTGTGATCTTCTCATCCACGTTCGCCAAGTCCAACAATAACTTAGTGTAGTTGTTCACATGAGCCGCAAGCGAGGTGCCTCTGGACATCTGAAATCTGAATAATCTTCGCAGCAAGTGCAACCTGTTCTCAACACTCTTCGTGAGATACTTGTTATTGAGAATCTCCCACATCTTCATTGCAGACGTCACCCCAATATCATCGTATTTCAGCTCCTGTTCCAAACAGGTCCTGATCACCCCGCAAGCATTTCGATTCATCTTTTCCCATATCACCTCTTCATATTTAGGTGGCCTCACATCGACCATGATGGTCTCCTCCAGATTTTGAGCATTGAGCGCATCCTGTACGTCGCTCATTCACAAACCAAAATTGATCTTGCCGTCATATTTCACTACACTAATCTTAGTGTTCTGAAAACCCACTTAAACTGTGCCTGTCATCTTGCTGCTTTCACCAACTTCTTTACCTATAATAACAAATTCCAAATTGTAGAGAAAGATCCAAACTTTGAAAAGAATAAGAAATTACCTAACTGAACCCTAGATTGGATTCCAAATAGAACTCCTAACCACACGAGGAAAGCGAGATCTTCAACGGCAACTTCAAACCCTAACTCCACCAAAGCCTAGAACTCCAAGAACCAAGCTTCCAACTGAATCTTCCTCCACCTAATCCAAATCCCCAGATCTGAAATCTAAGCTCTGATACCACTTGTCGTGTGCCTATGCGGAAGCGTTGTACGCACACACAACGAACTTGAGATCACGGAAGAAGAAAGTCACACTCTTGCACAAACCAAGTCAAATACGATAAATCAAACCAAACACAGAGATATACATGGTTCGGCAACTTGCCTACGTCCACGGGGAGAGGATGGGGAGATTTCAGTAATTCAAGGAGAGTACAAAGGATTACAATCACACAAAACTCTCAAACTAACCCTCAACCAAAGATCTCACCTTGCTCACAATATCTCCCTCTCACAATGCTCAAAAGATTCCTCAATCTCTGATCAAAAAACCCTAACAAATCATTTTCCTATTTATATCAAAACAAAAACCCAATCAGAGTACAATCAGGAAACCTGATTATGCAAAATACCCGTCATAAGTCGACTTAACAGTCCCCACAAGTCGACTTGGCAGAGAGAAAAACAGTAACTGGAGACTGTTTTCGTCAAAAGTTGCCTTCATCATTGATTTCATTAAAACTTCAAACGTTACAAATGATTTCAAATAACGAAAATAAAAAATTACAACTTTCTTGAAAATAAACACAAGATTCGTTTATCGTCTCTTGCTTGCGTGGGTCTTTAGCCTGTGACGGGGACGTCGATATCCGTGGACTACCTGGCAATCAGATCTGATCCAGAAAAATCGGGCAGAGCTTCGTCGATCCGCGAGGAGATCTAGAAACTTGAAGCGCCTATCTCGGATAAAGCGAGATATTTGCTCTTCTTAGGATTACCGACGAAGGGTAATGCTAAGGAACGGATGCGGGTGATGTAGATCTGATGAAGAACTCTCTTGTGTTGAAGTGCTCAATCACTCTTCACTCCAGCAGGACTTCGCCAATTCTCCAAAAATCCAGATCCCCAAAAAGTGAGGCCTAAGGCTCCTATTTATAGGCAAGAGGGGGTAACTTTCTCGGCCAAGCCGAGACACCCTAGGGTGTCTCGATTTGGCTGAGACACCCCTGGGGTGTCTTGGCTTTGCCTAGACACCCCTGGGGTGTTTCGACTTTCCCGAGACACCCCGGGTGTCCCAGTTCAGCCTGAGACGCTCCGTTGCATATGTTTGATTGTTTTCGTCATAAATTCTTCGTCCGAACTTGGATTTGAGTGATTCCAAGTGCGTTCAAGGCCTGACGAAGAGTTCTACCCGTTCTGATGGTTGGATTATCTATAGGATGAACGAGATATGGAGGGCATTGTTCCTTTTGTAAACACCGCAGGGTTCCCGATTAGCCCGTGCCTTCGTAGTTTGTCGATTTGCTTCAATCGTTCATCGACATCAATCGAACTCCTGTGGATCGGATAGTGATGTTCATCGTCGTTCTTTAACACTGAGCTGTTCGTGGAGACCTATGGGCAATTTTCGATGCCTACAGATACCCCCTCCAAAGCGTTCCGGACTCGTTTCTTTTATAGAAGAGGCTGGAATACTTTGGATGTGATTGGTCCAACCTTCAGTCGGTGTAAAGGACCTATAATTAGTTTTAACTCTTGGCTCCTTCAATTTTCGGTCTATTCGATGCTTTGACGAATAACCGAAATTCTTCCGGCGCTGTGTTTATCGCCTGGCCGTCGTCGGAGTCTCGAGTCTACCACCAGTGAGTTGAGTTTGGCTCGTGTCATTGAACTGACTGTCTCTGTCACATTGTGATGACTTAGGGTTTCAGATCACCGTATGTTGACTTCTTGTCACAACGCGTTGACTGGCGTTGACCTAGGGTTACGCGTTGACCGGTGTTGACCCTAGGGTTTCGAATCGTCGATCGTTGACTTTTGGTCACAACGCATTGACTGGCGTTGACCTAGGGTTACGCGTTGACCGGTGTTGACCATAGGGTTTCGAATCGTCGATCGTTGACTTTTGGTCGCAACGCGTTGGCTGGCGTTGACCTAGGGTTACGCGTTGACCGGCGTTGACCCTATGGTTTTGAATCGTCGAACGTTGACTTTTGGTCGCAACGCGTTGACTGGCATTGACCTAGGGTTATGTATTGACCGGCGTTGACCCTAGGGTTTTGAATCGTCGAACGTTGACTTTTGGTCGCAACGCGTTGACTGACGTTGACCTAGGGTTACGCGTTGACCGGCGTTGACCCTAGGGTTTTGAATCGTCGAACGTTGACTTTTGGTCGCAACGCGTTGACTGGCGTTGACCTGGGGTTACGCGTTGACCGGCGTTGACCCTAGGGTTTTGAATCGTCGGGCGTTGACTTTTGGTCACAACGCGTTGACTGGCGTTGACCTAGGGTTACGCGTTGACCGACATTGACCCTAGGGTTTTGAATCGTCGAACGTTGACTTTTGGTCGCAACGCGTTGACTGGCGTTGACCTAGGGTTACGCGTTGACCGACATTGACCCTAGGGTTTTGAATCGTCGAACGTTGACTTTTGGTCGCAACGCGTTGACTGGCGTTGACCTAGGGTTACGTATTGACCGGCGTTGACCCTAGGGTTTTGAATCGTCGAATGTTGACTTTTGGTCGCAACGCGTTGACTGGCGTTGACCTGGGGTTACGCGTTGACCGGCGTTGACCCTAGGGTTTTGAATCGTCATACGTTGACTTTTTGTCGCAACGTGTTGACTGGCGTTGACCTATGGTTACGCGTTGACCGGCGTTGACCCTAGGGTTCCGAATCGTCGAATGTTGATTAGTGTGGATTTCGTCGAAATACCCAACAACCGGCGAAAAATAGGCAAATTCGGACTTCGAAAAGGGTTCGGGGGGGGTCAAAATTGGGTTAAGACACCCAAGGGGTGTCTCAACAAAACCGAGACACCCTTGGGGTGTCTCGGCTTTGCCGAGACACCCTTGGGGTGTCTCGGTTTTGCCGAGACCCCCCTTGGGGTGTCTTGGCCAAAACCGAATTCCCCCCCCCCTCTCTTTTTTCTTTCTTTTGAATTTTCTTTCCTCTTTTGTTTCCCCCCTTTTCCAAATTCTTTTCAAAAGAGGATTCTTTCCCTCTTAAATCTCATCTTCTACCTCCATCCCTCCACCATTGTTTCATCTCTTTCAAGAGCTCCGAACCCACAAAATATTTGCATTTAAAACCCCAAAAAAAAATTCGGATCTTGGTACCCTCTCCTTGGCCGAAAATTCTCTCTCCTCCAAGCTAGGGTTTCTCCTTCATCTTCAAGCTCAAGAGGCACCACTTGATTTGGTAAGTTTCCCTTCACAACTTCTCTTTTTTTTTTCTTAAGAAAGATTACAATTTTATGCTTGTAATGGGGATACAACATGAATTTACATGCCAAGATCGCAAATTTTTTTATCCTCATGATGATGGGTTGTGAGTATGAACCAAAATTTGGGTTTTTATGCCAAGTTTGCAATATGGCCAAAATTTGGGGGACTTTTGTGCAAAAGTGGACTGAAATTCGTAGGGGCTTTTATGCAAAATGGGACTGAAATTTTGAGGCTTGGATGTTTGACACAATTGGCCACAACTTTGAGGTGTGCTTTATGCAAAGAATCAATGTTTGTTTGAGGGGTTTATTTGCAAAAAGTAACCCACAAAGTGTAGAGGGGTTTATTCGCAAAAGGGGATGAAATCTAGGGATGAAATTCCAAAAGTTTAGACCACAAACCCATGACCAAAGTTTTGATAAAGGCATGTGGACGTTAAATTGAAATTTGTGAAGGGGTCTATATGCAAAATTGGCTAAATTCTACAAAAGGGCTTATTTGCAAAATTAACCAAAATTGTGGGGTATCGGGGGTGTTATATGATCAGTTATGACGACCATGACCCGACTCGAGCGTGTCCTTGACCCGAATCTAGCCTTGAACACGAGGGGTATTTTGGGTATTTCACCAAAACTTACCGCAAAAAAATGACAATCATTGTTTCGCATGCACGAAATTTGTAGGTTTAACTAGACTTCAACTATAAAATCCTATTTATTCATAGGACTTAAGTTCAAGTTCTTAATTTCCCTTTTAAATTTCGTGTGTTCATATTGTACCTGACTTGCTGCTTTTCATTGCAGATTTCCGATGTCTCCACGTCGACCTCGACCACGTAAGAGTCGTTCCCATTCGCAGCACAGCGAGGAAGAGGTTCCCACGACATCTTTTCCAGCGGCCTCTTTCTTTGGGGGTGAGAATTTATATTTTTTGTATCCCTGATTGACCTCTTCGCGGGTCATGAAGGAAGAACCGACACCCTCCTTCGTGAGGGTTAAGGTTTCGGCCTTGTTTTGCTTAGCCAATTCAAGTTTTCGGATATATTGGGGCGATCTCGTGTCGTCTTACACCTCATAGGTCGGTGTGTGTCATCACGCTATCTACGTGATGATGCATACCGTTCTCCCGGTGTAGGACACTCGAAATTGTCTCTCCAATCATTCCGTGAATGATTTCTTCTCATTTCTTATGAGACGGATTTTCTGACTCTATCCTTGTGTTTTATTACAGTAGAGTTCCCCGCGGGCAGCCTTCCTCCTCATGCCAATGCTGGTTGTAGCCGGGAGGTCTTCTCTTCAACTTCCATTAGGCAGGCCGTTAGTCCACTCCCTCAGTTTGACAGAGATCGCTCCGACGAATCCTGTCGCTTGATACGGGATGGAGGGCGTCATTGCTTACGCCAGCTTATCACGGACGCTTCCTTTACCGCGGATTCTACCTCTACTCAGGCTTTAAAGAAGCCCAATTTCCTATTCGGAGATCACGTTGAGGACCCTGCTACCTTGACTCTTACCGAGGAGCATTGGCTGACTCTCGACGAAGGAGCTCTCTTGTACATTCCCTCCATTCCCCGCCAATATTCTTTCACTAATTTGAAGGGACAGGCCGTGGGGCGACAGATGTCTTGGCACCTTACTAACGATGCTGAGCGAGTTCAGTGTGGATATGCCTCTCATCACAAGACTCCTGGTTCTGGCGGGTACCATCATATTCGTGGTCTTCGACCAGGGATCATGGGCCTTGACACTGCACCCCCAGGCGAGGTGTCAGCAGCTGCTCCTACCGTGAGTAATCGTTTGGCTCTTCTTGGGAGAAGGTTACCTCCACCAGATTATAGATGCTATGGTTGGGCTTCCTCATTAGCCAAGGGATGGTGGACACGCATGACCAGTTTCGTCTTGGTGCGCTGGGAGAGGGATTTGAAGAGCAGTGGATTGTATGCACCTATACGAGCCACCATGTACGGACTCCCGGTCAGCTGTCGCCATTTCTTGGCGTTGTTAGAGACATACATGCCTGACAGTAACACATTCCTGACCAGCGGTGGTGAGTTAGGGTTAGCCTTGCATGAGATGGATCAGATTTCTGGTCTTCCGATAGGGGATTGTCCATATCAGGAGTATTTTCCCTCGAACCAGCAGTTGAAGTGGTTGAAGAAAGATGCTCCCGACATGTATGACACTCTTTGGGACCTCACTTGTCACTATTATACCTCCTTGCTCCAGACTTCTCCTCTAACGAAGAAGAAGAGGCAGATCAGCTTGAAGCAGTTTGCTAGCTATTTGTTCCAGAATTTGGAAGGTGATTCCAGCGAGCCCATTCGTGAGTTGGATGTCTTGACCCCTACAACTATTAATGAGCTGGTGGAGAAGGCCGAGGCTCGCTCTTATACCATTGCCAGTGCTGAGGGAGCTTTTCCTGCAGGAACCAAGTTTCGTTCGTTCCTCCGTCGTGCACAGAAGTCTATTGGGCCCCGGACTCTGCTAGCAGGCTACCTTGCCCTCTGGTTGAAGAAATGTGTTGTTCCGTACCAGCCTTCAGACGCTTTACCTATCGAGGTGCTCTTTCCTGCAGTTCAGCTAGCTTACGGGAGAGAGCTTTCCCTGCTCCCAGCGATGGTTGCTGGCATCCATTGCGGGCTTAGGTGTCTAGTCAGTAGTTTTACACAGGGGGGTTCTGAACCATCGACCGAGCTTATTTGTCCGAAGGTCGAGCTTCCTTATGCATATCTGATGGCGTGGCTTGTCCTTCACCGTCCTGACTTGATGTCGGCGCCCAGCGTTGTTGATGTCCCCGTTCCTTTTGTGCAGCTGTTGGAGAAGAGCAGATAGCTCGGGAAAAAATTCAGTGATGTACAACGAGAGCTTCAAGTCCGTAAGAGCTGGGAGTTCTTCAAGTGTTTTCCTCACTTTTCGGGTCACTATGGTGACGTGCTGATCGACGAGGAGAAACCTAGAAGTGACCGGACTGTTCTCGACGTTGGTTGTTTCCGCTAGTTAGTGAACATCAAGTGACCGGACTGTTCTCGACGTTGGTTGTTTCCGCTAGTTAGTGAACATCCGCGTTGGGTATCTTGTCCTCCGGGTGAAGAATCGATGTCACATAGAGCCTTACCTTCCCTGCCGTTTTGCTCGTCAATTCGGCTATGACCAACTATATGTTAGGAATCCAAGCCGTGGTCTGCAGGTTGAGGGAGGGCTTATTGACGGCGTACGAGCATGGCTATGGACTATGGTGGGCTGCACCGGAGCCCACTTTGCTCTTCCTTCATATAGGCGCAAGCCGATGATTACTTTCCTCAGTTGCAAATGGTTCCTCTCCGCCAATGAATTCATAGGTGTGAGGAGTCTTTCAGAGTTACAGTCCGAGCACTTGGTCCAGGTTGCTATGATGGCTGCTCGTAGGGCTGAGCTTGCTCAGCAACAGAAGAAGAAGTCTGCCAAGCCTCCTCTCTCAAGCAAAGACGATGAAGAGCTCCTTCCCATTGACGATGATGACGCGACTTCTGAGGAGGAGTATGTGGATGTAGATACCGACCAAGAAGAACTTGATGCAGGTTTGTCATACTCTTTGATCCTCTTTCTCAACTTCAATTGATATCAATGAAATCATCCTTATCATTCCAGGTAGGACAGCCGACGACCATGAGTCGCTCGCTTCCCGTCGTGCGAGATCCAAGCCTGGTGGCCAAGCTCCTACCCAGGTTGAGACACGTGGCCAGTCCACGCACGAACGACCCGTTGGTCTTATGAGGGCTGGCGCCCCAAAAAAGAAGAAGATCACTCATAAACCACACGACGGTCAGCGTCCTTATGGAGTGGATTTAGGAAGTATCGCCGATGGAGGGGAAGGTAATATTTATTTTTATTGCTTTAAGGTGATTTACCTTTTGGGATTCGTAACCATGTTTTATGCTCCAGGGTTCTTTGAAGAGGGCGAACTTCCACCGGGTCCGGTATCTCCTGGATCTGATAACATGGATTGCTTCATGCAGCAGATGTGCGACGCCCTTCATGACGGTTCTCTGGGCATCGATCTAAACATTGATCTTGAGCAGGTGAATAGTGTTGAGCCCACCGTCCCATATTCAGGTATATTTACATCCAATGATACCCTCCTCAAGCATGGGGAAAGAGAATCTCCTGCTTTTTGCTGCAGGTATTTCTGAGCTTTCCTTTCTTCCTCATCTTCCAACATTTAGGTTATCCTGCAGATGTCGCGATGGAAAAGCCAGCTGAGGATGGAGCCTATCATGATGTAGGTTTCGAGGAACGGGGGTGTGCTCCTGTACCAAGTTTCTCGAAACCCGACGCTGGATTATTAGCCGACATGCTGGCTGAACAGACTGCCAGAGGAACCGTGAGACCACCCTTTGGGAGTGATTCACTCACAGGTATATACCTGATTCCCTTCATTTTTTTTACCTTTTATCTAACTAATGAAGGATTAATATTACAGTACCAATCATCGGGCCCGATTCAGTAGCGATTCCCAGCATGTCTAGTTTACCTCGGAGTGACGGACTCGCAGGTATGCAGACGATCTTGGATGTCGCACTGCTTTTCATTTATTTGATGATTTTTGGCTAATAAATGAGTGTAAGCATAGGACCAGCCACTTGGACCGATACCTTTATGACTCTTGGTATTCCCGCTGTATCTGAGGACGAAGGGGTTGCCGGTATGCATACGATCTTTTCGTCCCGATTTTCCTTATTTGTCCAAATTTCCATTTGACTAATACAGAAGTGTAACTATAGGACCGGCCGTTGTGCCGGATACCACTACAGTTTCCGGGACTGATAGTTTGCATGGAAGTGGCGTCTTCCCGCCCTCGCCGAGTGGTATGACCGATCTGCCTACAGGGGTTAATATACCCTCCATGACCACTCCTGCCGTTATCTCGGAGTCTGTCGGACCTCAGCCCGAGGGGACCCCCGTTGGCGTTGGTATACTTGGAATTTGCCTTTGAATTTCCTTATCGTACTGCTAAACTTCTATATTGTTGCTTGTAGGATCTCGATCTTCTCTATATGAGCGTGTCCGTACCCTTTTGGTCGATACCGATCCTGACAGAGATATTTTTCGTACGGACCTCGGCTTCTTTACTGCCTTTTATAACGGCATGATCGAGAAACTTCTTCACCGAGGATACTGTTTCGATCAGTTCAGGCATTCCTTTTCTCGCCACATGATGATGATGAGGGAAGAAGGATATCCGGAGTTGGACGATTCCTTCACTGCCGATTTCACTGTTCTGGAGTCAGAGATCCGAGAGTTGAAGGAATTGGAGACCAACGGGGCTTCTTCCTTCGTGTCCTCTCAGCTGGAGCATAGGTTGGCACAGTGGCGCGACCTGAGATCTTCTATCGGATGCGAGCTTCAGTCACATGAGAGCTCCATTGCGCAGCTAATGGCTACCGTAGCGAGGAAGGATACAGATAGAGCTGAGCTACTCCGCTCTTTGGACGGTTGAAGGAGGCCTTGAAGCACGCCGAGGAGTCTGTCACTATTATTGCAGAAGAACTGGCTGGATTAGAGTGTTCTCGTGAACAGGCACTCGAGAAGCTAGGATCCACACAGGAGAGATTGAGGAAGCTGAAGAGTGAAGCCGTGAAGATTTTGAGCAGTTCTGAAGAATCTGCTCGAGCTGATCTGCAGGCAGAACTCGAGCAGAGTTATGTAGATAGACTTTTTAGTTTAAAGTCTCATGTTCTCAGCCGCCAACTGCCTTCGGGCTAACGAGCTTTTTATTGTATGCTTTTGACTCGATCTATTAATAGAGATTCCGCATTTGCTTCTTTCGTGATCTTTCTGTGTTTATTCTGAATGACAAGATTTACGGGATTTTTGGCAAACCCTCAGCCATCAACGGGTTTGATGTGCCTTTACCGATTACCGTTTGAATCGGGCTAGCATGTGAATTATTAAAGTCCGTCTCACATATAACGTTGCGCTAAGAGAATTGCTTTTCTTAGACTTAATGCTATGACTTTGAATACATAGACTTAACCATTTCTTATAGGGAAAAGGTACCCTGAGGCTTTGTGCTATGATTTCGAATACATAGGCTTCGCCCTTGTTACGGGAATAGGCTACCCGGCAACACGTGTTAGGTGTTGACTCATCCCTACTTATGCTTCGGGATAAAATTCCCCCAGGTGTAGACCTTGGTGTCTTTTTCAATCGGTAAAAAGACTAAACCGGCAACGCGTGTTAGGCGTAGACTTATCTCTATTTAGGAGTTGAAATAAAATTCCCCGTGCACAAAGTGCCCGGATTGGAACTTGAAAATTGTGTCCTTTATCAGAATAAAGACGGATTGGGAAACGGGAGAGGAAGAATTTTATATTCTATCTCCCGGGACTGAAGAGGAAGAATTTTATATTCTATCATACAGTCGGAAAAGGAAACTCAGGTGGGATCTGCCACCCGCAGAATCCAAAAAAGACGGGCGAACTAAGAGTGGGATTCTCCACTTCGAGAAGATCAGAAAGGTTCGAACGGCCCTAACTTTTTATAGGATTGGTCGATTTGAATCAAAAAAATTCCCATCATTCATTTGAGGAGAAAGCCAATTTCGACGCCTAAGCTTTATAGGTTTGTGGTGGACCAAAGGAACAAAGGCGGATCTTCGTTATCGAAAAGGAAAATGACTGCGGTCTTAGCCTAACTATTTGTAGGCTTGACTAAGTGAGATCGGGAACAATCCTAACTTTTATAGGTTTGATTGTTCAAATTGAAAGTGGACCTCTCGTTCATGGAAGGAATCGAGAGAGGAATTTGGCTTTGGCCCTAACTTTTATAGGTTTGACCCAAAAGCAAAGAAAGTGGAATACGGGTAGCGAGGAAAGTGCCAACTCGTATTATCACTCAAAGGAAGACTTTAACGCTAGGTGATTAGGACCTAACTTGTTGAGTCTGAGAGATGCCAATGACTGGTAGATGGAAATTTTAGTGGATCCACCATCAATTGGTTTGATCAGCAGATGGTTTGGTGAGGAAAGATTAACCTATCAGAGGATCGAATCTCGTCTCACAAAAATAACTCATTAGAGAATAAGAAGAAACATTCCGACATTCAGAGTTCGAACGTGGATTTCTTATTCATCACTTCTACAGTGATTGGGTTATCCCTAAGAATATCACGTGTGGTATTCTTCCGGGAACTTCCCGATGACTGGGTTATCCCTAAGAATACCACATGTGGTATTCTTCCGAGAACTTCCCGATACATCAATTTTCCTGAAGATACTAAGGATAGTATCTTTTCAGGAATTTGCCATTTATTGGCATCATAAGCCGGTCACCATCCTTGGTGACTAAGCGATATGCGCCACTCGAGTAAACTGTCTCTACTACGAATGGCCCTTCCCATTTGGGTTCAAATTTGCCCTTCTTCTTGGAATTAAGGATCATAGGCCGCCTTTCAGCTAGAACCAAATCCCCTTCTTTGAAACTCCTTTGTCGAACCTTTTTGTCGAAGGCTCGAGAAATTCTAGCTTGGTAAAACTCAATATGCTGTTGAACTTCCAGGCGCTCTTCATCGAGCCTCTCGAGTTCTTCGAGGCGTTTCTGATGTTGTTCTTCGGTCATCATCTGGGTTGCAAGAGCAATCCGAAGAGACGGGATTTGAATCTCCAATGGAAGAACAGCTTTACATCCGTATACTAGTGAATGGTCGGCATTTTCCTGAGAGGTTCGAGATGAACCGACGAATATAAGCTAATCGCCCTTGCAAT
>NC_033802.1:4077103-4095079 GCF_001876935.1 Asparagus officinalis
GCGACCACCGTCTTGACTTCATTATTTGAGTCCACGTACTTGAGGCATTGATGCAGAGTTGACGGGACTATAAGGTTACCGTGGATCCAAGGTCGACCCAATAGTAAGTTATAGGACGTTTCTGCGTCAATCACATAGCAGGTAACTTCTGATTTTAAATTCCCGATCTGGCATTTGATTCGAATCTTCCCCAAGGGTCTAGACCCGCTAGTGTTGAATCCGTAGATTGTAGTGCCCGTGGACGCTAGCTTGCTCGTTGGTATTCCGAGATGATGCATCAGTCGGAATGGCATGATGCTAACAGCAGAACCCGGATCAACTTGGATCCGGTTGACCATGCTGGAGCCAATGTGCCCTGTGAAATACAAAGGCCGATCATGCTTTGAGTTCTTCGTCTGCATGTCTTCTTTGGTGAAGGAGATGCAGGGGAAATGATGCGCCGCGAGATTGCAGTGTTGAACTGACGACTCCGGTTCTTCAGAAGATGGCTTGATTTGAGTCAAGAAAGCTTCAGAGTCGCTCAATGCCTCTTGTAATGCTTTCCTTGTATCCTTTGAAAGACGCAACAGCTCGTATAGAGTTATCCTAGCCGAGACTTCAGAGTCGCTCAAGGCCTCTTGTAATGCCTTCCTTGTATCCTTTGAAAGACGCAACAACTCGTATAGAGTTATCCTAGGCGGGATATTGGCCAACTGCGCCATAATGTCAAAATGGTGCGACGTAAAGGCTATTTCCCTTTCTCCTTCTGCTGGACTTTCTCCGTAGTTACAGGCGTTGGGGGAGTTGCTGCAATTCCCAGTTCTGCCAATGTCTTGGAAGGAGGGGTTTTGGTACCTAATTGCTCGGAAGCATCTGGGTACTTGTAGTGATACTCATTCCCACTTCGGGTTGCAAAGGCCACCTGTTCATCTTCAGAGAGCGGGAAGGCGGGAATTTCTTCGTCATCTTCTCCTGGAATAGCAGAAGCTCCATAACAAGACTTACCTTTTCCTTTTGACTTTTTCTTGGAAGAGGTTCCAGTCCATTGTTCGTCTTCAACCAGAAAGGCTTCCTGCTCATCTTCAGAAAGTGGGAAGGCTGGAATTCTATCGTCATCTTCTCCTGGAATAGCAGAAGTTCCATAACAAGACTTACCTTTTCCCTTTGACTTTTTCTTGGAAGAGGTTCTAGTCCATTGTTCGTCTTCAACCAGATCTGGATGAACCCAAAGAATCTCACCATTCGGGGCTGTGTGCGGCACAAGTCCTTTCTGGCGCTGACTTATACTTGTCGGAGTCTTAAGAAGCAGTTTTTACTCTTATACTTGTCGGAGTCTTAAGAAGCAGTTTATACTCTTATACTTGTCGGAGTCTTAAGAAGCAGTTTATACTCTTATACTTGTCGGAGTCTTAAGAAGCAGTTTATACTCTTATACTTGTCGGAGTCTTGCCGTTCTCAATTGGCTTACCCTAGCGTTATAACGCCGGCTTCAATCAGGATTTGGATGCTGTTCTTTAAAGTAAAGCACGCCTTGGTGGGATGAAGGATCCTCCTGTGATATGCGCAGTACTTCGGATCCGCAGTATTGTCAGCTCCGGGAACTTCATCCTCTTTGAACGAATAGACTTTTGGGAACTTCGGCTCCGAGGCTTTTGGCTTCTGGGTCTGCTGTTGCCACCTTGATTGTTGAGGCGCCTTTTGCTGCTGCTGTTGCGGTTGCGCTTGCACTTCGAACGTTTGATTCGCGTCCACGGCATTTGCATGTGCTTTTCCTTTACCCTTAGGGACAAAGTTTGGTTGCGGAGCATTATTTGCTATTTGACCCCTTTCCGCCTTCTTCCTTTTAAGGAATCGTTCGGCTCGTTCTCCTCGCACCTTTAAATCCTTCCAGGTCTTTGGTGGCGCCATTCCCATAGCTTCGAGGATGTCCAATGAAAGATTATTGTGACAAGTCTCGAGGATAAAATCTTCACTGACCGGATCCCTGCAGTTCATTGCTTTGTTTCGGAATCTCTTCACGAAATTTTCAACCGTCTCACCATTCTTCTGCTTCTCATCGAATAGTGTACCGATTGAGATTTCGGTGTCGTCATCGAAGAAGTTTGTCAGAAACATATCTTCCATGTCGTCCCAACTGCTGATACTCCCGGGCTTGAGACGACGATACCAGTCGAAGGCTGCTCCGCGAAGAGTGCCGACGAATGACCGCACCATAAGAGGTTCATTCCCAGAAATGATTCCTAAATGAGACTTAAAATATATTAAGTGTTGGGTAGGGGAACCCTTTCCATCAAACGGCGTAAAGTTGATTAAATTAAACTTTGCCGGATACGGAATTGATTCCCACTCCCTTGGGTATGGACATGGTATGCCGGACCTCTTCACTTCTTGAGCATTCATCAACGCGTTGATTTTGCTCTCCAAGTCCTTCATTTTCTTGTCTTCACTCGTACCTGTCTTCGAGTGGCTTCGGGGAGAGGTAACGTGGTCCTCTTTTGCATTATCATTCACGGGACCGCTTCCATTGTCGTTGTTGACAAGAGGGATATTTATGTTGACATTATTCTCTTCCCGTTCATTCTCATCTTGATTCTGATTATTGCGTCTACTGGGTTCTCCTTGGTGAATTGTCACTGCCGCAATTTGCTGGTCATGCATCTCTCTCATCCGTTGTATGGCCATCTCCATCTCGAACTTGAAACTTTCCTTCTGCTTAGCCAGGGCATCTTCAAGCATCTTGGTTACTTGTTCGGCGCTAATCATGAGTGACTCGTAAGGTTGCCCACTAGACGCCGTGTCATCGGATGCTATAGCCGAGTAGGAGTCTGAATCAGCATCTGACGCCTCCTCTTCCAAAGGAAGTCCCTTTTGCATTCTTTGGTAATTCTTTCGCCTATTGATCCCTGACCGCAATCGAGTCATGCGCTGGGACGCTTCGGCAAGTTGATCTGAGCTAGAGGGTCGTGTCGATTTGCCTCTGCTAGTCATATTAACAGACACTTCTAGGAATTCGTCCTCTTGGCGAATGAACTTTTTCCCACGAAAACACCTTGGCTTGGAAATCCTCTCGAACACCGAGACTCTCTTTGGGGTTTTAGAACAGCAGCATTCTGACAACACCGCCTTGATGATGTTGGCACACGAACAGTGAGGTTCCGTGTCTCGAGCATCTCTCTTTCGAGACTTACTCGCACCCCCAGCTCTATAGTACAACTCATCAGTTTGATAACTGGAATCATCATCAGACGAATGTGTTTTCCTCTGGGGATATGACGCTTTATTAGCATTTTCAAAAGTCGCTCATTCAAGTCTACGCTTTTGCGAGCGTAAAAACTTAACGGGCTCTTGAACTTCGACACGCAACCCGATGCGGTCGGTAACAGGGGCTTTCCCTTTGTTATCTTTTTTGGAGGGATTAACACGACCCCCAGTCTGGTTCGTCATTTGGGGACCTTTCAACGGTCCCAATCGCTCCTTGACAGGTGCTTTACCTCGGTTCTCCGGTAAGGGACCGAGACGACCTTTCAACGGAACCCTGGATCTAGAAGGACCCACGTTCTTACCTGACTCCGCCGTAGGTGCGGGGGCAAGGGAGACGGGATCTGGATTTGATGAAGGTTGGATGGCATTTCCGTCCACCTTTGTCTTAGGCGCCGGCTTTGCCTTTGGCACCCACACCTGCTTGTGTCTTGACGGATTCTTGACCGTCTCTTCTTTCTGCATCTCTTCCGCTTTCTGCAGAAGGACTCGGGCATGCACAAGCAATGCGCGGCGTTTCTTGATTCGCTCTTCGAGGGTTGAGCGAGTCCTCGTGACACGAACCCATTTGTTCGTTTCTGCCTTGGAGGAGGAGTTGGTTATGCGCAGTTGTTGCTCTTGGCGCTGTCTGGACTTTAGATCTTCATTGTAGCGGATCCCGTCCATCGATTCTGCGGCCTTGGCCAATTGTCATGCAAGGCGTTGGCGCCGTCTTTGGCGCGTCCTCTTTGACACAGCTGGAGCACCTTCAGTAGCCATCTCCTTGGCGGAGGAGAAGCCTTGCCTTCATCATTGATTTCATTAAAACTTCAAACGTTACAAATGAATTCAAATAACGAAAATAAAAAATTACAACTTTCTTGAAAATAAACACAAGATCCGTTTATCGTCTCTTGCTTGCGTGGGTCTTTAGCCTGTGACGGGGACGTCGATATCCGTGGACTACCTGGCAATCAGATCTGATCCAGAAAAATCGGGCAGAGCTTCGTCGATCCGCGAGGAGATCTAGAAACTTGAAGCGCCTATCTCGGATAAAGCGAGATATTTGCTCTTCTTAGGATTACCGACGAAGGGTAATGCTAAGGAACGGATGCGGGTGATGTAGATCTGATGAAGAACTCTCTTGTGTTGAAGTGCTCGATCACTCTTCACTCCAGCAGGGCTTCGCCAATTCTCCAAAAATCCAGATCCCCAAAAAGTGAGGCCTAAGGCTCCTATTTATAGGCAAGAGGGGGTACAGGGCGTCGGGACACCCCTGGGGTGTCTAGGCAAAGCCTAGACACCCTTGGGGTGTCTAGGCTTGGCCGAGACACCCCTGGGGTGTCTCGGCTTTGCCTAGACACCCCTGGGGTGTTTTGACTTTCCCGAGACACCCCGGGTGTCCCAGTTCAGCCTGAGACGCTCCGTTGCGTATGTTTGATTGTTTCCGCCGTAAATTCTTCGTCCGAACTCGGATTTGAGTGATTCCAAGTGTGTTGGAAGCCTGACGAAGAGTTCTAGCCGCTCTGATGGTTGGATTATCTGTAGGATGAACGAGATATGGAGGGCGTTGTTCCTTTTGTAAACACCGCAGGGTTCCCGATTAGCCCGTGCCTTCGTAGTTTGTCGATTTGCTTCAATCGTTCATCGACATCAATCGAACTCCTGTGGATCGGATAGTGACGTTCATCGTCGTTCTTTAACACTGAGCTGTTCGTGGAGACCTATGGGTAATTTTCGATACCTACAGAGACCACTTCATAAGTCGACTTATCAGGTCTGATAAGTCGAGTTGGCAGAGTGAAAAAAACATAACTCCAGTGCAGATCGTAAGTCGACTCGTGCACCACTGACAAGTCGACTTACCATAAGTCGACTTAGCCTTGTGCATGAGTCGACTTATGCCAGAAAATCTGGTTTTTCTGATTTCTCCACACATGGATGGCTGCATATTCGTATTTAATTTCTCTTCATCGATAACTGCAAGCGAAGGAAGGGGAAACAAACAAAAACAAAATTGTGTACATATACTGAACCTTGGGTAGTCATTAATTTTAGCGCAAATTACATGTCATTCACATGCAATAGATTAGTTAGGGCATAATTATCAATACCCTTTGAAATTACACAGGTAATGTAACGGGAGAAACATCAACAACTCGATCCGCATGTAAAATGAACTGAAGAGTAATGTGGCCTCAGGTCATTATTCAAGTTAACATGCACCTGAACTACTTATTTGTTCTAACTAGATTAGGCATAAAAACTTTGGGAATCACATGAGGAAGTTATCTTGAACATGATCATATGAAAAAGTCAAATATAAAACACCACAAAAAAATCGACTGTAATCATCTTAGCCTTAAAAGTTATATTAAGACATATCAGACATGCAAACTTCAGACATACTACGAAAGGGTAAATTTCTGCCTCCCCCTCCCCTGCAGTCAGGTCACATTTCTCATTCATAATCATAATAATATATCTTGGATTCAAACTGGATTCAGCCTACAAAATCTGGTGCAGACTTCTTCATAATTTATTCGAAAATGTACTTCACTTGAAGAGGATTTAAAGTTATAAAAGCCGCCTAACCAAATCATGATATTTTCCTTAAGTAACATTTTTTTACGTTCTAAAATAAAGACGTTACTATTGTATAGGATGATATATTTGTGGAGAATTCAGATTTTGGTCCAGATTTTGTGTCATAAGTCGACTCATGCACAGCCATAAGTCGACTTATGGTAAGTCGACTTATGGTAAGTCCACTTGTGTCTGTGCACGAGTCGACTTACGTTCTGTTCTAAAATTGTTGGTTTTGGTCTCTGGCAAGTTGACTTATCAAGATTGTTAAGGCGACTTACGTTTTGTTCTCCAGTTGTTGATTTTCGCTCTGCCAAGTTGACATATAGCCCATGTTAAGTCGACTTATAGTGGGTTTTCTGCACAGTTTGAGTTTCTATTTGGATTTTGTTTAGGTTTGTGTTTTGATATAAATAGGAACATAATTTTGAGGGTTTGGAAGGCTTGAATTAGGGATATTTGGAGCACAGAAAAGAGGTATTTTCTGAGCTATTGGTTAGGATTTTGTTTGGAGAGAATTAGAGATTTGTTAGTGAGATTAGTTGGTTGGTTTGAGTGATTTGTAATATCAGTTTGTACTCTTCTTCTCTATTTGTGAAAACCCCATCCCCTTCTTTCCCCGTGGACGTAGGCAACTTGCCAAACCACGTTAAAATTGGTTGTTTGTGTTTGTGGCATTACTTAGGTTTGTTTGGCCTTCTCTCGGCGTTTGGTTTGGTTCCTCGAATCATATCGATTTTGGCTTCCGCGCATAACAAGTGGTATCAGAGCACAACAAGTGGTATCAGAACTTTAGCTAAGCTTGGGCTAATTAGAGAAGTAGATCGCTTTGGAAGTTCGTCTAGGGCTTATGTTGGTGATAAATGTGAGATTTTTTCTATTTGTGGATCTTGTTTCCGTCGTGTGGGGTGAGATCTTTCAGAGGCCCTTGTTAGGGTTACAGTTGGAGGTAAACATCTCTCCTTTTCAGTTTGGATCTATTCTTCATTTGTTCCGTATTATTTTGTTGGTGTTTTAAGAAACATGGTAGAGAAAGAAGGAGTTATGAAGGGTACTTCCTGCGTGAAGACCGTTCAAAGTTTGAATATCCACTCTATAAAAATAGATGTGGAGAAGTTTAATGGCACAAATAATTTTGGTCTTTAGAGATGTGAAGTATTGGATGCGCTCAACGCGTAAAATTTAAAAGACACTTTAGAGTTGGACGGAAAACCGAACGACATTGAGGAGAATGTTTGGAAGAAGATGAATAGAATGGTGTGTGGTGTGATTAGATCTTATTTAACTCAAGATTTAAAATATGATGTGATCAATAAGACTTCGGCTAAGAAGATTTGGGAGATCTTAGAGGGTAAGTATTTGATAAAGAGTGTAGAAAACCGCTTGCATTTAAAAAAAAGGCTTTATCGCTTCTAATTAAAAAAAGTGGACCTCTATTGGTGGTCACATGAACCACTACACGAAGCTTCTTGCGGATTTGGCGAATATAGATGTTATGGTTAAAGATGAGGACAAGACGTTGTTATTGTTGAGTTCCTTACTCGATGAGGAATATGAGAGCTTTGTTCTTACTTTTATTAATGGGAATGCATCTCTTTTGTATAGTGAGATCACCGCTGTACTTATAAATTATCAACTTTGAAAGAAGAATAAGGAGACTTTAGCTGAGCCGGTAGCGGGGGCATTGGTCATAAGAGCAAAGAGTCCAAACCGTGATAGGAGATCGCAGTCTAGAGGGGGCACATCCTGGAGTTCCTAGGAATCAGTATGTCTTTTGTAAAAAGGATGGACATTAAAAATCTGAATGCCTAAAGTTGACAGATCGAGCCGGGAAGAATAAGAGAAAAGATATTCAAGTTTCAGACGTAAATATTGTCAAGGCTAGTGGAGAAAATTCAAATTCGGATTCTTTGGGCTACTCATTAGCACTAACATCAGTTTGTGTTACCGACTCTATAGAGTGAATGTTGGATTCGGGTGCCCCTTACCACATTTGTCATAGGAGGGATTGGTTCTCCAGCTTTCAGGAGTTAGAAAGAGGGGATGTCGTGTTCATAGGTAATGATCATGAATGCACTATTGATGGTATCGGTACCGTTCGTATTATGATGTGTGATAGGATGATTAGGGAGTTGGATGAAGTGAGCTTCGTTCCTTAGTTGAAGAAGAACATCATTTCACTTGGAGTTTTGGAGGTAACAGTCTATAGGGTGATCTTAGAGGATGCATGTTTAAATATCACATTTGGGTCCGTGATTGTGATGAAGGGTATCAGAAAGAAGAATTTATACTATTTAATTGAGAGCACGGTGATTGGTAGAGAATTGACGACTTCTTTGGGTTTGGCTAGACTGTGACATTTGTTGAGGCTGGTATATTTGATTGGTTATGTCGTGCATGGTTTGTTGAAGAGTGGTTTGACCTATAGTTTGAAATCCTTTGAGCATATTGGTATGAGCAAGAAGACTGATGTGTATTTTGGCACTTCTATCTATCGATCGATAGGTCTTTTAAGTGATGTTCATTCAGGCATTTGGGGGCCTTCCAAGGAGACATCATTGGGAGGTAATTGATATTTAGTTTTTATAGTTAGAGACTATTCTAGGCATTAGTGGGTTGCAACCAAGTCCTGTTGGTGTGAAGTTCTAGAAGTCAACAACAGATGGAGGAAGTGTATTGTCAGAAAGGTAATACGTCGTTCTGATTCTGGTAGGGGTTCTTTTCTGTATTTGTGCCGAGCTCACAGTAGTTTGAGATACTTCATTGGAAAGAAAATATTAGAACGACGAGATGAGATGATAGTTTTGATAGGTCGTTCCTTGCTGGAGGAGGATCGATGTTGGTTGTTGAGCATTGGATTGCAGATGAGTTTTAGAGCTTTGACATATTTGGGTCATCTTAGCCATAGGTTGCCAATTGCTATGTTTAGAGATTTTGGATCTGGTGGAGCTGCTTTAGATTTTGGGTTGTTTCAGATGTTTGGTTACCCAGTATTTGGTCATATCAAGGATGTAAGATTTGATCCGATAGCACATTTAGAATTCAGATGCGTGTTTGATTATCAGGTATTGACTTTTGATTTTGTTCTGAGTAAGTATGTCACATTTGACTTTCGACAGGTGGAGAGTGTTAATCAGATCATTGGGATATCACAGCAGGTGGAGGGTGATGCTACTTCACATTGGATGGATATTACTCCACATACTCCAGATCATATTGTATCGTTTGGGATTCCAGCTAAGGTGACACAGTTTGTGGATCATTTGGATTTAGATGCAGATGATGACTTGGTTGATTCTAATACAGCTGGTGGACATAGTTTGGATTTGGATATGGTCGTTGGTTCACCTTAGGTGGAGATGTTTGGTTTGTCTCACTTTAGAACCATTGGGAAAGCTATCAGCCGAAGATTTGTTGATAAAAAGTTAAGAACTCTTCTATTGGATTGAGGGCCTTTGGAGGCCATTTGGTGAACTACGTGAAGGCTTGATTCCTTAAGTAAGAGGATACGTAGACAGTCATTTATAATACAACCAGTTTGGTGAGTTGATACCGACATTTGGAGGGTGATCACATTCTCATTTGGGTCTCGACTTATTGTGGATTGAGTCCGTTGTCGTAGTTTTGTTTCACTTCGTACTGGACGCAACAAGTGGGACGTTTGGTTGGTATTGGTGTCAGCTCACTTTTGGAAAAACTTCGCCGAGGTGGAGATTTGAGGAGAATTCAGATTTTGGTACAGATTTTACAGATTTTGTGTCATAAGTCGACTCATGCACAAGCATAAGTCGACTTATGGTAAGTCCACTTGTGTCTGTGCACGAGTCGACTTACGTTCTGTTCTGGAATTGTTGGTTTTGGTCTCTTGCAAGTCGACTTATCAGGATTGTTAAGTCGACTTACGTTCTGTTCTCCAGTTGTTGATTTTCGCTCTGCCAAGTCGACTTATAGCCCCTGTTAAGTCGACTTATAGCGGGTTTTCTACACAGTTTGAGTTTCTATTTGGATTCTGCTTGGGTTTCTGTTTTGATATAAATAGGAATATAATTTTGAGGGTTTGGAATGCTTGAATTAGGGATATTTGGAGCATAGAAAAGAGGTATTTTCTGAGCTATTGGTTAGGATTTTGTTTGGAGAGAATTAAAGATTTGTTGGTGAGATTAGTTGGTTGGTTTGAGTGATTTGTAATCTCAGTTTGTGCTCTTCTTCTTTATTAGTGAAAACCTCATCCCCTTCTTGTCTCGTGGACGTAGGCAACTTGCCGAATCACATTAAAATTGGTTGTTTGTGTTTGTGACATTACTTTGGTTTGTCTGGCCTTCTCTCAGCGTTTGGTTTGGTTCCTCGAAGCACATCAGTTTTGGCTTCTGCGCATAACAAGTGGTATGAGAGCACAAAAATATTTGATTGCCAAAGGAATATAGGACTACATCTTTGTAAAAAACCCAGCATATCTAAATAGAAACAATAATAACTCCCTTAAAAAAAATCTATACAAGGGATAAGCATGCACTAAATCTCTAATATTGGGAAGTAAAATGTTGAATCCTTGTGTGCATGAACTCAATCATAACAAACTGAATCTTACCGTATTATTCAGAAATTTCTTTAAGGAAAGTAATTAACGTATGTTTCTCCTATAAATCAGTAATTAACGTATGTTTCTCCTATAAATCTTAGTGGGCATAGAGCCTGTGCAAATATCAAAGAAAAAACAAGAAGCCATTAACAAACAAATTCTTTGCTTTCTAAACATCTTCTCAAACTAAGTTTTTCTTCCTTTCTCAAAAAAATTTCCTCAATGAAGAAGGGGGTAGTAATCGTGGGAGCAGGCCCCGCAGGGCTAGCAATCGCGGCATGCCTCAACGTCCTCAGCATCCCTAATATCCACCTCGAAAAAGAAGATTGCTATGCTCATTTATGGAAGAAGAAAGCATACGATCGACTCAGCCTCCACCTTGCTAAGGAATTCTGTGCGCTTCCTCACATGCCACACGCCGATTCAACGCCAACATATATCCCAAAAAACCAATTCGTCGAATATTTGGACGAATATGTTGTAAGATTCAACGTCAATCCTATTTTCAACGTATCCGTCGAATGTGCAATGTATGATGAGTGTTCGAAGTCTTGGAGCGTGAAGACGCGTAATTTGGCGACAGGCGAAGAAAATGAATACAAGGCGCAATTCTTGGTGGTGGCGACAGGCGAGAACGCGCAAGGGATCATTCCAGATATTCCGGGGCTTAAGAGTTTTGATGGTGATGTGATTCATTCTTCTCGGTATAGTAACTCCGGTATGGAGATTGCTTATGATCTTACAAATTTTGGCGCAAAAACCTCTATTTCCATTCGGAGTCCGGTAAGCAACTTTTATTTTGTTTTGCATAAAAATATAGGTATTCATATCAAAATTATTTCTATTGTATGTGATCAATGGTATAGATGTATTTTTTTTTTAAATTCACGTCCTTCTATTTTTTGAGTTTGACAAAGGTCATGTGGTTTAAAAAAAAGGCGCCAAGAGGCATGAACCTATTCTTTTAAATAGAAAGGAATGAAATTAGAGTAATTCCTATACAAATTTCAAATTAGTAGTAATTAAATTTGTGTGGTTTCAAAAAAAGGCGCCAAGGGGCATGAACCTATTCTTTTAAATAGAAAGGATTCAAATTATAGAGTAATTCCTATACAAATTTCAAATTAATACTTCAAAAAAAAAGGCGCCAGGGAGCATGAAACTGTTCTTTTAAATAGAAACAAATGAAATTAGAGTAATGCCTACACAAGTTCAAATTAGTACTAATTAGATTTGTGTGGTTCCAAAAAAGGCGCCAAGGGGCATGAACCTATTCTTTTAAATAGAAAGGATTGAAATTAGAGTAATTCCTATACAAAATTCAAATTAGTAGTAATTAAATTTGTGTGATTTCGAAAAAGGCGCCAAGGGGCATGAACCTATTCTTTTAAATAGAAAGGATTCAAATTAGAGTAATTCCTATACAAATTTCAAATTAATACTAATTAAATTTGTTTATTTGTGCAGTTCCATGTAATGACCAAGGGGTTTATACGTTTGGGCATGACTCTTGTTCAATACCTCCCATTAAAACTCGTCGACAAAATTCTGATCGCTCTAAACTGCATTTACTATGGAAACCTGTCAAGGTATGGAATCCTCAGGCCCGAAATAGGACCGCTCGCTCTCAAAGCCCTAAAAGGTAGGTCTGCAGTTATCGACGTTGGTACAGTCAACAAGATCAAGTCTGGTGAAATCCAGGTAATCGTTTTATCATCCGAGTTATTTTAGAATTTCATCAGAATTGTTATGTTATGTGCACAGTAATCTAACCGCAAAGTTTGCAGGTTGTCAAAGAGCCTGTAATTCAGAATTGTTATGTTATGTGCACAGTAATCTAACCGCAAAGTTTGCAGGTTGTCAAAGAGCCTGTAATGGTGAACGGCAACCAAGTTACATTCAAAGATGGAGAGACTCATCACTTTGATGGAATTGTGTTTGCAACTGGTTATAGAAGCACTGCAAAGAACTGGCTGAAGGTATTCAACAATTTGTTTGTTTCCACTTTAACCCCCGATAAGCATCGTCAGAAAACCTGTAAAACTAACATCGTGAACTCTATAAACTTCATCTGTTACTTACTTGGATGATATTTACGATAAACCTGCAATTAAAATTTTCCAATTTTGACAACGGTGTAGGATGACAAGGGTTGGCTATTGAATGAAGATGGATTACCAAGAGAGAAGTTTCCGAATCACTGGAAGGGGAAGAACGGACTGTACTGCGTTGGATTATCAAAGAGAGGACTTTTCGGTATCGCGAAGGATGCTGAGATTACAGCACAGGATATTGCTAAGACTTTGAGCACTGAACGATTGAACGGTTGAGGACCAGATTACCTGCACTTGTGTTGTAGTTATGTAATAATTTGCTGTACTTTGGTATGCAACCGGCAGCAGAGGGAGGTGAGATGTACTTATGACATCCATTGTAATAATTTACATTGAGCACCCCCGAATAAAGTACCGACGAGAGATTCAGGCATTTTTTTCCATCTGATCGTACAATCATCTTCTTTCTGCTTGTATAGCATCGCCTTACATTAGAATAGACGGTCTACTCAGAACAACATAACTCGTTAGTTCAAAAGTTTTTTTTTGTCTTCTAATATCTCATCTCCTCTTTTCCTTTTCTACTTAATTCTTTTCCTTTCATCTCATGTGGATATCTGTCCCTTGTTACCAAAAAGACTTATTAAAAAAATTTGCAATACGTTCAGCAGCCACAGCTATACAAACCAGCCCGCTTCTTTCCAACGATTCAGAAGTATTTGTCCATGAAAGCCATCTTCACTTTAATTTATTTATCTATAAGTGAGCCACTTCATTGAGAAATGGGTAAATTTTACCATAACCATGTGAAGTTGGCTGTATTGAAACCCACCCACCGGTGGCGCTCATATTGAGCCACAAATTACCAGACTTCTCTGTCGACTACATAGTCAAAACATACTGATGGGTCCCATATGATTTGGACGCGTTTTCGAGTCCTGTTTGGATTCGGATGGGGGAGTTTCTTGGCTAGTTGGACTCCTGTTTGGATTCGAATTGGGGAGTTGTTTGGATTGTTGGACTCAAATTTGAGGGAGAGAGATTAGTGTTTCTAATCTTCTTCGTCTTCACTGTAACCTCTTGATAAATAGTGGATTGTCGATCTCGCCGGTTGTGGATGTAGGTATCTTGTCGAACCACGATTAATCCTTGCCTTTTCTTTGTGAGGTGGTTGCACATCCGTGTTTGTCACTACAACTAGTATCAGAGCTACTGTAGTTCTTCCTACTGGAGTTAGAGAAGATGGAGTCGAATTCTAACTCGGATGTCAGGTATTCAAAGGGTGCTTCAATCTACGGGATTTAGAAGTTTAATGGCCAGAACAACTTCTGTTTATGGCAAACACAAGCTAAAGACGTTCTCATCAAGGAGAAGCTTTACAAGGCGTTGAGAGGGGTAAAACCCGACAACATGGAGAAGGATGATTGAGAGGAGCATGACTTGAGTGCATGTAGCATTATTCATCTATGTCTATCAAAGGATATCGCCTACAACTTTCAGAAGGAGACTTCAGTTAAAGATATCTGGGATAAGTTGGAGAGTAGATATCAAAAGAAGAACCTCACGAACGTGCATTATCTGAAGAAGAGGTTATACAAGTATCGGATGGATCCAGGTAATTCTATGAGTGATCACATAAATGAGTTCATGAAGATTATTACTGATCTATCCAACCTTGATGATATTATCAAAGATCAAGATAAAGCTATTATCTTGTTGTGTACTTTGTCGAATTCTTATGATACACTAGTTGACACGTTGTTGTATGGAAAAGAAAAGATTTCTTTTGAGGAAGTTATATTGACGTTGTTGTCGAACGCTTCTAGGAAGCAGGATGCTAGTAAGGAGGAGCAGGGTGAAGGGTTGTATGCAAGAGGAAGGTCAGAGAAGACTGGAAAGAACAAGAGTCAGTCCAAGTCCCAGAACCGAAACGATGTCGAGTGCTACTTTGTAATCAAAGGGGTTACATGAAGTTTGATTGTCCGAAGCTAAAAGCTAAGGCCAATAAACAGGAGATGAAATCGGATAAGCAGGAAGAAGCATTAGTGGCTCAGGTTTCTTGTGAAGATGAGCCAGAGGAAGTTCTGTTAAGTATTTCACACAGTTATTTATCAGACGGTTGGTTGTTAGACCCGACGCATCCTACCATATGTATCCTCACAAGGAGTGGTTTTCTACTTACAGGCTGGTTGAAGGTGAAAACATCTTGATGGGTAACGATGTTACTTGCAAGACGGTTAGGGTAGGCACAGTTCGAGTTCAGATGTTTGATTGGGTAGTGAGAACTCTGACAGAAGTAAGGCATGTTCTATCTTTTCGGAAGAGTCTGATTTCTATGGGAACTTTGGACTCCAGTGGCTACAGGTTTGTAGGGGATAATGGGATTCTAAAAGTTCTTCATAATGACAAGGTGATGATGATAGGTAAACGACATAGTAATCTATATTTCCTTGAGGGAAAGGTGATTACAGGAGTTGTTGTGGTATCCCGGGTCAAGGAATCCGATTTGACATCTACTCGGTTGTGGCATATGCGCCTTGGGCATATGTGTGAGAAGGGTATGACCATTCTTAACAGACGTGGTCTGCTTGGCGGTGAGAAGATATCAAAGCTTGACTTCAGTGAGCATTGTGTCTTTAGGAAGCAGTGTAGGGTGAAGTTTGGCACTACAAGCATCACACCAAGGGTACATTGGTTTACATTCATTCAGATGTTTGGGGTCCAAGTAAAGTTAAGTCTTTGAGTGGAGTTAGGTGGTTCGTGACATTTATCGATGACTTCTCGCGGAGAGTTTGGCTATACACCATGAAGGAGAAATCTAAAGTCACCGATTTGATTATTAGATGGAAGACAATGGTCGAGAAGCATACTTACAGAGTTGTCAAGCGGATTTGGTCAGATAACAAGGGTGAGTACACCTCTGGTTCGTTGGAAGAGTACTGCAGGAAGCAAGGCATTGTCAGGCATTTCACAGTGTTGCGAACACCTCGGCAAAATGGAGTAGTGGATCATATGAATTGCACCCTACTAGAGGGAGCACGGCGCATGTTATCAAATTCTGGTTTGGATAAGTGTTTTTGGGCTGAAGCAGTAAACATGGCGTGCTATCTCATGAACTGTTCAATGAATACATCCATTGATTCGAAGACACCTATTAAATTATGGTTTGGTGCTCCCTTTGATTACAGTCATTTGAAAATTTTTGGTTGCCCTGCTTATTTTCACTTTCAGGAAGATAAGATTGATGTGAGAACCTAAAAGGGTATCTTTTTGGGTTATCAAAGTAGTATGAAGGGATACAAATTGTGGTGTCCTGAGTGGAAGAAATGTGTAATCAGTCAGGACGTGACATTCAATGAGTCAGCCATGCTATCAAAGAGTGTAGATGTAGGAGATATTAGCTCGGTTGGAAACACCAGTTTAGAGGGAATCAGGTTGGGTGGAAACGGTGAAGATTTTTTTGAGGTGGAATTCACAACTCCACCGATGTCTACTGATGAGCCAACAATAGAATTGGAGGTTCTGGATGAGGGGCCTATTCAGTAACAACAACAACCGTCCTTGGCAGGCGATAAAGAGAGAAGACCCAATGTGGGAAAGGCACCAGTTCGTTATGGTTTTGAGGATATGATAGCATATGCTTAATTTGTGTTTGGAGATGAGCATGTTACCTACAATGAGGCTATGAGAGGTGATCGTAGCAAGGAGTGGATGAAGGCTATAAGGGAGGAGATGAAGTCCCTTCATAAAAACCATACTTGGGAAGCACTAAATAGGAAGAAGTCAATTGGGTGCAAGTGGGTCTATACGGTGAAGGATGGTTTTCCAAGCTCCGGTGGAAGTACAGGTGTACGGTACAAGGTAAGATTGATGGCAAAAGGGTATACACAACTAGAAGGTGTTGACTATAATGAAGTTTTCTCTTCGGTCATGAAGCACACCTCTGTCCGGGCCCTTTTAGCGATGGTTGCGCGGTATGACATGGAGCTCGAGCAATTAGATGCAAACACTACATTCTTTCATAGAGATTTGGATGAGGACATTTATATGTCATAGCCCAGTGGATTTACAGTTGCTAGTAAGAAGGTTTATGTGTGCAATCTGAAGAAATCATTATATGGATTAAAGCAATCGTCGTGACAATGGCAGGTTGATGGTTCTTTCATCTATTTTGTTGCTTTACGTTGATGATATGCTTATTGTCTCACATGGTATGGTGGAAGTCAATAAGCTGAAGAAGAAGTTGAGCTCCGAGTTTGAGATGAAAGACTTGGGTCCTGTGAAGAAGATACTTGGAATAGAGATTGTTCGAGATAGGAAGAAGGGGATGTTGTGCCTTTCTCAAAGGCGATATGTGGAGAAGGTGTTGGCTCGTTTTGGGATGCAAAACTCGAAGCAAGTTAGTACTTCGTTGGCTCCTCACTTCAAGTTTTTAGATCTTGCACACGCGGTCAGCTTGGTTAGTCGATATATGGTAAATCCGGGTAAACAACACTAGCAGGCTGTCAAGTGTATTTTACGGTATCTTCAAGGATCGTTGGATGTCAGTTTGTTTTATTCGAAGATTGGAGAGTCACATGTGAGAGGGTTCATGGATTCGGACTATGCGGGTGATTTGGACAGGCGTTGGTCCACCAGTGAGTATTGTTTTGTTCCTGCCGGCGGTCCAATCAGCGGGAGGTCTATGTTATAGTCTATTGTAGCATTGTCTACTAAAGAGGCAGAGTACATGGTAGTAAAAGAGACGATTAAGGAAGTGGTGTGCATATGTGGCTTGGTCCATTGTGCTCGCATCAAGCATATTGACGTCCAATTTTATTTTCTCCATGAGATAATTGAGAGTGACAAGATTCGACTGACGAATATTGACACTAAGTAGAACCCGACGGACATGTTGACAAAGGCTATTCCAACAGCCAAGTTTGAGCATTGTCTCAACTTGATCAATGTTCTTCAGTGTTGAGGCCCTTCGGGGCGATTTGATGGTGATGGTTGTTGAAGAGATCAGAGGTTACTTGGGTAATGAAGACTATTGCTGGCTTACCAATTTCGTCAAGGTGGAAATTTGTGAAGTTGACTGTATTGAAAGCCACCCACCGGGGCTCATATTGAGCCACAAATTGTCAGACCTCTCTGTCGACTACAAAGTCGTGGGTAACCAGTCGTGAGTCTGTTCGTTCATGTAATTTGATATTTCCCATATAGTTCTTCTATTTTTTTTAGGTAACCAGTCGTGGGTCTGTTCGTTAGCAGGCTCAAATATGGTTTTTGTTGGCTCTCCTACTATCTTAGGAATGCTCTTCATTCCTTAGATTTGTAGTAGTTTGAGTTGTCACTACCTTATCTCTTTTATTTTCTCTCTTTTTGCTATCGAGAGCTAGGGAAGTGAAGTTGATGTCGTCTAGTTGGTGACGACAAAGGTCCTCTCCCCACCGATCACATCCACTTTCGTTTCCCCTGCTCCCAATTTATTTGTTTCATTTGATTTCATGTACAAATGGTGTTACATTTTCTTTTCATTTATATATATATATATATATA
>NC_033802.1:4095089-4106559 GCF_001876935.1 Asparagus officinalis
GAACAGGGTACCTCACCCTGTTTTTAGCTTCAAAAAAAATTTGTTGGGGGTTCTTTTCAAAGTTCTAGAGGTTTACTATAAAATGGTGAAAATTCATGAGGATTTACTGAATTGACCCCTTTTTATCTGAGTGATAATAACATAGTCCTACCTGAGAAAGTTCATGATCATGAGGTGGAGAACCATACTTCAGATTACAAAATGTGCAAAATCTAACAAAATGTGCAAAATCTAACAAAATGTGTCTTGTTATACAAAGCTTTCTTGATAAGTTGATTTAGTAATCACCATGAATTCCTTGTTGTCTTTTGTACAAAAGAAAACAAAAGCGTGCAGTTAGGAGAATTAGCATCATACGAAGTAAGGTAACTATTTTCTTATTGATCTTTTACATGCAAGAAATTGCAGTCCTAACAAAGGAAAGAACAACCGAGAGGAAAGAGTTGAATGGGGGGTTTATTGTAATTTATCTTTTAATAAATACAAGGACCTCTATTTCATGTCTACGAGGATAATATAATTTTTTTAGTAGATGTTAAAAAAGAAAAATGGAAATTTTGAAGTTCAATTGCCATGTGATTAGCCACCACTAATCACACGGGACTACTAGTGCCTTGAATTTTAAAAATTATATTTTGTAAAATCGACCAAAAAGGTTAATTTTGCTAATTAAACCCAAAAAAGTTTGATTTTGCTAATAAAGTTTTAAAAATGGTCTTTTTTTTAAAAAAAATCCTATAATCATTAACAAAAAATTAACACCCAAATTTTAGTAGATGTTAAAAAAGGATTTGGTTTATAACTGGAATAAGTTGAGAAATAAATGCGGGGACCAATTTGAGTATGAGGTTGTAGTATAAAGACTAAATAGTTATCATATGAAGTTTGACAATTACTTTCTTATGAAGAAATTTTCACTATAGACCCTCAACCACATTTTATCATAAAAATCGACACTATCTCTTTTTTATTAGCAAAATTGACCCATTTTCTGTCACGTCAACTTCGTGACCAGAAACTGGGTCGATTTCTAAAAAAATACATTTCTTAATTAGTCGGGGTTTACAACCCCGACTAATTAGTATGTGCTCGAGACGCCGATTCAAGTCTTTGCAAAAAATTAGCGGGGTTGCCAAACCCAACCAAAATTATTGGGTTTGGCAACCCCAACAAATTTTTTCGTGCTAAATTGGTCGCGGTTGGCCAATTTAGAGCTCCAATTGGCCGATCCCCAAATAGTAGGGGTTGACAACCCCGACTATTTGGCGGAGACTTTTAAAATTAGTCCCTCAAATAGTCAGGGTTGGCAACCCGATCCATTTTGGTTAACAACCCCTTAGAGCTGCTTCTAATTAGTCGGGGTTGCCAACCCCGACTAATCAGAAGTTCATTTTTTTCAAACGACCCAATTTCTGGTCATGATGCTGACGTGACCAGAAACTGAGTCGATTTCACTAAATAAAAGTGAAATGGACCGAATTTTGGGAATAAATTAGGGAATGAGACTGTTTTGAAAATTTCTCCACTTTCTTATTGATCTTTTACCTGCAACAACTGCAATCCTAGCACAGGAAAGCAAAATCGAGAGGAAAGAGTTAAATGGGGGTTTACTGTAATCTATCCTTTTGAAAAGGACAAGGACCTCTACTTCATGTCTATGCGGATAATATGATCATTAACAAAAAACTAACACCCAAAATTTAGTAGATATTATAAAAGAAAATGGTTTGTAACTGAGGTGTAGTACAAGGAATAAGTTGAGAGGAAAAAAAATGCGGGAACCAATTTGAGTGTGAGGACATAGTATAAGTACCAAACTTTTGGTAAATTAACCCCCGCCCCCCGCAAAGGAGAAAAACCCAACCCGATCCAGAAACAAAAAGAACACGAAAAAATCAAGAATTTCCTGACCTGATAGAAATTCTGAAAATTAAAGCAACCCCTAAAAATATCAAAAATCACAAAGAGCTGCCAGCAAGCTTGAAAGTTGTACATAGCCCTTAACTTCTAAATATTGTAAACAACACCTTGAAATTTTAAAATAGCAAATAACTCCGAAAATATGAAACTTGCAAACAATACTTTAATATTTAAAAATTAAAAATAAGACAATAAAATTCCAAAAATAACAAACAACCCCGAGATAAAATTATAAATTGCAAACACCCCTACAAATTTTGAAAATTACTAATGGACCCCTAAAAATCTAAAATTTACAGACAAATATTATAGAATTGTTTGCAATTTTCTTATTTTAAGCGGTTGCTCACAATTTAGAAAATTTTAGGAATTTTTTTGCAATTATTTAGGAAGTTATTAGTAATTTTTAAATTATTAGGGGCTCTATTTCTTTTTCATTTTTAAGAGATTATTTGTTATTTTCTGATTTTTTTTCTGTTCAGGCAAAAAAAAAAAAGTCATATTTTTAAGTTGGGGGTTAGGTGATAAAACTTGGATATTCATTTAACTATGTGTGAACTAATGGTGCTAACTTTTTTTTTTTTTTTTGACAAAAGCTATTAGGAGTTTAGTGATCATAGTTTTCAAGATTTTGAAAGTTCAGTGTCAAATGCACAAACTTGGGCTTTAAGTGTCAAATGCGCAAACTGCTGAAGTTTTAGTGAAATTTACTTTTGGGCAAAAATACCATCATCATCCAGATCAAAAACATAATGCTTTAATTTAGCTCATATTCAATATATCAGTGTATTGTATAAGCACATCTAGTTCTCTATATAGTACAAATACAAATAATTGATATGATGTGTAAAGGAGGGTATATTCAATGGGAAATTTCACATGACCCTCCATCTTTTGGCCTATTATCAGTTAACCCCTAAAGTTCAGAAAGGATTCATAATCTCCCTATTATCGTACTAAAGGCATAATGGAGGTCTTTTGAAACATATAAAAAGTTACGGGGGATTTTCTAAAAATAATGCTGAAATTTTGAGTTTTCTAATAGTAGGGAATTTTCTGAAAAATGATATCCAAATTGATAGAAAGAAGTGTGTTGAAAAAATTGCGAACACTCCGGGTGTTATCTAAAAATGGATCAAAAGATAGGCGGTTATGAGAAATTTATATGAAGCAATAGACAATGTGATATTAAAAAAATATAGTGCGAAAACAAGAAATAATGCAAATAAAGTAATTTCAATCAAAAGATAGGCGGTTATGCGAACAAGCATGACTTCAAGCAATCTCCATACCTGCATTTTTTTTAATCTGATCACAAAAGCGTCATTTCAGGACCTTTTAATTTCTTCGTTGTGTAGAAGAAAGGGAGATCGATGCATGGAGATATAACGGAAAATAGTAGTCGGTGTTTTCACTCATTTTTGGTAAAATATAATAATTATTAGAAAAATTCCTTGGGGATCCCAAATCATGGGATCCAAGGGGGGACAGGTGAGGTGTCAATCCCTAGGTGCATGATCTACTGTTCATGTACCCAGGGGTTGACACCTCACCTGTCTCCCCTTAGGTTCCATGATTTTGGATCCATGTAGAACAACTCTAATTATTATTACAGCCAATGGTTGATTGTATACCATTAATCTGATGACGTGTGTAGCTTTGTTTGATTTGCTGCCAGCTGTGAAGCAATGTGTACGTAGAATCATTCTGCTTCGTATGGTTCATTCAATTAATCTATTTTCCCCTCCAATGTGAAGCAATGTGTACGTAGAATCATTCTGCTTCGTATGGTTCATTCAATTAATCTATTTTCCCCTCCAAAGTTAAATAAAGTATTGACAACTCGATTAAGTAATGATAATTCGATTTTTTATTTATAGTTTACTCAATGTTGGGGAGGATTCGTCACATTGACAACCTGTCAAATGAACCCTCTCGCAGAACGTGCCCTCCGGATCTTATGTTGAAAGAAAGCAAGAAGTCACAACAAATAAAAGAAAACTTTATAAGAAAAAAATATAGAAGAGAGAATACCAAAATTTTAACGAGATTCGGCAACTTGCCTACGTCCTCGGGAGCCATACAAGAAATTTATTTTGAATATTAAAGAAGATTACAAAGCTTGCAAAGAAGAGCAATCTCTCTTTTCAAAGGCGCTGGATTTTTCTTCTGAAAAATCGCTGCTCAAATTCTCTACAGGAACGAGCTCTTAAAAAACGTGTCCTAAAAACGCCTTAAAAAACGCTCGGGAGAATTCTCTCTGAAAAAACTCGCTATAGGAGTCGGCGGAAAAATTCTCGGCTGAAGTTCGCGACCATGTTCCCTATTTATAGGAAAACCTTAAAGTCAAAAAGCACTAGTGGAAAACTAGGTATCCTTGACGGGCAATCCCATCAAGAATGCCTAATTCCCCGTCGGCGATATATCTCCTTGACCGTTAGCCGTCAAGGATAAGCCGTCAGTAATAGTCCCGTCAGAGAAGAATTATCCCTGACGGGGAGCCGTCAGTAATGTATATTACTGACGGTAATCCGTTGAAGGCAAAAGCAATCAGCAATAATGAAACATCACTAACGGCAATCCCATTAGCGATGTTATAAACATCTCTGACGGGTATACCGTCAGCGATGTTTATCGCTGACGAAAAATCGTCAGCGATGAACCCAACAACACCGACGGCAAGCCGTTCGCGATGGTTATCGCTGACGACAAGTCATCAATGATAATTTACTATCGCTGACGGGATTGTCGTCAGCGATGTTATAACCATCGCTGACGATAAAACCGTCAGCTTTGCACATCGCTGACGGTTTACCCATCAGCGATGTTTATCATTAGCTAAAAAAAATATTGCTGATTTCAATCAATTCCATGTACATACAAATCTGCAAACAACGATATTTCTTGCACATTCCAAAACATCTTGAAATATGTACAATTCAAATTTCACAAACATCTCGTATCCATTCAATTTTCACAAACATTCAAAATATGTACAATCCAAATTTCACAAACATCTCGCATCTATTCAATTTTCACAAACATTCGAAATATGTACAACCCAAATTTCACAAACATCTCGCATCCATTCAAATTTCACGATAAGTTCTAAATCCACAAAAATTTCCACAACAAACCATACAAGCATATATCTCCAATATAACTTTCACGATAAGTTCTAAATCCACAAAAATTTCCACAACAAACCATACAAGCATATATCTCCAATATAAAGATGTCCAATAAACCATACAAGCATATATCTCCAATATAAAGATGTCCAATATACAAACACGAGTTTAGGATATAACTCAATAAGATAGGTCATCCATCCTATCCATGTCATCGTCAGCGTTGCCATTGGCGGCTCCATCCCTACGACTCGTGCTCCCAATAGCATCATCTCCACTCTAACAACAAAATAATTTAAATTTAGAATCACATAATATTGTGTGTAATCATGTTTTACATATATAATATGTATGCATGTCTGCTACTCTCTCCACTACCAGTAAATGCCTTTTGAGAGGCCAAAAAGTTCATAATCTGGCTTTGCACCCGAGTAGGAACCCGTCTTCTACAAGATTTCATTATTTGCTTGGAAACTATAGCAAAAGTAGCAGTAGGGTGGATCACTTGCATAAGCTCCTCTTGAATATCCTCCCACATCTCCTTGGGAATCTGACCATCTAAAGTATTCATCACAGAGGAAACAAGATGCATCACCTGCTGAGTGCAATCCTCCTGCATCATGTAAGAGGGCCCCGAGGGCATAGTCGATGGCGTAGAAATCGGCAGAGGCTGGAATGGTGTAAACACCCTCTGAGCTCCAACTCCGATCCATCTGGTCCTCCCCTTTTTGGGAAGTCAACAAACTAAATGGCTCACATTATAATTATGCTCTCTAGTTAGGGGCTCTTGGCTCTGTACAACAACCTCAGCATATATGTTTTCCAGAGCTTCCTAAAAGACAAAAAAATGAATTTAAGAATTAGCATTTCAAAAATAAAAGATATATTTACCTGAATAAGTAAAATAAAAGATAAAGTTTCACAGTGGGATAATATTGACAAATAACAGAGGGTATCAGTAGTTTTTTGTCCAAATACTAAGACATGAAGAAACCCACAACTGAGGAGGCTAAGCGCTAATAAATGTTTGAAGGGTGTTTTGTGCAACATAAAAGTACTACATATGAAGAAGGGTTTATGTGCAATTTACTCTCCACCTAATGTTGTCTATGAAGTTGTTATACTCTGTAACTGTATTGCATACCTCCTCCTCCTCCTTTTTATTTTTTATTTAAATAAGCAAGATGGAACCACTAGATATTAAGTAATATTAGAAGTTCAGTAAAAAAATTGGATTATATTTGGAATGTATGTCATTTCAAAAATTTTCATTATTTATTTATTATTATTATTTTTTGGGATAGTCTGAAATGAGAAGAAGAGTGCAAACAGTAAATTCCCAACAAAAGAACAAGCTAATAAGAGCTAAGATAATTCAATAATTTCAAGTAATAATTATTGTTGAATTAGATAACCTGCATTTTCTTGGCTAATTCTAGCTTTTGTTTCTTATTCTCATTGCCATCGTACCCCTTCTTAAAGTGAACCATCGTCCTTCTGTGCAGTTCTGGCAGCGGGATAAAGAGAGCATTCTAAGATTTAAAATTTTATTTATTAGTTTTATTTATCAAATATTCTAGGAAGCGGAGAGAATATATATAGAAGACTAAAAGACTTTATACTGTTGTCCTACAAAATTGATCCTCAATCTGGGCAAATGAAGTAGTCCCCGTATGATGATCATAATCTTTCTTCTATCGATTTAGTTTATTTCTCTGACATTTTTTCTTCAACATGAACAAAGAGAATTTTAGTACAAGCTGTAATATATAATAAAATATATCACTAGTTTCAAATAAATAACTTGAATCTAATTAACTACTATACATATTTACCCGGTGCTCCTCTTAGCCCCACAATACTATAAGTGCAACTAAATGCTCAGGCTCAACCCTCTTATCTCGCTTGTATATCCTCTCCCAGTTGTGACTGAAATAATCATAGCATTTCTTCTTTATCTCATGTCTCCACTCCCGAAGAGAATGCTTGAACTTTCCCATGTATCCAAATAAAAATTCTCACCCTACGGGATTGTCTTCGATGTTGAAATAACTCTAAATATTAATATATAGTTAAGCATGAATAATTGGCAAAATTATAAAATAATTTATCTAAATAGAGGAATTTACCCAACAATCTCGATATATACTCTCCAGGACATGAAAGGGCTGCTCCTCAGCCTCGTAATAAGGATTCACATTATCACTCCTCCGTATCAAGCATCCAAGATATGACGAGCTCATAGATCATCCTTTTTTGGCTGCAGTTCCTCTCTAATGTTCAATGCAGTTAGATCTTAACGAGCTCGTAGATCATTCTTTGATTTATTAGCATCTTGCAATAGTGTGGACTAAATATTATCACAAATATTTTTTTCAATATGCATAAAGTCCAAGTTGTGACGTATTTTTAGCTCTTTCCAATAGGGAAGTTGAAAAAAATGCTAAGTTTTGTCCATCCTGAGGGAAATTTTATGACTTCAGCCCCATCACTCACCACTTGTGCTTGTCTCTTTCGTTTTGGTATCCTTTTGTTAATACGCAAGTTTCTTACTCCAAGTAAATTCTTCTTTTGAATAGCGCTTCTTTCCAAACCTGACAGTGGGGAACCTCTCAAGTAAATGTACAATCTGATCTCTACCTAATGGACACGGAGCATCTCTCTTCTCAACAATACCATAAAAAACTTGCTCCATTTTTTTGTTTTGTACCTGTGTTTTAGGTTCAACCACCTTTTGTTAGACCAACAACAAAACTTTCGACTGTGCTGCAGATAAAGACCTTTGAATTCTGGACCACACACTGGACACGCATATGTTCCCTTTGTAGACCAACCTAAAAGATTCGCATAGGCTGGAAAATCATCAATTGTCCATAGTAAAATACCACGTAGTCTGAAAGACTTCTTTGCATGAGTATCATATGTCATAACCCCTTCAGTCCAGAGTTGTTTTAACTCATCAATTAGCGATTCTAAAAACACATCTATGTCATTACCTGGTGCATGCTTGCCCGGTATCAATAATAAAAGTATCATATACGGTTGTTTCATGCAAAGTCAAGGTGGTAAGTTATAAGGCGTTAATACAATAGGCCCTGTAGACCAACTAAAACTCATAATCCCAAATGGATTGAATCCGTCGCTAGACAAACCTAGTCTAACATTCTTGCACTCATTCGCAAACCAAGGAAAAGTTCGATCCACATGCTTCCACGCCTCTGCATCGGCCGGATGTCTGATTTTACCATCATCTATATGTTCTTCCATGTGCCACCTCATTTGCTTAGCAGTGTCTTTATTCATATACAACCATTTTAGCCTTGGTATTAAGGGAAAATGACAAAGGATCTTTGCTGGAATCTTCTTTTGCTTAAGCATAGACATTGTCGTCCCATGTGTTGAATAATTTTTGTGTTATACCCACCGTGATACTCTACAAATTGGACACTCCTGGAGATCTTTGGTATCCTTAAAGTAGAGGATACAATCATTAGGGCATGCATCGGTTTTATTATAATCAAGTCCTATAACGGAAACAATCTTCTTTGCATTATCATAATTTTCTGGTATGCTTTCTTTTCCATTTGGAATGACTTTTCTCAGCAACACAAGCAACATATTAAAATATTTATATGTCATTCCTCTAAGAGACTATATACACAAAAGACGCAGCATAAATAATAATCTGGTGAACTCGGTGCAACCCTCATACAGATCATATTCATTATCGACTATTAATTTCATTATCTGCGTCAGCTCCTCATGATCAGTCACGCCTCCAACATTTCCTGTAACATCAGCATCTTCAGCTTGATCTATATTAGGAACTGTTAACATATTAGAGAGCATCGTATGTGTATCATCTATTCTAGTATCATCTATTCTCCCATTGGACGTAGCGATATCCGCCATCAGTTCCATTTCTTCAAGACATCCTTCCACATGAAACGTTTAATATTTGTACTCCTCATAAAATCCTGATATTAAGTGTTTCTGTAAATCATTTTTATCCACCAACGCCTTATTTTTACACTAACAGCAGGGACAATACACGACATCACTATTTAACTTCTGTGGGTCTGCCAAGACGTACTGTATGAATTGATTTATTCCATCTTTATATCGACTATCCCTCCATCTATCAATACGAGGAATATTGATCCATGGTTTTTCAGGAACTATCCTCATCTGTATGATATTAAGCATAATTAGATAATGTGAATTTTTATTAGTAACACATCAAATTAACGGTTGTGTGATATTAACTTTCTTCACGACATCAAGGAAATTCAAATTATAATAATCTCAGAGGGAAAATTGTCAGAACATAAATTATGTAGGAGAAAAATCTAACACTTATATTTTTAATAAGATACTTTAACGGCTGTCATAGAAAATGGACCAATCCCATTAGGAATATAGTAGTGTCTACTACTACCTTTATATACTTTATGTATTTTTATTTCTTAAAAATTTCGGCAATACCTACTCACTGTTCTCTAAGTACACAGTGCGAATGTTATAATACATATCAATCAATGATTATAGATCGATACGCAAAATGATATATGCTTATTGTACACGGAGAACAATGTGGTACGTGTTATCAAAATTTTTAAGGAATAAAAATACATAAAGTATACAAAGATAGATGATACACTACTGTATTCCTAACCTGTACGAGAAGGGGACTCCTCCCCGAACAGACCTAATAATTATTGCATGTAGATCATGCTCCTAACATAAATTACGCTATTCTCTTTAGATATAAAATGTTTTTTCACATCCAACTAGAATTGCGTGAGTTTATATCAGAAGAGATTCACATCCAACAATATTAGACGGGAAACTAGGGGTAACGACTTCCGATTCATAAAATCATGATAAATAACACAATACAATCTCGATATATCTAACTAATCAAAATTTTCTATTAATCACTCTAGATATGTATGACAGGAAAAGTTTGTTACTCGTTATGTAGGATCAGAGGATTATAACTTGTAATCATCCACAAGAGAATAAATTAACCACAAGAGAATAAATTAATAGAACATGGTTGTACTTTTATTGAGGGTTGATTTTGAAAAAAAACATAGTCAGTTTGAATTGACTATTTATTATGGTTCCATAGTTACAGATAGACCCTCAACAGAATTCTATTTTTATAGATAGATCTTTTTAGTAAAAATCTATTAATTACCTCAGATAGATTCCTAAAAAGGATCAAACTTTTTCACGTACGAGGTCTACTTGCAACAATGAAACTACAAAGATAATAAGTTTGATGAATCGTGATAGTATAGATCAAAAGAAGAGGGGAAAGAGGGGAAGCTAAGGTGTCATTGTTATAATTGGTCATAATCACAGTAAAAGCATGCATTGAATCTCCGTAAAGACCTAGAAACTCAATTAGCAGCTGGTCAACCGTATCATATCAAACACCAGCAAACACGACTAATAAGTGGGATTAACATGCTAATGATGAATTACCACCATTTACACACACACACACACATAGATAAATATGATAATAGGTTTATCGCAACATTCAAAAAGTAATATAATTAGTTTTAATTTATCATCTCCTAGCTACTGTTTCCACTCTTATATGTCTAACTTTTTCAGTTAAGATAAAGGCTAAATATCAGTAAATCCCCATTAACTTTGGGACTATTATCAGATAACCCCCCTTCCCCCTTAATTTTCAAAATATCAGAAAACCCCCTTTATTTTGATCTTCATATTAGGAAAGATAATTAAACTTAGGCGTCAACATTAAAACCCATCAATATCCAATTTTGAACTGAAAAATCAAAAAGGACCAAAATTTACCGCTTGGATCTCCTACACTGCAATCCAAGAAAACGTAAGACCCGCTTGGATCTCCTGCACTGCAATCCAAGAAATCAAATCTCAAATCAGAAACAACAACAAAACGAAAAAAGTTTAACTTCAAATCAATTTATGAACTAAGCACTAAGCATTATCCATAATGTGCACAATGTTTGATTAGAAAGCTTTCTACTGATACTCAAAACTTGATGGCAATCAAAACATGGGAAAGATGGTGAGAAAGTCAAAGGTTCCAACAAGCACAAAGCATCTGATTCATCTACATCCTAATAAAATTAGTAAAGCCCTATGACGACTACACAGTTTGCACACACGTCTAGGCTACATTTTGAAACCCTGGTAAAGTTATGGAACTATAGGCTAAGTTTGGTAGTTTGATCTCCATGTAATTTAGGATAGAGCAAGCTGATCAATGTAAATGACATTTTTATTCGCAATCAACCATTTTCTCCTCATTAATTCTGCGAAACCCTTTTCAACCAAAACATCAAAATGCCCAAGTGGAATGTATTATAACAATATGATTACTCTCTCCTCAATTAAGAGATTGCTAAAATTAACTT
>NC_033802.1:4114110-4131184 GCF_001876935.1 Asparagus officinalis
TACGATTATACTATATGTCTAACTTTTTCAGTTAAGATAAAGGCTAAATATTAGTAAATCGTCATTAACTTTGGGACTATTATCAGATAACCCCCCTTAATTTTTAAAATATCAGAAAACCCTACGATTATACTATATGTCTAACTTTTTCAGTTAAGATAAAGGCTAAATATTAGTAAATCGTCATTAACTTTGGGACTATTATCAGATAACCCCCCTTAATTTTTAAAATATCAGAAAACCCCCCTTATTTTGATCTTCATCTTAGGAAATATAATTAAACTTAGACGTCATCATTAAAACCCATCAATATCCAATTTTGAACTAAAAAATCAAATAACGACCAAAAATTACCGCTTGGATCTCCTGCACTGCAATCTAAGAAAATATAAGACCCGCTTGGATCTCCTGCACTATAATCCAAGAAATCAAATCTCAAATCAGAAACAACAATAAAACCTAAAATCATAACAAAAAATTATAAAAAATCAAAAAAAAAAACAAAGGAATCATACGCGAGATCCGGCAAGAGATCGATACGAGTCTGAGCGGGGGCGGTGTCGCGGCGAGCTCCGAAGTCGACTGAGGTTCGGCGCCTCGACGCACGGTGTCGCGGCGAGCTCCGAAGTCGACTGAGGTTCGGCGCCTCGGCGCACGGGCGGTGGAGTCGGAGAGGAGTGGGAGGTGATGGTGAGGGCAAGGCTGGCCGTGAGGGTGATGTGAGAGCTGGCGACGAGTCACTGAGCTGAGAGAGGGGATGTCGAGGGCGGTGGTGAGTCACTGAGGTAAATTAGGGTTTTACTGTGGTAAAAATAACGGGGCTGGTAAAAATATATATATTCAACATTGCTGACGGGATACCCATCAGTGATGTTCATTTCCTGTCAGCGATTTTTATATCGCTGACGATAACGAAAATTTTGTGATGGCAAAATCACTGACGGTAATTCCCGTCAGCGATGTAAACATCACTGACTACTTTATCCCGTCAGCGATGTTGCCGATAGCGAAACCTGGTTTTCTACTAGTGAAGGCAGATTCCAATATGTCTTTTTCTGCGAGTTCGCCTGATTGTGAAGCTTGCCTGTATGACTTATGTTCGACTAAACATAGTCAAGCTCGCCTGAACTACTGGTTCGCCTGAACTTAGCTTCGAGCTTCGCCTGAGCTTCCAAGTTCGCCTAAACTATCAAGTTCGTCTGAACTATCAAGTTCGCCTGAACTTCCACGTTCGCTTGATTTCTTAACTTAGAGAAATCTTTTTTTTTTTTGCATGCTTGTTTTAAGGTTTAGGTCTACACTTGAAACCAACAATCTCCTACTTGGAGACCAAACCTCCGTCAATAAGCTCTCTTCAACTTAGCAAGCACCTTCTCCTACCCGGAGAATCTTTTTCTTCAATTTAATATATTTCTCATAGTGTGGCTCCGCCCTCATCTCCTACGCATGAATGCCAATTGAAGTTGCGCATAACTCTAGTTTCTGAATGGTCACTACCTTTGTCAATATAACTGTAGGATTTTGGCTCTCCAAAATCTTCTCTAATAGTAACTTCTCATCCTCTATCAGCGAGCGTATGAAATGGTAACGTACGTCAATGTGCTTCGTTCTGGCATGATATAATGGGTTCTTAGCAAGGTGTAACACTCTGGCTATCACAATAAAGAATCTTTAGAAGGGAGTTTCATGAGCGTTTTTAGTACTTTTATATGCTTGTGCAGATGCTTTTATCATATGAAAGTATACTAGAGTTGACATTAATATTTAATTTATAATTTCTTATGAAATCTATCAATGATTAGGAACGAACTTCATATTCTCTTTTGTATTGTTTAGTATACTTTTAACCAATCATTTTGCCTTATTAGTTTTAAATATTCACCTTCATTGTATAACATTATTTTAATATTTTTTACTTTTGTAACACTGTACTTTTTCAAGTAAATCTTGGTATCATGTTAGTCAAAATAATATAAAATTTTAAAGTAGCTTTAAATTATATTTATTTTCTATCAATTTAAATATCAACATGAAAATTTAAATTGGGTGTAGCTCATTTAAACGAATGTCAAAATAAATAAATAATCGCAATATTAAAGTTTAGAGATAAAAATGAGTATAAACTATTAAAGTGGAACTTAGGAACAAATTTTAGTTAGAAAATAATCTAAAAATATTTAATTATGGTATTTAACCACGTGCATTACACGTGTATAAAACCTTGTGTGTGTGTGTGTATGAGAGATATGGGCATGCTTGGTACCAAACACAAATTTTATGCTTGGTAGTGAGGTGGCACAATCCCCTCAACTCATTCAAATGGGGGACCACATTTACATGGGTTGAGGAGTACATGTCGATATGCAATCATTTGAATGAGTGGAGAGGATTATGTCACTTCACTACCAAGCACAACTTTTTGTGCTTGGTACCAAACATACTCATTTTTCTCTCTCTCTCTCTCTCTAATATATATATATATATATATCAAGATATAAATAATATATTATATATATATATATAATCATATATATAAAATAAGTAGAGATAGTAGTACAATAGCGGAAAAAGTGAATCTAAAAGGGACACCATTAAAGATCCCACCAAAAAAGGACGGCCTAGAATCACATTAATTTCCTAAATTGTTTTGCAACCGCCTCCGTTTGAACTGATCCTACACGTCAAAAGCCGAAACACACGAAATCGTTTCGGTGAACACCGTTGAATTTGACCATTCGTGTGAAGTCCGTGCAAAAAGTCCTATCATTCGAAATCGTTAAAAAACAGCGAAGATAAAGGGTCAAAAACGACGGTTCATCCCAAAATTGGTGTGTTTGTTAGAACGGTAAGATCAACTCAAGAGGGATCGCAAAACAAAATAAAATGAGGAATGATTGATTTATGCCGCGGCTCCTAGGTGGACTAGGAATGTCACCTTAGATTCACTTCCTATATAGATAATATATTATATATATACTATATATATGAATAATACTATATATATATAAGGAGAGAGAGAAGAGAGAAGCTCATGTTCTTTTCAATGTTGATTTATATTTGGATGGCTCAAGGTCTAAAGGTAAACTATAGTAGAAACAGGGATGGAAGGAAAACCTTGTACATTCCAAAAGATTCCACAAAATATGGATGTATGATTTGGCATGATAAATATTGAAAAACCTTTGTTCCTTTCTTCCTCCGGTTTTCTTTCTCTAGTGCTCATGCAGGAAAATGAATACGAGATTAGAGAACAGTTCATGGTTGTGATCCTCGAAGCCAATAACAATCAAGAGCAGCGAGTAAATGCCCTTTGGGTAGTGAGGTATGGGACATTGAAAGTTGGAAATATAATATATATTGTGAAGAGCGATGTTAAAGGGACCCAAAATATGAGATCATTTGGGGTGACAGGTGAGATGTCCCCCTCCTATTGCATAATGAGCTGACATGACCAGCTCATTATGCAATAGCGAGGGGATACTTCATCTGTCTCCTCTCTTGGTCCCATATTTTGGGTCCTTAAGACATTTTCTATTGCGAATTATTATTTTTTTAGTTTTTTGGCTAGGATAGAAATCAAAAGGTTACAACCGCACAAAAGGTCCTCTCATGTCCCTCTCTACAGAGGCTAGCAAGGTGCCTGGGATTTCAAACTCCCAAAGAATAGACGACGTCGTTCCACAACCCATATTGGCCAAAAGATCACCAGAAGCATTAACTTCTCTGAATATGTGGGAGATCTTGTATTCTTCTATCGAAGAAATGATGGATTTACAGTTGACCAAAATTGGGGAATCAGTATGGTAGGGTTCCTTGCTAAGGAGGTCAAGGACATGCTTAGAGTCGCCTGCAATCCAGACCAAGCACGCCCCGTACCTTTTGTAGCACCAAGTGAGGGCGGACCAAGCAACAATCAGTTCTGCGTAGTTAACCTTAATGTGATCAATTGGAATTGCGGTTGCCGCTAATATAGGAGATCCTGCATAGTGGATGAGGAAGCATGTGCCTGTCTTGGAAGAATCCAATTTGTATGCACCATCAAAGTTGATTTTAATCCAATTGTCCCTAGGTGGTTCCCCAGGTCACCATGGTTGGGGCTCGACTGTTTGTGATAATAGGTCTTAATCCCCAGACCATAAGTAGAGACAATTCTTCCCACTGGGCTTCAATTGGGCATGAAGCAAATTGCTCCAGGACGAGAGAGTTGCAAGATTTAAACATAGCTTCGCTGGGCCTTCTTTGATTGTTGAACACACTATTATTCCGATCAAACCAAAACAACCAAGTTGTGTAAGCAATCCAGGCTTGGCGAAAGGCTTTGACGAGACCAGAACCAATTCCTACCCCCATGAAGAATATTCCACCAATCCGCTATGGAGCGGCAGGAGATCGTGAGGCGTAATTTTCTCCAAACAATTGTCCACAGTGATGAGGATTTTGGGCAGGATAGGATAGTGTTGGTTGTCCTCATGGTAATCGTGGTTGCGTGGACACTCTGAGGTCGAGAGAATGTGGCGGTTGGCAATGGTGGACACTCTGAGGTCGAGAGAATGTGGCGGTTGGCAATGGCTTGCCGCGTGGGGATGCCTTTATGGGCATGCCTTTATGGGCTAACTTCAAAATCCAGCAGCGGACTTTAAGAGGGACTTTCAATCTCCAAATCCAAGTCCAGGAGCCGTCACCCCATGGAGAGGGCGTAGTTGTAGATGAAGAGAGAATCTCATAGACTCTCTTAACAAAGATGTCACTAATAGGTTTTCCCAGCCATTGGCGCTAGTCTTGGACATTGCTCAACGGGAGAGGAATGCGGGATATCTGGGCAACGGTGGCTTCATCAAAAATGGTGTGGAGCTGACAGGTGTCCCACGTTTTTGCAGGCGTCATAAGAGAAGAGACCAGGATGGATTCAAGTTGATCGGATATAATGTTGTTGTCCCGAAAAACCAAAGGAGTGGGGGTCCATTGGTCCTTAAGAGAAATTGAATTTTCATCCACTACTGACCAGTGAGTGCCTCTTGAATCACTATGTTGGCCTTTGTAATTTCTCGCTGGCCCAAGAAGAACCAACACGACTCGGGATGAAGTTGGAGTTGATGTTGACATGATATTTAACCCTAGCTAGAAGTGCCCAAAGGCTAGAATCAGAGTGTAACACTCGAATGAGGAGTTTGGCCAAGAATGAAAGATGCGGTAAGTCCATTTTGCGGATGCCAAGCCCGCCAAGTTTTTTGCTTTGGCAAACAGAGTCCCATTTAATAAAAGATAGATACCTTCTAGGATCATCGTCGTTCCACAAGAAGTGGCGGAACTCATTTTCAATGCTAGTGATGACCGACCGGGGTATCCACCCATTGGATAGTAGGTATGAAGGCATAGTTTGAAGCACGGATTGGGCCAAAGTTACTTTACGAGCAAAGGTAAGTGATTTTTCTTTCCACCCTGAGAGATTGCTTCTAATGCGGGATAGGATTGGTTCATAGTCCTGCCTGGGTAGCTTTTTCACATCCATAGTAATACCAAGATACTTCCATGGAAACTTTCCCTCTTGCATGTGTAGTGTTCGGCAAATTACCCTCCTATGCCTATGATGGACATTGGAGGCAAAGTACACTCTAGATTTTTTGTTGTTAATTTTCTGGCCACTGTGATTGCAAAATAGATGCATGATGTCTTTGATAATATGAGCCTCCATCATGCTAGCTATGAAGAACAAGATGCAATCGTCTGCAAAGTTTAATTGAGGTATCCCGTCGGCACCCCGCGCAACTCTAAGTGGAGTGATAAGAGAGGAGGTGGCAGCAACCTTGACGCGCCGAATAAGAGCCTCAACTGCAAGGATAAATAAATACGGAGCTAGGGGGTCACCTTGGCGGAGACCTTTGTGAGATTCGAACCACTCTATGGGGGAGCTATTAATGAGCTAGGACTTCGAATACAAGCCATTATCCAACCAACAAATTTTATAGGAAAGCCAAATTTGAGGAGGATAGCTTCCAAGAAGTTCCAATCAAGCATGTTGAATGCTTTCTCCATATCAAACTTGACAGCAACATGAGAAGAGGCAATTTGATGACATTTCATAGAATGTAGAATCTCTTGAGCAAGGAGAACGTTGTCTGATATGCTCCTCCCCGGAACAAAGGCTCCTTGCTCTGGCGAGATGAGTTTCTGAAGCAAAGGCTTAATTTTGTTCACAAGAACTTTAGCAAGGATTTCGTAGGACACATTACAAAGGCTGTTGGCCAAAAGTGTTCCATGGTGCTCGGGTTCTGAGTTTTAGGGATGAGCACTATGAAGGTGGATTTTCATTGGCGAGGGAGAGAGGACTGAGAGAAAAAGAATGACATGGCCTACATGAATGAGTGTTTTATAGTGTTCCAGTACTTCTTGTACAAAGATGCAGGGAAACCATCATGGCCTAGGGATTTGTCCCCGTGCATGGAACGAACAGCTTCTATTACTTCCTCCTTAGAGAACATGCTAGAGAGGGACTAAATGTCATCTTGAGATAGAAGGTTTGGGATCATTGAGCAGTCAAGAGCACTGTCAGTGGCTTCCGATGGCCAAAAGCGCTGTTGGAACTTCTTGGTGATAAAGGTAGACACTACCTTGGGTTCCACTGGAAAATAGCATGCATCATCTCGGATGGAAGTAATGTTGTTTCTGGCTCGACGGACGATAGTTGTCCTATGGAAAAACTTAGTATTGTGGTCACCTTCTGTAACCCAAAGAAGGTGTGATTTTTGTCTCCAAAGAAGTTGATGATTATGGAGCATGGAGTTGAGTTCATTAGTCAGAGACCGAAGGTGAGCAGTCTCTGTGGACGAGATGGAACCTCTTTCCTCCCGCCGTTGGAGAACACATGTTTCGTCCTCAATGGTTATTGCTTTGTGGAATATATTACCAAGCTCGTGTATATTCCAAAGCTTGAGAGATTGTTTAATGCCTGAAAGCTTAGAGAATACCTTATAGAGAGGGTCGCTAGTGGATGCCTTGCTCCACTCAGCTTCAATGATATCATTAGTTCAAGAGTATTCATACCAAAAGTTTTCAAAGCGAAAAGGTTTGGGGCCGGTTTTCATACCAGAGTTGAGATTGAGGTGGATGGGGTGTGGTTGGAGGAGATACGCGGGAGGTGACGCACAATCACGTTCGGATAAGCCAACCGCCAGTGGTCTGACGCCAAGGCTTTGTCAAGTCTCTCCCAAAGCTTAGCATTACCCTGTCTCATGTTGCACATGTGTAGGACGAACCAGAGAACCCCATGTCCAATGAGACCATTACTGGTTATAAAGTCACGAAACTCAGCAGTGCCAGCATCGTCGTTATAGGTTCCAGACCTATCTTCAAGGCCAGTTATTTCGTTGAAGTCGCCAATAAGTATAGAAGGAGTAGCAGAGGCTAGTAGTCCAGTAAGCTCCCTCCAAAGGGTGCGCCTCACGTTCTGACAGGTGCTTGCATACACAGCCGTAAGAGCCCAAGTTAGATGGCCATTCAGTTGGAGATAAAGATGGCATTGCTAGAAATTTTTGAATTAAAGATTTTTGTAATTGACATAACCCGAAAGAAGAAGAGATATTTTACGTAAATTCTAGCCTGAATAAAAGGGAGACAACAAAGGAAGGAAATTTTTTGTTTTATAGCAGATTTCAAAAGTAAAATGTTACCCTTTTGGCATTTAATGATAGCTCTTTTTTTCTAAATAATATCTTACCAGTAAAATTGAATCCGATGGCTAAAACCATGGGAGGACGGGATGCCTTCTTCTCCTAAGAGGAGAATAGTCCATCTCATAGGCCAATCAAAAAAAAAAAGAAAAAGAAAAAAGAAATTAGGGATATTAATTAATTTGTAAAACATAAGATGATGGGGGACTAAAATGTAAAGCTTTTATAGGGAAAGTGATATTGATGAGTTTCTTCTTGCTAACTGCAGGAACCCTCCTGCGTTTTTTCTTGCGATGAACTTGAATGATTGTTTAGTGACTTATATTGAATAACATATATTTTATAATAGTGATAAGGAAGATGTCATGATATAGTTTCAAGAAATAAAGGTAAGAAAAATATTATTGTAAACAATATATTCTAGTATGAAGTTTCACTAGTAGAAAAACGAGCAATCTAGACGGTGTTCGCTGGAAAATTCGTTGCTTTCTTTGTTATTGATTCCATTGTCATCTTGAGTTACAACTTTTTGAGTTACAAAAGATCCGGTCTTTTTATAAGATCCGGTTACAACGAAAATCAAATAAAAATAAACAAAGATTACAACTTTTCTCCTTTTGTGTCGAACGAATCGCGAGCTCCTGTTTTGCGGTCGCTCGCTTTGTGGGTTCTTTGCCTGCGCCGGGGTTGTTTGCCGCGGACCACTGCGAGATCTAGATCCGGTCGGATCTACGCAGTACTACGGGTATTATTTCACCAAGGAAATAATAGCCGGGGAGGATTGTTTCACCAAGGAAACAATCGTCCAAGTCTCGGGATCTAAGACCAAGCTTAGATCCGGAGTGTAGCCTGCGTAGATCTGAGATCCAATCCTCTCGAACACCTGCCTTATTTGACGTTGATGATCGCCGAGCACCAGATCTGGATGAGCAAGTCCTTGATGTCCCAAAGCTTCAATCTTTTTTAAGTTCCGAGTCTCCAATCCAGCAGGGCTTCGCCTCTCTCCAAAATTTCCAACCTTCTCAAATGACAAGGGGGTGGCCTATTTATAGGCTCTCAGGACAGTGCCCGCAAAAAGAGAAACGTCGGCCACCGTCGGCCACTGTCGGCCACCTCGAGGTGGCCGGCACTGTGCCGAGCCACCCCAATCCAGCAGGGCTTCGCCTCTCTCCAAAATTTCCAACCCTCTCAAATGAACAACCCCCTCTCCTATTTATAGGCTACCTTTACTGTGCCCGCGTGCACGTGTCAGAGGATGGCCACCCATGGGTGGCCGATTTGTCCGGGTGTGACGCCGTTGTGTTCGTTGTCCAGTTCTGTGCTTCGTTGTTGATCTGGACTTGATTTGGTTGTGCGGTTGATTGGTTCGGATTCGATTTGTTGACTTGATTCCTGATTTGGTAGCAAATCCACTTCTGAGTTCGAGTCCGAAACTGATCTTGATTCGATCGTAATTCGTCCGAGTATGCCCTTGGTTGGATGACTCGTTGACTCTTCGAACACTTAGCTTGATCCCGCACGTGTATGGATGCATTCCGTCGCTTGATGCGATTCGTCGATCTCGTCGCCTCGTTGGTTTGTCGGTTTGTACCGAGCTGAGCTAAGGGACCTATAAGCAATTTTATATGCCTACAGATACCCCCTCCAAAGTATTTCAGTCTCGTTCTTTTATAGAAGAGTCTGGAATACTTTGGATATGATTGTCCCCACCTTCAGTCGGTGTAATGGGACCTTGGAATGACTTCCGTTCTTGATTCCTTCAATCTTCCAGGCTATTCGGTGCTTTGTCGAATGTCTGCAAGAGTTCCGGTGCTGCATTTATTGTCTGACCGTTGTCGGAAATTCGAACTTGAAGTCAATTCCTGGTTTTCTGATTTTTAGCTCGTGCTTGCTGGTTGAACACAGAACTGGCCCTCGACTGTCGGCGTTGAGTCTTTATTTGCGACGCGTTGTCCGGCGTAGTGTTGTTGAGTTATCCTTAAGAATGAAAATATTCTCCAGGAACTTCTCAACCAACAATAGGGAATAGTTTATACTCGTATACCTTATTGGAGTATTAAGAAGCAGTTTAACCTCATGCACTGTTGGAGGATTGAGGAGCAGTTTATACTCATATACTCTTCGGAGTGTTAGTTCTTTCATTGCAACGCATTGATAGGCGTTGACCTAGGGTTACGCGTTGTCCGGCGTTGACCTAGGGTTTTGAACGTCGTACGTTGATTTTTTGATCGCAACGCATTGACTGGCGTTGACCTAGGGTTACGCGTTGACCGGCGTTAACCCTAGGGTTTCGAATTTTTGCTCGCAACGCGTTGACTGGCGTTGACCTAAGGTTACGCGTTGTCCGGCGTTGACCCTGGGGTTTTGACCGTCATACGTTGATTTTTTGATCGCAACGCGTTGACTGGCGTTGACCTAAGGTTACGCGTTGTCTGGCGTAGACCTTAGGGTTTTGAACGTCGTATGTTGCTCAGGTCACGAGACCAACTAAAGAAGCTGATGCGTCAGTGACTTTCGTATTTATAGGATTTTTGGCAAATCCTCAGCCATCAACGGGTTTGATGCGCCTTTACCGACTACCGTTTGAGTCGGGCTAGCATGCGGATTGTTCAAGTCCGTTCCGCATGTGACGTTAAGCTAAAAGAGTTAACCCTTTTAGTGCTACGATATTGAATACGTAGACTTCGTCTTTCTCCTGTGAAAAGACTAAACAGCAACGTGTATCAGACGTTGACTTAGGATTTTTGGCAAATCCTCAGCCCTCAACGGATTTGTCATGCTTTTACCGATTACCGTTTGAATCGGGCTTACATGCGGATTGTCTTAAGTCCGTTCCGCATGTGACGTTGTGCTAAAGGAATGAACTCCCTTAGACTTGATGCTACGACTTCGAATACGTAGACTTCGTCTTTCTCACGGGAATAGACTACCCGGCGACGCGTGTTAGGCGTTGACTTTAGGATTTTTGGCTAACCCCAAGCCTTTAACGGATTTGATTAGCCTTTACCGACTACCGTTTGAGTCGGGCTAGCATGCGGATTGACGAAATCCGTTCCGCATGTAACGTTGTGCTAAGAGAGTGAATTCTCTTAGACTTTGTGCTATGATGTTGAATACATAGGCTTCGCCATTGTTACGGGAATAGGCTACCCGGCAACGTGTATTAGACGTTGACTTATCCCTACTTAGGCTTCGGGATAAAAATACCCCAGACTGGTATTCTGGTGTCTTTTTCAATCGGTAAAAGACTAAACCGGCGACACGTGTTAGGTGTCGACATATCCTTTCTTAGGATTCAGGATGACATTCCCCATGCGTGTAAGGCATGGATTTTGGTGTTATTAATAACAACCTGTCACAATGTTGAATATGTGAACGGGTGTTCTTTTTAAACGGTTAAGAACTGACCGGCAGCGCGTGTCAGGCGCAGACTTATCCTTGCTTAGGTTTCAGGATAGAATACCCCAGAATCGAACTCTGGTGTCTTTTTGTGCGGAAAAAGACTAAACCGGCAGCGCGTGTTAGGCGCAGACTTATCCCTGCTTAGGATTCGGGATAAACTTCCTAGGATGAATCCTGAATTCTTCGAAAAGGATTGGTATGGGGAAGGAAGAATTTTATATTCTATTCCCCGAACAAAGAAGGAAAGGAGACTCGAGGTGGGATCTCCACCCCCAGAATCCGGAAAGGTGAAACTAAGAGTGGGATCTCCACTCCGAGAATCAAAAAGATTCGGATAACCCTAACTGTCGGAAGGTTTGATTATCGAACTAAAGATGAATTTCTCGTTTATCGAGAATGAATCGTGGTTTTGGTCCTAACTGTAGGAAGGTTTGACCAAGTGGGAGGTTTGAGGTGACCCTAACTGTAGGAAGGTTTGATCACTCGATTTGAAAGTGGACCTCTCGTTCATTGGAGGAATCGAGAGGGGTTTTTGGTTTTGGTCCTAACTGTAGAAAGGTTTGACCGAATGGAAGGTTTAAGACGATCCTAACTGTAGGAAGGTTTGATCGCTTGATTTGTGGACCTCTCGTTCATTGGGAGAATCGAGAGGGGATTTTGACTGTGGTCCTAACTGTAAGAAGGTTTGACCAATCAGGAACTTTACGTCCAGACTCTAACAGAGAGAGTGTTGAGTGCACAGACACAGTGAGAACTTGAATGGGAGTCCTTATTCATTACATTGCTGTGGTTTTGGGAACTTCCCGTTACATAAATCGTCCACCCCCAGTTTCCTCTGCGGAACTGGTTCGGACATTATTATCAGTTAACTAACCGGGTTATCCTTAAGAATATTAGCTTAATATTCTCCAGGAACTTCCCGTCAAAAGTGGGGAAACAGTTTAGACTCATATACCTATTGGAGTATCAGGGAGTAGTTTAACCTCTTATACCGGTCGGAGGATTGAGAAACAGTTTATACTCGTATACTCTTTGGAGTGTCAGGAAGCAGTTTATACTCTTATACCGGTCGGAGTTTTGCCGTTTTTATTTGGCTTACCTTAGCGTTATAACGCCGGCTTCGACCAAGGTCTGAATGCTATTCCTGAGAGCAAAGCAATCCTTGGTGGGATGAACAACCCTTCTGTGGTATGCACAGTACTTTGGGTCCGTAGTGTTATCAGCTTCCTCCTGATTCGTGATAGGTGGTAGCTTGATCTTGTTGCCTTCGAGGAGCGATTCGAAGATGGTTGGAACGTCTTCGTCCTTGAAGGAATACTCTCTCTGGAGTCTCGGACCCGAAGTCTTCTGCTGCCTTCGGGATTGCTGTTGTGACGCTTGATTAGCACCACCAGCAGCTGCAGGTGCTTTGCCCTTACCACGGGAAGCGAAGTTTGAGTCCAGCAGATTAACCGTCGGTTGGTTCCTTTCGGCCTTCTTCCTTTTAAGGAAGCGTTCGGCTTGTTCACCGCGCACCTTCAGATCCTTCCAAGTGTCAGACGGTGCTGTCCCCATTGCCTCCAATACGTCCAATGCGAGGTTGTTGTGGCAAGTCTGGAGAATGAATTCCTCGGTGATCGGGTCCCGGCAATTCATCGCCTTGTTCCGGAACCTTTTGACGAAGGTGTCGACTAACTCCCCGTCTTTTTGTTTCTCGTCGAGCAACGATCCGATAGAGATCTCGGTGTCGTCGTCGAAGAAATTTGCAAGGAACTTCGTCTCCATGTCATCCCAGCTGTTCACGCTTCCTGGCTTGAGGCGACGATACCAATCGAAGGCAGCTCCGCGAAGAGTGCCGACGAATGACCGCACCATCAGAGGCTCGTTCCCAGAGATAGCACCCAGGTGCGATTTGAAATAAATCAAATGCTGGGTGGGGGAACCCCTTCCATCGAACGGCGTGAAGTTGATTAGACTAAACTTCGCCGGATAGGGGATTGATTCCCATTCCCTCGGGTATGGACAAGGAATGCCCGTTTTCTTTACCTCTTGAGCAGACAGCAACGTATTGATTTTACTCTCGAGGCTTTTGATCTTCAAGTCTTCACTTGTATCCCCGTTGGCATCCTCACTACCACCCCCTGCATTGATGGGAGGGTTATTGGCATTGTGAGCTTCATCCCCATCCGCGTGCTCCTTTTCCTGAGCAACCTGGTTACGGTGGCTTGGTTCACCTTGTTGGTTCCTGAATGCTTGGATTTGCTGTTCATGCATCTCTCTCATCTGCTGCATGGCCGTCTCCATCTCGAATTTAAAACTTTCTTTCTGCTTAGCCAAAGCGTCTTCAAGCATTTTGGCCATTTCTTCCGCGCCTATCATGAATGACTCGCGGGGTTGTCCTTCGCTGGACACTGTATTGTCCGATGCGACAGCAGAGCAGGAATCCGATTCTTCATCTTCCGAAGGCAATCTTATCCGAACCCTACCATAAGTTCCTCGTGCGATGGCTCCGGACTGCAGACGGGTTACACGCCGGGACGCTTCCAGAAACGATTTGAGATCAATCTGTGTCGATGTCTCTTTGCTGGTCATGTTGGCGGTGACCTTCGGAAATTCTCCATCCTTAACCACTGTTCTTCTTTGCCGGAAGCGCCTATGCCTTGGTTTTGGCGTTTCGGTGCCGAGCCTTTCGAACACTGAAATTCTCTCGGGGACTCCCTTGATGCAGTTGCATTGAGACAGTACTACCCGAATGAGCTTGGCACATGGGCACTGAGTTTCGAGCCCTTGAGGGCTTCTTTTTCTTGTTTTGTTCGTACCCCCAGCACGATAGTACAACTCGTCCATTTGATCGGAGTAACCTATCGCGTGTTGGCATGATTTCCCAGGTATAACGTTATCATCCTCGGATGACAACGTTTCCTTCTGAGAGCAAACTGCCTTATTTGGACTTCCGAGAGTCACTCGCCTCGAAACACGCCTTTGTAGACATGAATTCTCAGCGGGCTCCCGAACTTCGATGCGCAAGGTAGTGCGCTTGGGTGCCGTAAACTCTTTGTCATGTTGAGGGTTGTGTCGACCCCCAGCATGTTGATTAGTTCGGAGCCTCTTCATCGGGCCCGAGCGTTCATGGACTTCGTTGCGCTCGTCGGGAATTGGACCGAGGCGCTCCAAGATTGACCTCCTTCCTCGGGATGGTTCGGGAGGTTGAACTCGTTTTGAAGGCTGTAAAGGTCGATCCTCGGCCTGACTCACCACTTTGGACTTTGGCCTCCATATTTTGTGAGTTAGTGGTGATTTCTTGGCTACTCCATTCTGCCACCTTCTACGGGCTTCTTGAACTTGAGCTCGTGCTTGTGCTGAGAGTGCGCGGCGCTTCTGAATGCGATCCTCCAGCGTTGAACGGTTCCGTTTGACACGGATCCATTCGTTCGTTGGTGGCTTGGAGGAGTTGCCATTCATTGGTTGTTGAGGTCGTTCGCCTCTTCTGTTCTTCAGATCCGTGTTGTAACGGATCCCGTCCACAGATTCCATTGCCTTTGCGATTTGTTTCGCAAGGCGCTGACGTTGCCTTTGGCGGGCTCTCTTTGAGAGAGTCACTACGCCCTCGGCAACGGAAGATTCGGCCAGAGCAGATCTGACCTGGTTGGAAGGAGAGATCTCACCCGATGCAGCTTCGGCATCAAACGGGGCGAGATCTTCGTTGGCAGCTTCAACTTCTTCGTACCAACGAAGTTTTCTCTTGGAAGAGAGCTTTGGAGACTTGGACTTGCGAGGGGAGGTGGATTCGGACGAGGATGACAGATACTCCTCGAACTTTTGTTGGTCGAATTCGTACTCGACCTCCTCCTCGACCGGGATCGGGATCCGCGGCTGCGACGCGACAGCTTCGGCAGTAAAGCTGTTGGCTCCCACTGTGGTCGCCAGATTGTTCGCGGGAAAAATCGTAGCTTTCTTCATTGTTGATATCATTGCTATCTCAGTTAACAACTTTATGCGTTACAAAGATCCGGTCTTTTTATAAGATCCGGTTACAATGAAAAATCAAAGAAAACAAAGTAAAGATTACAATTTTCCTTATTTGTCGAACTAATCGCGAGCTCCTGTTTTGCGGTCGCTCGCTTTGGTGGGTTCTTTGCCTGCGCCGGGGTTATTTGCCGTGGACCACCGCGTGATCTCGATCCGGTCGGATCTACACGATATGACGGGTAATATTCCACCAAGGGAATAATAGCCGGGAGGGATTGTTTCACCAAGGAAACAACCGCTCGAATCTCGGGATCTAAGAACCAAGCTTAGATCCGGAGTGTGATCGTGTAGATCTCAAATCCAATCCTCTCGAACTCCTGCCTTATTTGGCGTTGGTGATCGCCGAGCACCGGATCTGAAAGTCCAAGTCTCCAAGCCTTCAAAGTTGTGATCTTTTTTAGATCTGAGTCTTCAATCCAGCAGGGCTTCGCCTCTCTCCAAAATTTCCAACCTCTGAAACAAATGAGCACAAGGCCTATTTATAGGCACTCAGAACTGTGCATTTGCACAGTTCTGAGCCTAGCCACCCATGGGTGGCTCGGCCTTGGCCGAGCCACCTCAGGGTGGCTCGGCCTTGGCCGAGCCACCCTGGGGTGGCTCGGCTTTGGCCGAGCCACCTCAGGGTGGCTCGGCCTTGGCCGAGCCACCCTGGGGTGGCTCGGCCACCGAGCCACCTCAGGGTGGCTCGGCTTGGGCCGAGCCACCCTGGGGTGGTTCGGTTTCGGCCGAGTCCCCGGGTGTTTGTCCGTTTCGTCCTTTGTTTCCGGTTCTGGTTCTCTTGTGTGGTTGATTGACTTGGCAACGACTTGTTGACTTGATTCCAGATATGGCAGTGAGTCGGGTTCCTGATATGGCAGTAAACCAACTTCTGAATTTGAGTCCGGAATTGATGTTGCGCCGAGCCACCTCTTGGTGGCTCGGTGGTGGCCGAGCCACCTTGGTGGCCGCCGAGCCACCAAGGAGGTGGCTCGGCCTCCGAGCCACCATTTGGTGGCTCGGAGGTGGCCGAGCCACCCCAAGGTGGCTCGGCCACCGAGCCACCTAGGTGGCTCGGCCGAGCCACCACTTGGTGGCTCGGCCACCGAGCCACCTTGGTGGCTCGGTGAGCCGCCTCGGTGACTTGGTTTCCGAGCCCCTCCGGGTGTTTGGTTTTCTGCTGTTTTCCACCTTTGGGTTCTGTCCGTGATTCGGTTGATCCAGACTCTGATTTGATTCCTGATTTGGCAGTAAGTCGGATTCCTGATTTGGTGTTTGTCGTTTTGCCTCTTTGTGCCCGTTTTCCGGTTCTGCGGTTGATAGGTTCGGATTCGATTTTGTGGTTGATTTATCCAGACTTGATTCGTTGACCTGATTTGGCAGTAAATCCGGATCCCGATTAGGCAGTAAATCCACTTCTGAATTTGAGTCTGAAACCGATCTTGATTCGATCGTGATTCGTCCGAGTATGCCCTTGGTTGGATGACTCGTTGACTCTTCGAACACTTGGCTTGATCCCGCACGCGAATGGACGTATTCCGTTGCTTGCGTGCGATTAGTCAATCTCGTCGCCTCGTTGGTTTGTCGGTTTGTGCCGAGCTGAGCTAAGGGACCTATAAGCAATTTTATATGCCTACAGACGGAACAAACTAGACAGAATTTTTTTCCGTCTAGTTTGAGTCAAACTAGACGGAATTAATTCTGTCTAATTTGTTCCGTCTAGGTTGAATCAAACTAGACGGAAATTTCCGTCTAGTTTGTCAATCTAGACGGAAAGGTCAACCTAGACGAAAATTCCGTCTAGGTTGTATCAACCTAGACGGAATTTCTGTCTAGGTTGACCATTCAACCTAGACGGAATTTCCGTCTAGGTTTAGGCAACCTAGACGGAAATTTCCGTCTAGTTTGAATGGTCAACCTAGACGGAATTTCCATCTAGGTTGAGGTAACCTAGATGGAAATTCCATCTAGGTTGCCTAGGGCAATTTAATGCCCTAGTCACCCCCCCCCCCCCCAAATTT
>NC_033802.1:4134689-4152528 GCF_001876935.1 Asparagus officinalis
TCCCCCCCCCTCGGCAGCCCCTCCTCCTCCGCACAGTGTCCGGTCTTTCATTTGCCTAAAAGGTATGTTTTTTCTACCGAGCTTTAGAATTTTTAAATTATTATTATTTATTGTTGAATTTAGTTTAGAAACTCTAATTTATGATAAAAAAATAAACGAGTTCAATTCTGAAACCCCTTAACTACATGTTAATTCATTTGAATTGCCTAAAAGGTATGTTTTTTCTACCGAGCTTTAGAATTTTTAAATTATTATTATTTATTGTTGAATTTAGTTTAGAAACTCTAATTTATGATAAAAAAATAAACGAGTTCAATTCTGAAACCCCTTAACTACATGTTAATTCATTTGAACAACACCAGTAATCATATTTTGTTTAAACACTTATAAACCCTAACTCATTTAAGCTTCATTCGTGCTATAAGTATGTGTGATTATTTAAGTTTGTGATGTGAAAATATGTGAAATAATTTTTTTTTAAAAAATAGAGTGATATATAACACATTATAAATTTTTATAATGTGTTATAATCCAATTTAGGTGAATAAAAAAATAACGTTATCCCTAGACTTCCGTCCAATAATTACATCCAATTATTTGAACTTATAATATATGATATACGACTCAGATTTGGGTAGGAGACGAAGTTTTCTCCCAAAAATGAGCGTTTATTTTATATTATAGGAATAAAAAATTAGTACTGAAATTCGTAATTATTGGATTTCCGTCCAATAATTACATCCAATTATTTGGACTTATAATATATGATATACGACTCAGATTTGGGTAGGAGACGAAGTTTTCTCCCAGAAATGAGCGTTTATTTTATATTATAGGAATAAAAAATTAGTACTGAAATTCGTAATTATTGGATCTGTCCTTCTCGGATGGGTTAGGAATATAGTAGTGCATACATCCAACTTTGTATACTTTGTATATTTTCATTCTTAAAAGTTTTGACAGCACCTATTCGTTGTTCTCCGTGTACAATAAGCGTATGTTGTTCTGCGTTTTGGGTTGCCGCAAGATTAGTGTAATTAGTTTTTACGTATGTTTTATATATATTTTATGTAGATAAATATTCATATTGTTAAATGATATATGAACGTATGTTTGATGTGTGTTGAATGTATAAGAGTAATGGATGTATTAGTAGTTGTGAGACTAATCGTATTTAATATTTATATATAATTTACAGATGAGGATAATTCCTGACAAGTCATGGATAGATATCCCTAGGCATCGTAGATTTCACGACACACGATACAAGGAGGGATGTGAAGCCTTCATGCGTTATACGGAAATGAATCCGAGAAATTTAAGAAACGGTGCTATGTACTGTCCTTGTTGTAGGTGTAGGAATTTGAAGCTGCTGAATAGAAATGATATACAGATTCACCTAATAAAATTAGGTTTTGATGAGAAATATAAATACTAGAACTGGCATGGCGAGGGTATCACTGAAGATGAGGATCCAAATATGCATATTGGTACGTCCGGTGGCCAACAAATAGATGACACAGAAACATTGTTGAATGATATTTTTCCTCGACCTACAGAATATGATGTTGATGATGATGTCGAGGATGATATTGGAGACAAAAGTGAAGATGATAACGAAGTTGAAGCTGAAGAGGTAGGAGGTGTCGCGAGTGTCGAAAATATTGATGATATGCATTCCTCCGCAGAAATAAAGCGAATAATGGAGCTACTAGAAGATAGTGAAAAGGACTTATATGAGGGATGTACTAAGTACTCCAGATTTTCATTTATGCTGAAACTCCTTCATATTAAGACACTTAGCGGTATGTCATATAATTATTTTGAAATGCTTCTTGATTTGCTTCGGACTGTAATCCCTGGAGGAGAGAATAGCATATCCCAAACAACTTATCAAGCTGAGAAGATTGTCTCTGCTCTGGGTCTTGATTATAATAAGATTGATGCATGTCCGAATGATTGTATTTTGTACCACAAAGCCAATAAAGACCTTCAAGAGTGTCCGACATGTGGAGTTTCTAGGTGGAAACAGCGCACAAATTCTTCAACAAGGATTACAACGGAGACAGGGATAACACAGAAGAAAATTCCAGTCAAAGTGCTTCGACATTTTCCATTGGCTCCTAGATTGCGAAGATTATACATGAACAAGGAAACGACAAAGAATATGAGTGGCATAAGGATGATCGAGTAGACGATGGTAAATTGAGACATCCTGCTGATGCTTTAGCTTGGAAGCATGTTGATAAAATTTATCCTCGCTTTGCCGAAGATTGCAGAAATATAAGACTGGGTCTATCAAACGACGGATTCAATCCATTTGGGGTAATGAGCTCTGGCTGGTCTACGTGGCCAGTTGTATTAATGCCATATAATTTACCTCCATTGCTTTGTATGAAACAGTCGTTTATGATACTTTCATTACTGATACCCGGTAAGCATGCTCCAGGAAATGATATTGATGTCTACTTAGAGCCTCTAATTGATGAGCTAAAACAATTATGGTCTGAGGGTATTTTAACATATGATGCCCATTTAAAAGAGTCGATTAGATTATGTGCTATTCTACTATGGACGATTAATGATTTTCCAGCTTATGCTAATCTGTCAGGGTACTCTACGAAGGGCAAGTGTGCTTGTCCTGTATGTGGTCCAGAATTTGAAGCTATTCAATTACCACATAGCCGAAAGAGTTGTTATTGGTTTAATCGAAGGTGGTTGCCCTTGAGTCATAAGTACAGAAAATTATCAGCTAAGTTTGATGGTACAGTTGAGAAAAGAATGAAGCCGCGTCAACTGACAGGTACTGAGATCGTTCAATTACTTAAGGGGTTTCCAAAAGTTGTGTTTGGGAAAAAACGCTATTCTAAATTTAACACGCTCGGAGTAAGAAATTACTTAAAGTTAAAAAGCCATTGAAGCGTAAGCGAAAGGTCCGTAAAATGCAAGTTGAGGACGAAGCCCAAACATTACCTAGAGGATGGACTAAATTTAGTATCTTCTTTCAGCTACCTTACTGGCAGAATCTAAAAATCCGACACAACTTAGATGTTATGCATATTGAGAAAAATATATGTGATAACATAGTATCAACTCTCCTACAAGATGCAAACAAGTCGAAGGATGATCTACGGGCGCGCCAAGATCTGACTGCTTTGAATATCCGAAATGATTTGCAAGTTCAAGACGTTGGCCTTAAAAAATTAAAGTTGTCTCCGTCTCGTGTTACAATGTCAAATGAGCAGATGCAACGAGTTTGTGAAATTCTCAAATCGGTAAAGTCGTCGGATGGTTACTCTGCTAACATTTCAAATAATGTCCAGGTGCAAGAGAGAAAACTCTTAGGTCCGAAGACACATGATTATCACGTTCTTCTCCATCAATTGCTCCCTGTTGCAATCCGTAACAATATGGATAAAGAAGCGTCGAAGATTATTATTGAGTATTGTGGATTTTTTAGGAAATTATGCTCTAAAGTCTTAGATGTAGATGACTTTAAGAAACTTGAAGCTGATGTCTGAGTTACTCTATGCAATATGGAAGTAATATTCCCTCCTTTATTTTTTACAATTATGGTCCATCTTACCCAGCATCTTGCAAGAGAGGCTAGAATCACTGGTCTTGTTACTTATCGTTGGATGTATCCGATTGAAAAGTAATTTACGATTTTTCTTATATTTATTAATTGTATACGCGTTTTTCAAATTACCGTGCTAATAATTAACTTTTATGATTATAAGATACTTGGGCTGCATGAAAAACAATGTTCGCAATCGAGCTCGTCCCGAGAGCTCGATAGCTGAAGGATACGTGGCTAACGAATGCTTTGTGTTTGCATCACGTTACATGCGTAAGAAGAAAACCACATCTCAAGCACCTCAAAAGGAGAGGAAGCGTGAAAAATACCCTAGATCTCTCTTAGATCAAATTCATGCATATGTGTTGGAAAACCTTGATATGTTCGAAGACTATCGAAGGCAACAAATAAAATCTATAATATAGATGAGAAATATTCATTTTACATATATTTTATCAATACAAACTTATATATTGTTTATATAGGCGACATCTGGAGAAGCTTAAGAATGAAACAACCGGTAGGAATGCAGCGCACAATATTCAGAAAAGACATAAGAAAGAATTTTCTGATTGGTTAAGATTTGATGTAAGTGTTTTACAATTAATTATTGAACATTCATAATATAACATCACCTAAATATTCTCAAATTGTTTGTCTTAGGTTGAAAAATCACTTCTTGATGATACTACATTACCAGATGAAATTATTATCGATGCACAACGTCCTTATCACGAAGTGAGATGTTATAATGAGCATTTGGTGAATGGATATAAATTTTGAACGTTAGAGACCGATGATAGGAGGGTAACTCAGAACAGTGGGGTCATGGGCTTGTTTGCTCAAGAATGTTTTTCAAGTATAAGAGATCAGAATCCAATTCTAGCTGACATATTATATTATGGCCAATTAGAAGATATTGTTGAGGTAATTTACGGGTTTGGTAAACCAAAACAATATACTTACACGATGTTCAAGGTTCGGTGGTGTCCTGCAAAAAAGCAAAAGGATCATTATGGATTTACACTAGTCAATCTTCACCGAGAAGTATATACGGATGAGAAATTCATTTTCGCAGAACAAGCTGATCAGTGCTTCTATGTGAAAGATCCGAATGTCATGTATGATTGGGTGGTTTTGTACAAGGAGCCAAGATCTGTTGTTCTTCCTAATAACAATGAAAAAAATATTGAAGAAAGTGAAGATAATTATAGTGAACCAATCGGTTCATCTGATGATGTTTGGCAAGAATTCTCTTACGCACAGAATGTGGCGCTGGATGTAGGTATGAACTTGATATGTTACACCATATTATCGATTTTTATCTTATCATAATAAAAACAATAATGCATTTCATAACAACATATCTCATGAGCATGTATACAATTTTTTTTAACGATTGTCTTTATTATATTTGCAGATGAGGAGGAGGATGAGGAGGCTCTTTGACCTGGAGGGTGATCGGTCACAGAGTATCACCCCAGGTAGTGGTGTTGATGATCCACTACCATCTCCGGATGCAGGTATAAAAATTAATTAATACTTTAACATGTTTTATAAATTTTTAGTTATCTAGCTCATAGTGTTCAATTAAAATTTAATAATTAATAATGTTCAATTAAAATTTAATATTAATGATTCAGCACCAGAACCATCCCCCGAGATCTCTGGATATTCATCACACGGCCCCTCTGATGCAGCACCAGAACCATCCCCCGACGCAGGTATTAAATATTTAATAATTGATAATGTTCAATTAAAATTTAATATTAATGATTCTTCTTTCTTATGTAGGTGCTACTTGGACCCTGACATATCCATCATATACATTCCATACTGACTTGCGGCCTAAGACCCAGGACTTTCTCAGTTTACCTTTACCTTCGGACTCTCATAAGTCCAAGGCTGACTCAAGGAAGTACCACTCACGTGCTGCGAGAAGGTATCAGGAAATGCTTCCTATGTTGGAGACTAGGAAAGCTGATGCACTTGCAGCAAAAGAATGAGAGATAGCGAATGGTAAATTATATAAATACTTTTAATTTTCACATTTGTATATTATATGATATATTATCATGTTGTCATTATTGTAGGTGCTAAGAAGGATCGCATAGAGGGACGACGTGGCAGAGGTAAGCCTGATTCTAAACAACCGCCAAGAGGAATGAGGGCCATTATTAGGTGGAATAGTTCTAGTTTGCCCGTTGGTCCTTGGTTGACCCGATTGAATGCATATATTGGGGTTCTCGTGCGTAGAGCGACCATTATCAACCCTTATTTTCATTTTCGAGAATTACCATGGACCGCATACGAGGCGATATGGACTGCGCTTATGGTAAGTGCATATTGTTTTAGATTTTCATTTATTAATAATTAGTAATTGATATTAAATTATCCTTACTAAATGTGTATGTAAATCTACAGGACTGCTTCTGCCTTGAGGACTTTGAGGGGGCTTGGAATTATGTGTTTAATGTCAAGGTTGAAGCAGTCCTCAAACAATGGAGGCATGAGATCAAACATGAAACCTATGACAGGTATGAGGAGGACTGGCAGAGGTTTTTAAACCTCGATGACCGAGTTGACGAGATTCATTTCACGGCTCTCCTCATGTATTGGGACAGCGATGCCGCCAAGGTTAGTTTCATGAAATTTAGTTTATAATTTTAAGATATTATTTCGTTTTATATTTGCAGAATTTTTTTTAAAGAATAAATCCACGAAGGGGTCAGAAAATAGAAGAAAGAAGCTGCATGACCATCACTTGGGCTCACACTCCTACGCCAATCTGGAGGATGTTTATTGTCAAGATACGGTATATGTCATTTAAAGATTTAAAAGATCTTAATGTTTAGTATGATTATGAAATCTCATAATTTATAATATGACAGGGGAAATCATTAATGCCGATACACTTGAGGGCCAGAGCGGCATATGGTACTTTTCGTGAACAATATAGGGGTGATGAGAGGAATCGGGATAAGATCACGGCAAATCTCGAGTTAGTGGTGAGACTTATACATATCTTTAGTAGTATTATTAATTCTATTTTGTTAACATTACGAGGAAACGAGAACACAAATAATATGGTCATTATCTTGAATTAACTATAAATATGTGATTTAGGAGGGATTTGAGACTGCATCCAAGGAGGCTGTATCTGTGTACATTTCGCAGGAGGAGGAACAAGCCGAGCCGGACCCTCACATGCTTTCTGCAGAGGAGAACATCAATCTCACATAGAACTTGATGGGTCATAATAGGTAAGGATGGTGAAAAATCGAATTAATTTGAATACTACATACTATTTATATTTGTTTACCATTATTGAATTTGAGAACAAAGTTTAATATTTATTTCTCCCTAATAATAGAAGAGGAAGATATCCTATGCATGGTGTCGGAGCTTCACCCGGTATAAGCATTAGATCGTCCACAGCATCCTCCACATCATCTACATCGCATAGAGCAGCCACAAGCAGTTTCCAGGCTATGCCATTTGTCGCACGTATCTCTGCCTTCTTGATTGACAAAATTGACCCGGAGCTACATATTCAGGTGACTAATGAGATGACTAGAGTTGCGCTGATGGCGAACTCGATGGACGATCTCATGGGGGACTAGAGTTGCGCTGATGGCGAACTCGATGGACGATCTCATGGGGTATGTTATACAATATTTAGGCGGTGTTATTCCTTATAGCGCGTATGGTGGTGTCATACGAATCATTAGCTCGATTGGCGATAATTCCGACGCTAGACAGAGTAGTGCTCAGATACCTTATTTTTTCTTATATTTATAAATTCATTTTTATCTAATATGTTATCAAACACCACATAATGATTATTCAATTAAACATTCAGAGTGGAGATATTGGAGGGAGCAGCACCCGTTCTCGTAATCGGGATAGAGATACCCCCGCCGACGACGATGGATGAGGTTTTTTATTTTTAATGCAATAAACAGTTTTATTTGTTATAACACTATATTTATTCATATTGTGTATCATATCTTAGTCATGTGCATTGTTAGTATATATGTTGTTGGATGTGTTTTAGACGGAACTGATTGATGTATATTTTGAAGTGGATGGTTGGATTTGTACAATGTGTTGGATTTGGTTATATAGATGTTTTTGAATATTCCGTCTAGATTAGTTCATCTAGACGGAATTCCGTCTAGTTTGGGTGGTTTATTTTGGTTCCGTCTAGATTGATACAAACTAGACGGAATTCCGTCTGGTCTGTCAACCTAGACGGAATTTCCGTCTAGGTTGACAAACCAGACGGAATTCCGTCTGGTCTGTCAACCTAGACGGAATTCTTTATTCTGTCTAGGTTGACTTCCGTCTAGATTGATCAACCTAGACGGAATTCCGTCTAGTTTGCATCAATCTAGACAGAAGCAAAATAAACCACCCAAACTAGACAGAATTCCGTCTAGATGACCTAATCTAGACGGAATTTCAATCAACCTAGACGGAAATTTCCGTCTAGGTTGATCGTTTTTCTACTAGTGTTTGATTTTCCTGTTATCTAATATTTAGATAGTAATAAATCATGCTCTTTTTTAAATATTATCGTTTTAACTATTAAATCTTTTACCACCCAAAAAAATTCTGCATCCACTACTGTCCATATTTACATATAAACATACATACAGTTGATACTAGTGATAGTATCTAACTGGTTGATAAAATCAAACGATTCAAACCTAAATTTAACTATTTAGGTTTATGAAATATTATTAGCCGGTAAACATGATCTACTAGTCTTAACAAACCTAAACTTAACTGTTTAGGTTTATTAAATATAATTAGCTGGTAAACATGATCTACTAGTCTTAACATGCCTTCAAAAAAATAATGAATCAAACAATCATCAAGTCATTTACACATGCAAAAGATTCAAACTAGCCTATAACCAATTTATTGCTGCAGTGAGACCAATATATCAACTTTGGAGTGGGTTTTGTTCTTTAGGCCTCTAACTAAATTTGTAAGTTAACCAACAATGAGATACATAATCTCCTGTGTCGTTGTAAGATAATCATCACGTGGGATTTTTAGATCTCTCAAAAACCCCGAAAACCCACCAAACGTAGTAAATAAAATCACACAAGATTTAACGTGGAAAACCCTCAATAGAAAAAATCACGGGATTAAAATCAATCCACTATCACATCCAAATTATAATCTTTTACACGGACAAAGACCGTCACCCCCCCCCCTGTTTGCGTCAAAAGTTGGTTTTGTCATGGAATTCATTATATCTTCAGTCGATTACAATAAACTCAAAAAGATATAGCCTTTTTATAAGACTTCTTTTACACAACAAAATGAAAATTACAACTCTTGGGAAACAAACGCAGGATCGTTGTTTGGATCACTGCTTGCGTGGGATCTTTGCCTGTGCCGGGGGTGCGTTAGCCCGTGGACCACCAAATCACAGATTCTGATTGAATCGTGAGGGGTTTATGATTCCGAATTCGTTTATCGAAGTGAGAACTTGAAACGATATCTTATCAAGGTAAGATAGTCGTTCTTCTTGAAATCAAGTCAAAGCCTGAATATCAAGGAGTTACAGAAGCTCGAGTACTCTGCCCTCTCTGCTCTGAAATCAGCCTGTGGATGCTCTCTGCTCTGCCCCTGGATGCTCTCTGATCAGCCCCTCTTCAAAATGGCATTCGGGGGGTATTTATAGCCCCTATGAACAGTTGGTGGAAAACAGGCTCGCGAGACAGCATTTGCTGTCTTGGCTGTCGAGACAGTGTTTGCTGTCTCGGCGGGCGAGACGGTGTTTGCTGTCTCGGCCCGCGAGACAGTAAACGCTGTCTCGGAAACAGTAACCGTCAGGCAGTTTTTGTTTTAACTGCCTTCCCACGTTTCAAACTCCGTTATTTTGGCAGTTATCCACGCGAGACAGTAAAGACTGTCTCGCACGGCGAGACAGTCAAGTCTGTCTCGCGTGCGAGACAGTAAAGACTGTCTCGCGTGCGAGACAGTCTATACTTGTGTTCTTTTTGACATTTTGGATGACTTCCTTTTGAGCTGTGTTTGGATATCTCTCAGCATTTTTTGACGCCTACAGATACCCCCTCCAAAGTATTCCAGACTCAATCTTTTATAGAGGAGTTCTGGGATGCTTTGGATAAGATAGGTATTACTTATGATCCTTTCCATGCTTGGTTGGGTAGATCGTATAGAAGAACCTGTAGATGGCTTCAACACTTGATCTCTTTGTCTCTCAGTCTATTCAGTGCTTTGTAGAATAGCTAAGATCCTTTCAGCATAGCGTTCATCGCTTGACCATCATCGAGATCTTGAATTGAAGCTGAAATTTGTACTTGTAAATTCAGCTTTTGTCATCAAATTGATACCGCATTGTTAATCACTGTATCAGTCTTCATAGGAACACAGTTATACTCATGTATTTTTTTTGGAGTTCTTGGGAAATAGTTTAACCTCGTATACCCGTTGGGAGGTAGCCAGGTTATTCTTAAGAATATTTTGAGTGATATTCTCCAGAAACTTCCTGTTGATGGTAGGGAAACAGTTTAGACTCGTGTACCTATTGGAGTATTCGGGAAATAGTTTAACCTCATATACCCGTTGGGAGGTAGCTAGGTTATTCTTAAGAATATTCTGAGTAATATTCTTCAGAAACTTCCTATTGATGGTAGGGAAATAGTTTAGACTCGTGTACCTATTAGAGTAATATACTCTCTTTTTTGTTGGTAGAGATGAACCCAGAATCGGAGAGGAAGAATTTTATATTCTATCTCCTGGTACAAAGGAAATTTGAAGTGGGATTTCTATTCAGAGAATCTGAATAAGGTTTGATCAATTGAGATTGGAAGCAATCCTAACTTTTATAGGTTTGATTGCGCAAATCGAAGGTGGACCTCTTGTTCATGGAAGGAATCAAGAGGGGATTTTGGCTTTGGTCTTAGCTGTTTAAAGGTTTGACCAAGATTGGCTTTGGTCCTAACTGTTTAAAGGTTTGACCAAGATGGGAATTTGAGACGATCCTAACTGTTTAAAGGTTTGATCGTTCAATTTGTGGACCTCTCGTTCATGGAACGAATCGAGAGGGGATTTTGGCTTTGGTCCTAACTGTTTAAAGGTTTGACCAAGATGGGAATTTGAGACGATCCTAACTGTTTAAAGGTTTGATCGTTCAATTTGTGGACCTCTCGTTCATGGAACGAATCGAGAGGGGATTTTGGCTTTGGTCCTAACTGTTTAAAGGTTTGACCAAGATGGGAATTTGAGACGATCCTAACTGTTTAAAGGTTTGATCGTTCAATTTGTGGACCTCTCGTTCATGGAACGAATCGAGAGGGGATTTTGGCTTTGGTCCTAACTGTTTAAAGGTTTGACCAAGATGGGAATTTGAGATGGTCCTAACTGTTTAAAGGTTTGATCGTTCAATTTGTGGACCTCTCGTTCATGGAACGAATCGAGAGGGGATTTTGGCTTTGGTCCTAACTGTTTAAAGGTTTGACCAAAATGGGAATTTTGTGAGGGAAGATTGATCTAAAGAGGTGATCGAATCTCATCTCAGCAAAAGAGTATTCGGAAGTCATAGTAGGAGTTTAGTGTTTATCACTTTGTTCATAATGATCGGGGTTATCCCTAAGAATATTACATTTAACATTCTTCCGGGAACTTCTCGTTACATGAATTATCCACCCCCAGCTTTTTTTGCAAAACTGGATGTAACGATGAGTACGTTATTCTCATTCGCATGTTCGGGTTATCCTTAAGAATATAAGATTCTCCGGGAACTTCCCGTTATATAAATCATCCACCCCCAGCTTCCTTTGCGAAACCGGGTTTAACATTGTACTCAGTTGGATAATCGAGAAGCAGTTTATACTCATATACTCTTTGGAGTGTGGGGAAACAGTTTATACTCGTGCACCCACTGGAGTTGTATGGTCGTCTTTACTCGACTTCTTTCGTCGTTATGACGCCGGAGTCAATTAGGGCTTGGATCTTGTTTTTGAGTCCAAAGCAAATCTCGGTGGGATGAAGAACCCTTCTGTGGTACGCACAGTAGTTTGGATCCGTAATCCTCTTAGCTCCATCCTGGTCTTTAATAGGTGGTAGCTCGATTTTGTCATTAGCGAGGAGGTATTCCAATATGACTGGAGCTTCATCATCTTCGAAAGAATATTCCTTTTGACACCTCGGATCGAGAGTCGCATTCTCAACGATTGCAGATGTCATTGGTTGGCCTCTCTCAGCTTTCTTTCTTTTAAGAAAGTGCTCAGCTTGTTCACCTTTCTTTCTTTTAAGAAAGTGTTCAGCTTGTTCACCACGTAGTTTTAACTCTTTCCAAGTGGTGGATGGCACGACCCCCAGAGCTTCCAGGACATCGATGGAGAGGTTATTGTGGCATGTTTGTAGGATGAACTCCTTTGTAATAGGATCTCTGCAATTCATTGCTTTGTTACGGAAACGTTTGACAAAATTGTCAACTGACTCTCCGTCTTTTTGCTTCTCATCCAAAAGGGTTCCGATTGACACTTCGGTGTCATCATCGAAGAAATTGCTGAGGAACAAACTTTCCATGTCATCCCAGCAATTGATGCTCCCTGGCTTGAGCCGTCGGTACCAATCGAAGGCGGGCCCACGAAGGGTGCCAACGAATGACCGGACCATTAAAGCCTCGTTTCCAGAGATCATGCCCAAATGAGACTTGAAATAAATCAAGTGCTGAATCGGCGAACTCTTCCCCTCAAACGGTGTGAAGTTAATCAGATTGAACTTTGTCGGATACGGTATTGAATCCCATTCTCTTGGATAGGGACATGGAATACCCGTCCTCTTCACTTCTTGAGCCGTCATCAAAGCGTTGACTTTGTTTTCAAGCTCTTTCATTTTCCCGTCATCGTCTATGTCTTCATTCGAATGACGTTGAGGAGAATGAGTTAGACCACCCCCTGTAAGAGGTGCCATTGAACCACTCCCAATATCGTTATTGGGAGAATGTGTTAAACCACCCCCAGCGTTATTGCTATTGGGAGGTGTATCAGCCATAATGACTTCATCCACTTCTGGATCACTATCATCTGCCACATTCTGAGTGTGGCGGCTGGATTCAGCTCGCTGACTGGACTCAGGAAGTTGAGGCTGTTGAGTTAGCAATTCTCTCATTTGTTGGATAGCTAACTCCATTTCTGTCTTCACTTCAGCTCTAATTTCTTCACGTTGTTTGGCTAGAGCTTCTTGAAGTATTTGAGCAAATTGATCAGAGGTGATCGTGAGTACTTCTCTGGTTTGTCCCGTGCTAGACATTGTATCATCAGAAGCGATTGCAGAATAAGTGTCCGAGAATTCATCCTCCGAGGACATTCCTTCTTGCATTCTCTTGTAATTTCTGCGTCTGATGGCTCCTAATTGGAGTCGAGACATCCTTTGAGCAATTCTTGGATTGACTCTTCCTCTCGGGGAAAAGTCAGGATTTGAGTCACTTGAATGCCGCTTAGACTTTCTTTTATCAGCCACGTTGATGGTGACTTCAGGGAATTCATCATCTTGGACAGCTGATCTTATAAGTCGTGCACAGGAACAATGAGAGCGAATAATTCTTTTTCGAAATTTATTCACACCCCCAACTTGATAATACGATTCATCGGTATGATTGCCAAAAAATCGTATCGTCTGTTGGTATGATCTCCCAGGTATGACGATATCATTTGGTGAATGCGTCTTCTTCTGGGGGTATAAAACCTTGTTGGCATTCTCAGGACAATTTATTGTTGCCTTTGAACGATCCAAGGTTATGTCGGGAGTCGCACGTTTAGAACCACCCCCTTGTGGGTATGGAGTCTTAACGGGCTCCGAATGCTGATTTTGCACAACTCCAGTTTTTGGAATCCAAACTTGGCAGAATTTCGGTGGTTCTTTGGTCACCGTTTCCTTCCTCCTTTCTCGTCTTTGTTGTAAGAGAGCACGGGCATGAACAACGTTTGCACGACGTTTTTGTATACGTTCTTGGAGGGTCGAACGAGCCCTTTTGATGAGTGTCCATTCCTCCGTTGTGAATTGTGCAGAAACGTGAGTAGTTCGTCGTTGCGTTGAACGAACCACTTGTTGTTTCCTCGACTCTAAATCCGCATAATAACGAACTCCGTCGGTTTGTTCAAATGCCTTAGCTATTTGACGAGCACGACGCTGACGCTGTCTCTGACGAGCTCTTTTCGTCAATGTCGTCGGGCTTTGATTCGATGACTCTTCAATTAGATAAGAGCCATTTTGAGCAGAGGTGTTGCGAGTGAAATTCTCAGCAACAATCAAGCGAGAGTCTTCATTTTGTGCCTTCTTTGGCATGCAACTCTTCCTCAATTGTGAGATCCTCTTGTACTTGCGAGATAATGAAGATCTTGAAGAGGATGATGAGAGATATTCCTCAAACTTGGTCTGGTCGAATTCGTATTCGACCATGGATTCAACTGGAATCTTGATCGGCTGCGACACGACGGTCTCGGCAGCGAGACCGTTGGCTCCCACTGTGGTCGCCAGCTTGTTTGCGTCAAAAGTTGGTTTCGTTGTGGAATTCATTATATCTTCGGTCGATTACAACAAATTCAAAAGATTCCCATCACGTCCAAGATGTCAATGGACAAGTTGTTCTGACAAGTCTGCAAGAGGAATTCCTCCGTGACGGGATCCCTGCAGTTCATTGCCTGATTGCGGAAGCGTTTGATGAAGGTATCCACCGACTCTCCGCCTTTTTGTTTCTCGTCGAAGAGTGTCCTGATCGACACCTCGGTGTCATCATCGAAGAAATGGGCGAGAAACATGCCTTCCAAGTCCTCCCAGCTGTTGATGCTTCCGGGCTTGAGACGGCGGTACCAATCGAAGGCAGGCCCGCGAAGGGTGCCAACGAATGACCGAACCATCAAAGGCTCGTTGCCCGAGATTACTCCCAAGTGAGACTTGAAGTAGATCAGATGTTGAGTGGGCGAGCCCTTTCCGTTGAACGGCGTGAAGTTGATCAGGTTGAACTTCGCCGGATACGGGATCGAATCCCACTTTCTCGGGTAAGGACACGGAATGCCGGTCCTCTTCACCTCCCGAACAGACATCAGGGCTTCGATTTTTCTTTCGAGCTCCTTTATCTTTTCGGCCTCACCCATATCCTGTTTTGGATAAGTTTCGAGAGGAATCATACGGCCACCCTCAGTGTTGTCACTACTGGTGGGTCCACCCCCAGCGCTATCATCACTGGTGGGTCCACCCCCAGCGCTGTTAATTTTAGTGGGGCCACCCCCAGTATTCTTGGGTGGTGCGTTGGCCATGACGATTTCGACCATCTCCGGCTCGCTGTTGACTACAGCGTTCTGGGTGCGATGGTTGGACTCGACTAGCCGGTTCGACAGAGCTCGGATTCGTTGATCGTGCATTTGTCTCATCTCTTGCATAGCCACTTCCATTTCAAACTTGAAGATTTCCTTCTGCTTAGTCAGGGCCTCTTCAATGATTTTGGCTATCTGATCTGTATTGACCATGAGCACCTCTCGAGCTTGCCCTATGCTAGACGTTGTGTCATCAGAGGCGAGCGCGGAATGGGAATCTGAGGATTCATCATCGGAAAGGACTCCTTCATGGACTCCATGGTCGTTGTTATATCCGACGGCTTCTAGCTGAAGCTGAGCTGTTCCCGAATTGACCCTGCTTCCTGGAGAGGAATTAGGGTCGGAATCACTTGAAATGATTGGGGATTTTCCCTTGTTGACCATGTTGATAGTCACTTCTAGAGGTTCGTCATCTCGAGCAATTGATCCTCTTTGGTGTGAACGCCTTGATTTGGGCTTTGTCGTTCCATCGGAGATTCCCTCGAATATCGAGACCCTCTGTGGAGCGGTCTTGGGGCAGCTACAGGCTGATAATACTGCCCTGATAAATTTGGTACACGGACAGTGAGAATCCGCTCCCCGGGTGTTTCTCTTTCGAGATTCATCCACACCCCCAGCCTGATAGTACAACTCATCGACGTTGCCGTCGGAGTAACCTATCGGCTGCTCACATGGGTTCTCAGGTATAACGCATTCGTCTGTCTTGTTGGCCTCCGCAAGAGTCGCACGTTTGGAATCACTCCTTTGTGAGGGTGAAACCTTAACGGGCTCTTGGTCCTTTGCACGCACCGCCGAGCTGGCCGTTGTAGGAATCCGTTTGTTAGGAGGTCACGTACGACCCCCAGTCCGGGTATTGGCTTGCAGCTCGTTTGATGATCTCGAGCTCTCCTTATCAAGCGCTTTTCCTCGATCCTCGGGTAGAGCACCGATACGATCCTTCGGAGGATTCTTGAACTTGGGGAAATCCGCGCTGCGGTGGGGCTTTTCCAGAGGTTCGGGATCTGAAATTGATGAAGGTTGGAGAGCAATATTACCTGCTTTTACCTTAGGCGTTGATTTGGCCTTCGGCATCCAAACTCGTTCAGATTTCGGCGATCTCTTAACGGCCTCTCCATTTAGCATCTCTCGTGCTTTTTGGACCAGGGCTCGGGCATGCGCACGCAAGGCGCGGCGCTTCTGGATTCGCTCCTCGAGAGTAGAACGGGTTCTTTTGACATGAACCCATTTGTTTGTTTCTGCTTCGGAGGAGTGGCTGGTTGTTTGCCGTGGTTGCTCCTGGCGTTGCCTGGATTTTAGATCCACGTTATAGCGGACCCCATCCATCGGCTCCAAAGCCTCGGCCAGCTGTCGAGCAAGACGTTGACGCTGTCTTTGTCGCGCTCTCTTTGATAATGCCGGAGCGTCTTCAGAAGTCATCTCCTCGGCGGAAGAGGAGTCCGGATCTGCGATCTCGACCATTTTGGACGACGTGGGGACGTCGCGTGGTGCAAGTGCAGAGGCGGCAACGGGGTCTTGGATTTTTGAACCGAAGGACCTGCAATCATTTATGAAAGAGGTTACCTTTCTGTACCCGTTTGGAGAGGCGGATCTGGAGGAGGAGGAAGAGAGGCCTTCTTTGAACCGTTGTTGATCGAGCTCGTGTTCTTCATTCACCCCGATCTTGAGTGCTGGTTGCGTCACGACGGCGTCGGTTGCGATGCCGTTGGCTCCCACTGTGGTCGCCAGCTTGTTTGCGGAAAAAGTTGCTGTATTCATTGCTGCATTCATTACAACTTCAATCGTTACAATGAAATAAAAAGATAGCCTTTTTATAAGACCGGTACACAATGAAAACAAAATAGATACAACTCTTTTCAAACAAACGCAAGATCTGTTTGTCATCTCTTGCTTGCGTGGGTCTTTTGCCTGTGACGGGGATGTTGATATCCGTGGACCACCGGGGCACTCAGATCTGGTCCGAGAAAATCGGGCAGAGTTTCGTCTATCCGCGGGGGGATTTTAGAAACTCTGAACTTCGTCGATCTGCGTGAGATCTAGAAGTTTACAGCTCCTATCTCGGATAATCGAGATATTCGCTCTACTTAGTATCACCGCTAAGGGGCAACACTAAGGAAAATAGAAAGGGGAATGAAGAAGGAGGCTCCTTTGCTGCAGAAGGCTCGCTCACTCCTCGATCCGGCAGGGCTTCGCCGCTCTCTTAGAAAACCCCGACTCCTTCCTCCGGCAGGGCTTCGCCGCTCCTCTCTGGAATTTCAGATCTCAAAGGCTAGAGCTCTAGATCTGAAATTCCTCTCCCAAAACCAAGGCCAAGAGAATGGAGGCCCTAGGGGCCTATTTATAGGAAAAGCAAGGGGTAGGGGGCTGGTTGAGGACACCCCTAGGGGGGTGTCTCGGCTCCAAAACCGAGACACCCCTTGGGGTGTCTCGGCCATGGCCGAGACACCCCTCTGAGATTCTGTCGGTTCACGTAGTCCGTCGGTTCGCTTCAGGCGCTTACCGATGTCAATTGGACTCTTGTGAACCGGATAATGATGTTCATCGTCGCTCGTTTAACACTGAACCGTTCGTGGAGACCTATAGGCAATTTTTGATGCCTACATGGGCGATCCACCTGCAGGTGCTGATATACCTTCTTCTGCTAATGTCTCAGTGCCCGTCGGACCTCAACCCGAAGGGACGTCCGTTGGCATTGGTATGCTCCGAACTTGTCTTTTGACTTTCCTTTCCATATTCGATAGTTCACTGAGCTTCCAAGTTGTTGCTTGTAGGATCTCGCTCTTCTTTGCACGAGCGTGTCTGTAGCCTTTTGGCCGATCCTGATCCTGATAGAGAGGCTTTCCGTACGGACCTCAGCTTCTTCACCGCCTGGTATAATGGCTTGATCGAGAAGCTTCTT
>NC_033802.1:4153528-4161028 GCF_001876935.1 Asparagus officinalis
GGCTCCTCGGCTTGTAGAGCAAGCTTGAGGCTTTGGCCAAAGGAGAGGGCTTTCTTTGGCGTCTCAACATTAATTAAGACCTCTTTAGAGCTCTCGCAAGCACCTCGCCTAGCTTTAGGGCTAAGCGATCCGGAAGAGAGGGCCTCTTCATATTTCACTTGGTCAAACTCCACGACCAAGGTTTCTACGGTTGTTCCAGTGAGGTGAACGTCGGATTGCGCCACCACCTCTTCGTCAGAGAAGCTTCAAATCTCTCACAAAAGGGATTGTTTGTGGAAAAATTTGCAGTAAAAGAAATAAAAGAAAAATTGATTTGTATTTCTTTAATCTCAGTTACAATTGGATTTCCTGATTACAAAAGAGAAGAGAATGATCGGGATTCTCTCCTTTGTTTAATTCTGGGTTCTTCTTGGTAGCGATGAGATGCCTCCCTCGAATGCTTGCGTCGAGTTTGCTTCTCGTTGACGATCCGAATATCTATACTCACTGGAACAACTGTCTTGGCCGGTTGATAACTCTTGTCGAGTTTTGTGATTCAGAACAAGTAACAAACTCTAATGATAGAGTTGTTGGAACCGAAAATAATTCGGTTAATAAGCCAAATGCCGACTGCTTAGAGTGCCTCCGTCTGTTGATTTCCCAGACTGTGTAAGGAGTCAATCCTCCTTTTTCTGAATCTGGAAGATCTGATCGAAAGGTCTTCTCCACGAAAATCCACCCCTTGATCTGATTATCAAAAATCCGATCCGTAACTCTGTTGAGTTTGCTGCTATTTATAGGGGGATTAGGGGTGTAACTGCCCCCATAATCCGCGCCTAAATGGGGGTTTAGTTACCCCATTAGTCGGGTGTAACAACCCACTAAAGCCACTCCTCAAATCGTGGGTGAAGAACAGCTTCGAAGTTGTTACGATCACGTTTGAATGAGTCAGAACCTTGACCTGCGTTCTGGCGGTGATTGAGCTGCGTTTGGCAGCGACTGACGGGCTGCGTTGGGCAGTGATGGATGAGCTGCGTCGGCAGCGGTTGATAAGCTGCGTTGGGCAGCGGTTGATAAGCTGCGTTGGGCAGCGATTGATAAGCTGCGTTGGGCAGCGATGGATAAGCTGCGTTGGGCAGCGATGGATAAGCTGCGTTGGGCAGCGATTCTATCAACTGCAGGTCATGATCTCCACTGAGTGTGTCGAATATCATTACACTGCTCATCAGCACCTCTAATGGTTGCTAATATAATATTAGTCATGTTGTTGTCGCAGCCATCAAGATCAATCATCTCACATAAGAAGCTGCATTCGTGTTTATAACTGTTGAAGCGGCGTAGGTGATCAAATTGGTGTTGTGTCTTGAAGATGGTACGCAGAGAGGGTTTCCACGTCTTGGTTTGAAGAGATCGTCGATTTGTAATCCTTTCTGTCAGAGTATTGCTAAAGACTGTCGTTTTGTAATCTTTGCTTTAACTCTTTGACATGTGAAAATCTTCGAATTGTAGCCTTCTGGAAGTCGTCAGATTGTAACTTCCATCATCAGTGTTCGATGGAGACTCAGCTATCCATTGTGATTTTTAGACAGCCTACAGTACTCCTCCCTCGACTAAAACCTTCAAAAGCTAGTACACTCTTACCACCATTAGATGTGCTCTCCTTTCCCATCATTCTTTCATTCTCATGTAGGAGTGTTGTTACATCGTCGAAAAGTCTGCTTCCCTGTAATTATCGTCTGAACTAACGGCTTGTACGACTTCGGTAAGGAAGACAATAGGAGTAGCACATTCTCTTCTTCTTTAATCTCCTCATCAATACTCATAAGTTGGCAAACTAGCTGATTAAAGGCATTGATGTGGTCTTGAATTGTAGTACATTCTTCCATCTTTAACGAATAAAGCTCCATCCTCAAACACAATTGGTTGGTCATCGACTTCGACGTATAAATCCCCTCGAGCCTTTCCCACATCCCTCTTGGTGTGTTCTCTTGCATAACATGGTACTTGATCTTGGGAGCGAGTGCCAAACGAATTGTGCTAACCGCCCTCTTTTGCATAGAACTCCATTCAGCATCCTTTAATCCTTTAGGTTTCTTATCCTCCAAAGCTTGATCAACACCCTACTGCATAAGAATATCTTGAACCGTGCACTGCCATACTGTAAAATTGGTCTTGCCATTGAATAGCGGAATATCAAACTTCGGACCCAAAGAAATCATCATCCTCTAACCGTAATTAAAATTCAAATCAATCATTATAGAGATTGAATTTGATAAAACCGACGTCAAAAACGAACTCAGCACGTCGAAAAACCCTAGGAAAGACTCATGGATCACCAAAATCCGCCTCTAAATTCTCAATCAAAAGACAAATCAACCTCAACTGTCGGATCTACATGAACAATACCCACTACACAGCGAGTTTAGGAACTCAGAACGAGTTTAAACTCTTGTAAAATAGTTGATTTGAATTGAAAGTCGGTTATAGCTAAGAACGAGCTTCTCGTTGCTGAAGTTGAAGATGATCTCCGTTGAAGAATAATGTTGAACCCTTCAGGCCGTTTCTGATACAAAAAATTCCAACCTTGAACTCGGTTGAGTTTCTTCTTATTTATAGAGGATTAAGGGGGTGTAAACACCCTTTAAATCACTCATAAGTGGGGTGTAATCGCCCTCAAATCGTGAAAAACGGTTTTGAAACCGTCCATCCCGTGCTTGAACCAGTCAAACGCCGAAACTGGCGTTCTGGGCTCGAACTCTTCGTTTTAGAGCTGAAACGCAGAGTTGGGCATGTGCTTAAGGCTGAAAACACAATGTTTGTTGGGATTTTATCTTTGATTCTTTATATAACTTCATGAGAATTAGATAGGATTAGAGATCTATCATGATTAGGAGTTTGGGTTCTATCATAATTAGGAGTTTGAGTTTCATCATGATTAGGAGTTTTAATTCTATTCTAATTAGAAAGTTAGGCTAGAGATAGGGTTTGGTTTCCCTATATATATTCTTGTATTGGTGGAGGAAAAATTAAGAGAGAGTATAAAAGATATAGTAAAGAGAGCCAATATTCTTGTAATCTAGGGCTAGCAGAGGGCGTAGTCTGATTCAAGAATATTTTTTATAAGGCGAGGGTTTCGTGATCTTTATCTGTGCAAAAGATTATAAGGAGTGAGTTTTGGAGAGAATATGAGAGTTGATTATGTATGTGAGGTTGAGAGATTGAGAGACGAGAGTTGAGTGGTTCCTCTTGTAGTTCTCTCTGATACATAGTGGATTTCTCGTATTGTTGCCCGTGGACGTTGGTCGAAGTTGGTCGACCGAACTGAACAAGTTATCCTAGCAAGTATGAAATACAACAAGATATATGAGCTAGGATATGCAATATGAATAAAGGAATATATCCTAGCAATGAGATATACTATGAGATATATATGCAAGGATATGGAACTAATACAAGGGTAAATAATTTGAAACTAGATAGTCGGCAAACTAAATAATGAGACAATGGCGATATGAGCAATGAGCACAAATAAGAATAAACGCAAAAGCACACTCAAACACAATCAAATGATCACGGAATTTGTACCTTCCATCCTACGTCTCCGCTCCCTACTCCCGAGGAGAAATTCACTATCACAACCGGGTTTTCTATGCTTACCCAAATAACGTTTACACCTCACACTCGGTTTTCTAGCTAACCGAAAACTTTACAATCAACACTATTACAATCCCACTCTACACCCTCTCAAGTGTTGGAACTATACGTGTCTCCCTCAAGTACTCGGATACAACCTCTCCCTAGGTTCGTCAACCGACGCCACTCCTATTGGGATGATCCCCGACTCTTGCCACACACTTCTCTCGGTGTACAAGTGTATTACAAAGTGAATGTCACAATTAAGCATGATACAACAAATAATTATTCTATAATATGAATGAGAACATAATGTAGGCTCATTCTCAATTGTTACAACTCCCTACAACCTAATTTATACTAAGTATGAAAATATAATAAGCTCAAGGGTTGTGTGTGTAAGCAATGAGAAAAACAATCAACTAAACTCAATTAAATTCTAGCATATAGAAATTATGAACAAAATAATAAATAGCTAGAAATAGAGTTTAGAAATTTTTCTCTGAAAAACAAGATGGAGAGATGGATTAAAATGAAGCCCAAAGAATGTGGATGATCTCCTCCACTTGTGAAACAATCTTCACAAACCAAACTCTTTTAAAACACACTAAACAAACCTTAAAACCCTCTTAAACTTATTTAAAACTTTCTCAAGTTGTTGAAAATAGTTATGGCAAAGGGGTATATATAGGAAAGAAGAAAACAACCCAAAAAACCCTAAAAACCCACTAAAAAACAAAAATCAGCAAGTTACCGTTACTGTGCAACGGTAACTTCGGTGGTCGACCGTGACGGTCGACCGTGAGAAGTAAAACTACAAAACTGCTCTCTGGACTATTGACGGTCGACCATGGTGGTCGACCATACTGTATCACGGTCGACCGTGGCGGTCGACCGCACTTTTCCAGATTTTGACAGATGCTGAAATTTTGCGTATCTGACTTTGTAAAATCAATTAAAAATAGTAAATCAACTTCAAAAATCATGAAAATTTTAAGGAAGGATTTAGACATGTAGATGAACATTTTAGATAAATAATTTCTAAAATATCACTTCCCAATTGAGAGAAATAATTATTTGAACATAGATATACAATTTCTGAAAAAAAAAAACTGTTGAAAACACGTTTATGTAAATTCAATTGAAAATAACAGAACAACTCCAAAATTAGTAAAACTTGGAGAAATGTTTGTATATATTATGATAAACATGTAAACAAGAAATTTTTTCAAATCTCATTTCTCAATTATAAAAACGTATCTATTTTGCAAAAACATGCACAAACATGTGCACGAACATGAGCTTATTAAAAACTTGATTTTGTAAATTCAAATAAACATAAAAAATTAATTCCAAAATTGATAAAACTTTGGGAAACATTTATAAACATGAAATTGAACATGTTAGAAAAAGAATTTCTCAAATTAAATTTTCCATTTGTGAAAACTCATGTATTTTGCAAGTGTGTCCAAAACATGAAAATGTGATATACATAAAATTTGATGTTTTAACATAAACAATGTTTTGAAACCCTATGAAATGATTTTATAGACTTAATAAAATATGTATACAATGATTGTTAAGTCCATAAACCAAAACTTATGTATATATATAACTATATATATAAAAATCAAATATGTGTGTGTATATATGATTGAGCTTAAAGTACTAACACACATAATATAAAACCTAAACTAAATATACCCAAGCTTAATTGATCTTCGATGTAGCTCAACTTGGTACACTTGCGGATGAAGTTAGAACTTGGATCTTCAATTTGAATTGCATAGGCTTCACTCCATAATTCCGCCAACCTCCATTGGATTTGATCGTTGAAGCGCAATCCATCCAACCTCCAACTTGTTGTTTGTCTATAACAAATAAATAAACACAAAAACTAGACAAACAACATTAGTGGTAAATTTTTTGTTAAACATCATCAAAATAAGAAGGCCAACACGAACCACGTAAATCTCGGTGTTCTTTTCTTCTTTATTACAGTTATTTTCTATCTTGTTGATTGTGAGTTGGTTTTCGAGTTGCGCATATCGTGGTAGGCGGGGAGACTAAAATTCCCCAACAGTGGTATCAGAGCTATGTTGATGGATCCAGTAGTGAGTCCGCAAGAAAGAAGGTAACGTCGTGCAAGATTGAAGATCAGCATTACAAGAATCAAGATGAAAAGAAAAAGGGAAAAAATTACTATAGTGCCGGTACTGTAGCAGAGGCGCGACTGTCACTGTTCATGCAGATTCGACGGTTGAGATTGACTTGTCTTTTGATCGATGATTTGGAGGCGGATTTTGGTGATCTAGGAGTCATTCCTAGGGTTTTTGACGTGCTGAATTCGTTTTTGGCATCGGTTTCATCAAATTCAAACACTACAGTGACTAATTTGAATTTTGATTAGAGAATGATGACTTCTTCGGGTTCGAAGTTCGATATTCCGTTATTTAATGGCAAGACAAATCTGGTGGCAGATAAGAAGCATGAGTTGGTTGGTGTGTAGACTTAAGGAGAACAGTGCCAATTAGGTGGAGCTTGTAAGCGGACATGACCGAGTGACACACATGGAGATGAAGATGATGGCATTGGACTTGAAGACGGTGATATATCTTCAAGTGAGTTTGGGAATCGAATCCAAGGTGGAGATTGTTAGGATTTTGTCTTTGATTCTTTGTATAACTTCATGAGAATTAGATAGGATTAGAGATCTATCATGATTAGGAGTTTTAATTCTATTCTAATTAGGAAGTTAGGCTAGAGATAGTGTTTGGTTTCCCCATATATATTCTTGTATTTGTGGAGACAAAATTAAGAGAGAGTAGAGAAAAGATATAGTAGAGAGAGAGAGACAATATTCTTGTAATCTAGGGTTAGCAGAGGGCGTAGCTTGATTCAAGAATATTGTGCAAGAGGCAAGAGTTTCATGATCTTTATCCGTGTAAAAGATTGTAAGGAGTGAGTTTTGGAGAGAATATGAGAGTTGATTATGTATGTGAGGTTGAGAGATTGAAAGACGAGAGTTGAGTGGTTCTTTTTGTAGTTCTCCCTAATACATAGTGGATTTCTCGTATTGTTTTCCGTGGACGTAGGTCGAAGTTGGTCGATCGAACCACATAAATCTCGGTGTTCTTTTCTTCTTGATTATAGTTATTTTCTATCTTGTTGATTGTGAGTTGGTTTTCGAGTTGCGTATATCGTGGTAGGCGGGGAGACTGAAATTCCCCAACCATATTCGTGCTGTGTTTTGGAATCTGAGACGCAGAAATGAACTCTACGTATTAGAATCTGAGATGTAGAGATGAACTCTGCGTTTTGAGTCTGGAACGCAGTCACGAGCTCTGCGTCTGGGCTTGAACGAGGATGAACCCTGCGTTTTGAGCTTGAAACGCGGGCATGACCTCTGCGTTTTGATTTGAAGAGACCGTCAATTTGTAGTCTCTTTTGCTAGAACGTTACAAAGACTGTTATCTTGTAATCTTTGTCTTGACTTCTTGAAAATATGAGAGTCGTCAGATTGTAACTCCTGATGTTGATTGTGAAGGCTTTTGATTAGAGCTTTCATCAGTTGTTGTGAATGTTGTCAGATTGTAACCTTCATTGATCTACGTGAAAGTCTTCAAGTTGTAGCCTTCTGGAAACCATCAAATTATAACTTTCATCATCGGTGTTTGATGGGGATCAACTATCTGCAGTGATTTTTAGTCAACCTACAACCTCCAAATTACAATATTTTGCACGGACAAAGACTGTCAAACCCTCTCTCTCTCTTTCTCTCTACACTTCTTCTTCTTCTTAGTTTTTCCTCTAACAATAGAAGGATATATATAGGAAAACCAAAACTCTATCTCTAGCTAGCCTAACTTCCTAATTAGAATAATATTC
>NC_033802.1:4163528-4198652 GCF_001876935.1 Asparagus officinalis
TAAAGGTTAAAAAAGCATTGAGTGTCTACTAGTAACTTCGAAGAGGAAGAGACAGTGATATTTGGACCGAAAATGACCCAAAAGATTAACCCTTAATTGAGACACGGATCAAAATCTAACAGTAATCTTCAAATGTGGAGCCAAATCACATCGTATCTTTGCTAGTCATTCTCTCTATTCTATGTTTGCTTAATTTGCACAAGCGTCTATCTTAGAGCGTGTTTCATTCTTAATCCACATATTCTCACTTTACAATTAGCCTCAACGACTTAATTTATGCCTATTAGTCTAACCATCATATGAATGACCATTACAATTGTGATAATCTAGGTAAAAGATCTATTGGATTTTTTTTTTGATGACTTATTTATCATGCTTGTTTAATCTAGTGCTGATCTCTCTGTAAGCACGACCAATATTTGATGAATAAACTATTACACTTCCGACATTAACCATTAAACCAAAAAAATTGTCAACCTCAATTTGAACAAGTTTGTCAAGCAAGCCCAATTTAGTCTTACACTAAGCTTCTGCCGACGCATTATTTTCTCCTTTTGAAGTTAGAAAGTCCATTCAAAGTGACCAAATAGAAAAGGGATCTAGTTTGAGATCTTTGTCCACAACAATTGGTGACAAATATCGCATTGAACTTACCATCAAAGTAAGATAAAAAAAAAAGGTTTAATGAATATGAATTATATACATAGTTAATTGGGAATAGACCCTCTTAGCATTATCCAATTGCAATACGTCCTATTGACCACGAATAAAAAATGAACCTTCAATGATCAATTCTAGTCTCCGTCTCATCAAAATTTTAGAGTTTTGATGTAGTGGTAGGAATTTTAAGATGTTATCAGAGAAATTTAGTTGAGTCGAATTATGCCCAAGTCTCGGTTCATATAATTTGACCATCTATAGCAAGAGTCATTGGATAAGTCATCATCCCCTCAATCAAATTTGATTATTCTTCTTGTCTCTAGGAAGGAATTAAACTTATTATATGAATTTGTTACGTTTGGACCAGAAATAATACGTGCTCTCCAACGTGAAAGTAGATTTTTAAGTCCCCTACCACATTTCCTCGTGCGCGTGATATAATTGAGCATCTACTTTGCATATCTTTCAATTTTCACTCTTTCGGTTCTTTCCTTCATTTTTTTGAATTACTTTTTTAGATTCTTTCCTTCGTCAAAATTGGACTTGGTTGTTGACCACAATTGAAGTTGCCCACTTTGACTCGTGCCATCTAATTTGGCTCTCAAGTTCTTACCAACACGAATTGAAGTAGAGATTGGAGGATCTCATGTTTGAACGGAACATGAAACATCAAAGAGGAGTCTGTATAAAGTTTGGTATATCTCAATAGACAGTAAGCAGCACATGTTTCATTTATCCATATATGTGCTATTTATAAAAGAAGATTGCTATGTAAAACTTTTAATTGTCTCTTTTGCCCTCTCAATTCTAACAATTCCCCATAATGCCAATTATCAATTATGCCAATAATCAAAATAATTAAATGCAACTCATGTTAAATAACTCTTTTGCTTTCTAAATTTTGGTAATTCATAGTTGATGCCCACTATTAAGTATTACGGAAAGTTATGTTAGGGCCCTAAATATGAGAACTTAATGTGCTCTAGCCTCATGTACTTTTATCCTTGTGTATAAATCTAAAAAACAAGGCAATATTGTGTCAAAACCCTAATTCCTTTGCCAAGTAAGAACAGAGAGGGGGGAATCTAAAAACTCAAAAATACTCTTCCCTCTTCACCATAACCTTCATGGTTGCTCCTCCCTCCTCCCTCCTTTCCTCTTCCTCTCTCCTAACCATAACCTTCATGGTTGCTCCTCCCTACTCTTCTCCTTTCTTCTACTTCTTGTTGTGCGCAGCGGAAATTTCGGCAGCACCTCTGGTGCGCAAGGTGCACAACAAGAGATTAGATCACAACGAAATTCTCGTTTCTCAAAGGAAACAAGAATCAAAAAGCCAGATATCTCATCGAAGTGAGATATCAGCTCTTCCTCTCGTCAGCTCTAGGACTGCGCGTCGAGGGATCCTACAAGCTATTACAAATCACGACAAGAACACAACTTTTACGTGGTTCGGCAAATAGCCTACGTCCACGGGGCAAGGAGGGGGAGATCTACTATTAGAGGGAGAGATACAATTGGGTTTACACTCTCACAAATAAAACCCTCTCACAAACTCTCAGATCCCTCTACAAATATCTCTCTACAAAAGAAAACAATCTGCAGCAAAACCCTGTAGTCGCAATTAAATCAAATCAGCCGCTGCCCTTCTTTTGCTCAGCCGAAAAAAGATCACAGACTCCTGTTTGCTTTTCGTGGCCGCCTCCTGCCTTCGCTCTAAAAAAACCCTAGGGAAAAGTGCTCATTCCTATTTATAGCCGAGCAAAACAAAATCCCACTCGTGTACGCGTACAAACACGTCTGTGGCTTCACGTGGGACCTGCTCACGTAACCGAACACAAAAAAAACGTGTGGCCCCCACCGAATTGCAACCTGCCTCTGCGCTTGCTCACATTGTGCAGGTGAAGAACGTGGGTGGGCCCCACGTTCACAATTTTCCACCTCGGCGAAGTTTTCTTAAAACTGAGCCGACACCAAAGCAACCAAATGTCCTACTTGTTGTGTCCAGTACGCCGTGAACCCGAACGAGAGTCCAAACAATCTCACCCCCATCAAAATTAACTAATCCAAACCGGCTGCATCGTAAAGACTGCCTACGTATCCTCTTGCCCAAGGAATCAAGCCGCCCGTAGTTCATCCAATTGGCCTCCAAAGGCCTCAACACCGAAGAATGTTCAAAAGTTCCAAACAATGACCAAACTTCACACCTAAAATAACTTTGGTCAACATATCTGCAGGGTTGTCCTTCGTGTGGACCTTCTCCAATATGACGTCTCCTTCATCCAAAACGTCACGAACAAAATGGAATCTGACATCGATGTGCTTCGTGCGCGCATGATAAACCTGGTTCTTCGCCAAATAGATAGCCGACATGCTATCACAATATACCAAGCCTCCTTCACAGCTTCAGTCAACGCCATATACTCTGCCTCCGTAGTGGAGAGAGCCACTGTAGACTGAAGTGTGCATCTCCAACACCCCGGTGCTCCTGCTAGTGTAAACACATATCCGCTAGTAGACCGGCGCTTGTCCAGATCCCCCGCATAATCAGAATCCACGTAACCAATACAATCCTGCCCATTCTTCTCATTCTTCTGAAATACCAAACCAACATCCACGGTACCTTTAATATACCGTAGAATCCACTTCACGGCCTCCCAATGACCCTTCCCGGGGTCGTGCATGTACCTAGATACCATGCTCACGGCCTGTGACAAATCTGGCCTTGTACACACCATCGCATACATCAAGCTACCCACAGCATTGGCATATGGAACTTTGGACATGTATTCACGGTCCTCAACTGAAACAGGTGACATCTTAGCTGATAGCTTAAAGTGGGGAGCTAATGGAGTACTCACCGCCTTGGCATTGCCATCATAACTGAATTTCTTCAGCATCTTCTGCAAGTAACTCCTCTGTGTCAACTTCAACATCCCCTTCACCCTGTCTCTCTCAATCTCCATACCCAATATCTTCTTTGCTTCTCCAAGATCCTTCATCTCAAATTCGGATGACAGCTCCTTTTTCAACTTTCTAATAGCTGAAGTATTCCTGGAAGCTATGAGCATATCGTCAACATATAACAGCAAATAGATATACTCACCATTCTGTAGCTTGTGCATGTAAACACACGAGTCATATGGGCTCCTCGTATACCCTCGGCCAATCATAAAGCCGTCGAATCTCTTGTACCATTGTCGCGGCGATTGCTTCAATCCGTAAAGAGACTTCTTCAGCTTGCATACCAATTCTTCCTTTCCTGCAGCTTTGAACCCCATAGGTTGTGTCATGTAGATCTCCTCTTCTAAATCTCCATGTAGAAAGGCTGTTTTCACATCCATCTAGACCAAATCCAAATCCAGCTGTGCCACCAATGCCAATAAAATACGAATCGACGAATGCTTCACAACAGGTGAAAATACCTCGTTGTAATCAACGCCCTCTAGCTGTGCATATCCCTTGGCAACCAATCTGGCTTTGAATCTAATTTCCCCAATAGAAGATCCCTCTTTCTTTGCATACACCCACTTGCATCCAATAACCTTCTTACCCTTCGGTAGCTTTGCAAGTTCCCAAGTACCGTTCTTATGAAGAGACTGCATCTCCTCCTCCATGGCTTCCCTCCACCTAATCGAATCAGAGCTTGACTCTGCTTCCTTGAATGTAAAAGGAACCAAATCATCAACGACTTCTGCTGATAAAGCATATGCAACCATGACATCGTCATATCTAGCTGGCCGACGAATATTTCTTCTTGGTCTATTAGCTGCAATGGACTCCTGAACATGACCCTGTTCCTGAGTCCCAACATCCACTGTATCCTCTAAATGCCCGTCTGTCATCTCATCTCCTCCCAGTGTCACCTCTGTAGGAGCCTCAATGGATACAATGCTATCTGGAGTGGGTGGAGTCACATCATCCTCCACCTGCTGCGATATCCCAACTGTCTGGTCTTCCTCCACCTGCTGAGAAACTTGAGCCTTCATCATGTACGCCTCGTCAAATGTGACATCCCTGCTAATAACTATCTTCTTGTCCTGTGGATCCCATAACTTGAAGCCTTTAACTCCATCTCTAAATCCCACAAAGACTGCTTTCCTCGCCCTCGGATTCAATTTACCATCACTGACATGGTAATAAGCTGGACACCCAAATATCCGAAGCGACTCATAATCACAAGCTACCGAACCAGACCAACGCTCCAACGGAGTCTTCCCCTGTATCGCAGTGCACGACAACCTATTCACGAGATGGCTCGCATAAACCAACGCTTCGGCCCAAAAATAATCTTGACGAATCCACTCCGGCTGTCATCCATACATCGCACCTTCTCCAGTAAGGTACGGTTCAATCTCTCAGCCACCCCGTTCTGTTGCGGTGTCTCTCGAACTGTGAAGTGTCTTCTAATGCCGTGATCCCGGTAAAACTGCAGAAACGGATCACTCTTATACTCTCCACCGTTATCTGAACGTAGAGTCTTCACCTTTCTACCTGTCTGCAGCTCCACTTTCTTCTTCCACTCCACAAAAATATCCAGGACCTGATGTTTATGCTTCATCGGGTATACCCAATTCCTCCTGGAATAGTCATCAATGAAAGTGACAAAATAGTTGGCCCCACCAAGTGATGTGTGCTTGGAAGGGCCCCAAACATCTGTGTGAATATAGTCCAATATACCTTGGGTATTGTGAATAGCGGTGCCGAATTTCACTCTTGTCTTCTTCCCAAGTATGCAATGTTCGCACAGCTCCATCTTGCAGGTCTTTGCACCCTTTAATAGCCCCTGCTTCGCCAATACCTGCAGGGACTTATCACCAGTGTGTCCTAATCTCATTCGAAGCTGCCAAACCCCCTTTTACTGTCTTGCCCTTCAAGTAGTAAAGTTTGTTTTCCCTGACACCTCGCATCACCACCATGGACCCCTTTGTGACCTTCAGAGTTGCATTCTCCAAGATCACCTTATAGCCAGCTGCCTCCAAAGTTCCAAGCGAAATGATATTCTTCGTCAATTGAGGAACGAATCTCACTTCCTTCAGCTCCCGAGTCACCCCGTCACACATCCGGATCCGTACAGTACCAATACCACCAATAGAGCATGCGTGATCATTACCCATGAGTACGACATCCCCTCTTTCTAACTCCTCAAAGCTGGAGAACCAATCCCTCCTAGGGCAAATATGGTATGTAGCACCAGAATCCATCATCCACTCCGTAGAGTCAGCGTAACAAACTGACGGTAATGCAGAGCAAGAATAGCCTGAAGAATCCGTATCTGAATTGTCGTCACTAGCCTTGACAACATTCACTTCCGAAGCTTGTACAGCTTTCCCTTTATTCTTCCCAGCTTTGTCTTTCAACTTTGGGCAGTCGTTCTTCCAATGTCCTTCTTCTTTGCAAAAGCGACATTGATTCCTACCAATATTTCTATGGCCACCTCTTGACTTCGATCTTGAGCGATCACCTGGACGACGGTTTGGACCACGACCTCGAACTGCTAATGCATCTCCCGATGCCTTCTCGGAGGGTTCGCCATCACTCTTCCTCAACTCATAATTCACCAAAGCTGAGGTCACCTCCTTGTAGCTAACCGTAGTTCTTCCATTTATCATAGTGAGAACAAACGTTCCAAAATCATCCTCCGGCAACGAACACAATAGTAGCATCGCCTTGTCTTCATCCTCAACCATGATATCTACATTGGCCATATCCGAAATTAGCTTCGTGATCGTTCATTACGTCATAAATAAGATCCGGCATCAAGCATGACCGAATAACTCCACAAGCCCTACTATTCATTTTCTTCCAAACCTTGTCCTCCATATCAGCGGGTTTCTCTTGTAACTCAAGAGTCTCCTCCAAATTTTGTGCATCCAAGGCGTCCATCACCTGACACCTCCACAAACCGAAATTGATCTTACCATCGAACTTCGGAACATTAATTTTTGTATTATTAATGCTCAGACTTTGTATCGCCTTTGAAAGAGACGATCCCGATGTGCTTGTTTCTCCCATGTTGTCGATCTAATCTTCAAATAGGAATCCTTCAGCAAATCATTCGAACAAGCTCCCAAGTTCAACCCGGAGCTCTGATACCACTTGTTGTGCGCAGCGGAAATTTCGGCAGCACCTCCGGTGCGCAAGGTGCACAACAAGAGATTAGATCACAACAAAATTCTCGTTTCTCAAAGGAAACAAGAATCAAAAAGCCAGATATCTCATCGAAGTGAGATATCAGCTCTTCCTCTCGTCAGCTCTAGGACTGCGCGTCGAGGGAACCTACAAGCTATTACAAATCACGGTAAAAACACAAATTTTTACGTGGTTCGACAAATAGCCTACGTCCACGGGGCAAGGAGGGGGAGATCTACTAATAGAGGGAGAGATACAAAAGATCACAGACTCCTGTTTGCTTTTCGTGGCCGCCTCCTGCCTTCGCTCTAAAAAAAACCCTAGGGAAAAGTGCTCATTCCTATTTATAGCCGAGCAAAACAAAATCCCACTCGTGTACGCGTACAAACACGTCTGTGGCTTCACGTGGGACCTGCTCACGTAAGCGAACACAAAAAAAAAACGTGTGGCCCCCACCGAATTGCAACCTGCCTCTGCGCTTGCTCACATTGTGCAGGTGAAGAATGTGGGTGGGCCCCACGTTCACACTTCTAACTCTAACCCTAATCTTTCTCTAAATACAGTCCCCCGTCCCTCCTCTAACGGGTAAGATCTCATCTTTCCTCCATCATCGTTATACTCGATCCAAATTCTCACCTGGATCTGAGCATGGATCCAATTCTAGCTCCGCCAATTCCTCCTCCGTCAATCCCCTTCTCCCCATCCATCACCACCGACTTCAAGTGTGTCCTCTATAAGAGCAAGATCTCCTTCTCTGTTCTCGTCACCATCTCCTCCTCCCTTGACCACACCATCTCCACCTCTAAACTCCCCTGCATGATGGCGGAGACCGAATACAACAACGACGTATCATGGAATGTGATGGTTGCTCACCACTTGTTTGATGAAATCACTCATAAAACTTTTAATTTCATGGAACACTATGATTGTGGTGGATGAGTAAGAACATGAAGGAACAAAGGTGGCTAAGCTCTTTCGATGTTAATGGGCTCTTTGATCACTCATGTCTTAAGGGGTTGACTCACTCTTAATTGGATCTTAAGTTACCCGATCATTCTGAATTTCTTTGAGAAAGGCTATATGGGCTTGTTGGAGCTAGATTTCCCTTATGAAGAAAGATATTTCACCATTTTTATCTTTATATTTATAGATATTTGTCCTTACCTTCTTCTAATTGGAGGTGTTTTATCTAGTTGGTGTTCTTCTTTGAGGATGAACTTGGATTTGTTACTAAGTTGAAGGACCTATTGTTATTGAACTTTGAACTGAGCTTTATTATTTGAGCCTTGTTGATTGATAATAGTTTCTGCTTGTGTTTGACTATGTTGTATATTAACTTTACTCGTTGTATGTAGGTCTATAGCGTAGCTGATAAATTTGCAAAATACATGTTAATTTTGAACGCTAGTACTTAAATATATTCATTGGTTGTTAACTATATTAAGTATTTGTTAATTATATCTAGTATATGTTAATTATATCAATTATCTGTTAACTATATCAAGTATACGTTAACTATGTACAATATCTGCTAACTATATCAAGTATCTATTAACTATATCAATTATCATATTAATTATATTATATACCTGTTAAACTTTGTTTGTTCCTGTTTAATATGAAGTAATTGTTAATTATATCATGTATTGGTTTAATATATTCAATACACATTAACAATAGTCGCAAAAACATGATCATCCAAATCTTGGTCATCTAAGTGTATTGTTATCTATATCATGTATTAGTTTTAATTTACTCTCAATCTCACAATCCCCTTAGATCATGATTCCTCTGAAGATCTTCCAACATTAGAGGTTACATGAATATATCTAAAAATATTTGAATTAAAATTAGTAAAATATACACTGCAAGCCATAGTATAAACTTAAAATATACATCATAAAATTAACATGTATGACATAAAATTAACAAATCTGTTAGAACCTTAATAATTAAGTACTTCAAAGCATTAACAATAATGATATAACTTTGCCTAATTCATATTAACAATATCAATTATCTGTTAAGTTTATTAGAACTAAAAAAATTAAACAAACAAAGTTAAAGTTTAACAATTGAAGAGTTAAGCAACCCTTAATAGGTACTTCATGAATTTTAACAGATATATATTAACAATTACTTGATATTTTATATTATATAGTCTTATTCTATTTCTCCCCTTCCTTTTAGTAGTAATTGATGGCAATATCCTGATCTCATATTTTGGTACACTACGGTTCTCATACTTCAAAAGTTAACAATTATTGAATTATACTTAACATGGATTAGATAAATGTTAATAGTCAATCAGCTATAGTTTACATGTATTAGGTAAAACATAACAGTTAATCTACTAAACTTGACTTTAAAAGAAAAAAAGTAAACAATTACTCAATTACACTTTACATGGAACAGCTAAACATTAACAGTTAATCAACTATAGTTCGCATGTATCAGGTAAAAGTTAACAGTTAGTCAACTAAACTTAACATTTAAAAGAAAAAAAGTTAACACTTACTCAACTATGCTTAATATGGAACAAGAAAATGTTAACAGTTAGTTAGCTATAGTGTGTGTTCGGTAAAACTTAATAATTGATCTACTAAATATTTATACATTTGTTATTTCAAATAAACATTTTTGTACGCAGGCTTTTATTTCTCAATTATCAACGTATTATGTACAAACTATATATAATTTCCAAGCCAACAAAATAGCCTATGTACAATAAAATTTTAAACAAGGACTAATTCTCTCGACGATATTTCTTGTATCCTATGAACTACAAACAAAATAAAATAATAAATATCATCGTAATTTGAGCTGCTTCTTTTGATGAGTTCAAGCTTTAATAGTATAGCATAGCTTCAAGCAATAAAATTCTTGTGCGGTATTTCATCAAACACCTTTATTGCATCTAACGACCTAGAAGTGCCAAAACCCTAACCCTAGCCTCCAATTCCGCATAGGCCCTTCTTCGACCCCCAAGCCTCCAACTTTGCTAGCGGGCACCCGCGCCTCGCTTAAAATAGCAACATAGTCCGGCCATTGACTAGCACCATCTTCCTTAGTTCGGCATGTAGAACCTCATAATCGGGGTTGCTCCCCTACTCCCCACCTTTTCACGGTAAATCTTTGATCTCCTTCCACTCCTTCCCTTTCTCCCTTACGTAATCCTCGATCTGAATGTGGACATCACACTCTAGCACCTTCTTCAAGCCTTTGCATCTAGAGTTTCTGCACTTGCGGGAGCAAAATTAGGAAATTCTAAGGAGGGGGTGGAGGAGAAGGAGGAGTAAAGAGAGGAGAAAAGAGATAGGGTTGGTGGGTAGGGTTAGAATTAGGGTTTGGGAGAGGACTCAGAGGAGATAAGAGAGAGGAGATGATACAAAAGGAGCATGAGAAGAGGATGAGGGGATGAGGATTAGGAGGTCTAGGGTGGTGGCAGAGGAGGAATGACCGCAACAGGAAAAGGAGATGAGATTGCTAGGGTTAAGGTTTTGCTGCTTAGATTTTGAGATGAGGATAGAGGAGGAAGAGAGGGAAGAAGAAGGGGACATTTTTATGGAGGAGAGATGATGGTGATTTTGAGTGGGTGAAGAGGGGTAAAACAGGAAACCTGGGTAAAATATAATTTTTGGGGGAGGGGTAAAGTTGGGTTTTTGGGTCAAATACATATAATGTCGGGCTGTAGATGATCTGGAGGAGCTGGACCATATTTTTTTTAATAATTGAGGGCTTAAGCACATAGGCAAAAGTAAGAGGGGCTTGGTCACATAGGCTTCTCAAATTTGGGGCATGGACACAATTTTTCCTAAATATTAACCCATATTTATTAAGAAAACTTGTTATCAAATAATTAAAATAAAATAAAATTAAACTATACTTAATATTATTAAAATTATAATTATGTCAAAAATTATGATTCACACTCTAGTTAATTCTGAACTTTTAGACTCCGAATTTTATTTTACATATACAATTGATTTAGAAATACAGTCATTGTCAATTATCACATGATTAAACAAAATTTTAAAAATCAAAATTAAACTATACTTAATATAACTAAAATTAAAATGATGTAAAAAACTATGATTCACACTCCAATTGATTCTGAACTTTATACTCAAATTTTATTTTGTGCATAAAATTGATTTAGAAATATAATCAATATCAAATGATTAAAATAAAAATTAAACCATACTTGATATAGTTAAAATAAAATTACATAAAAAACTATGATTCATACTCCAATTAATTCTGAATTTTTATATTCTAAACTTTATTTTACTCATAAACTCGATTCAGAAACATGTGACAATTAGTTCCGCGTGCAATATACCAATTTCTTTTAAAAAAAATTGGTTAACAATTAGCTACTTTGCTAATTAACGGAATTTTTGCACATGCCAAAAAAAAAAAAGAACCAACCAAAAATCTATTCTACATGCGGATTTAGCAAGAAATCTAGATATTTGCTAACCTACTCTTCCCAATCTCCTCTATTCATTATCTCTCTTTCTCTCTGTCTAACTGTAAATTAATAAAATTAATTGACTTAATCAGGGGTATATTATTAGTAGGGGTGCCAAACCGTATCCGTATCCGAGGAATTATCCGTAACCGTATCCGTTAGGATACGGATATGGCTAAACAAAATTATTACCGATAGGATATGATTGCGGATATGGTTTTGTAGTGAAATATCCGTATCCGTATCCAAAAATATCCGAATACATATTGGTAATACTCTTACGATAGTTTCGATTCTTAGATTATGGATTTGTGGTTAATTTTGATGACCAAGGTGTCTAATCTAAGCTTTTCAATCATAATGAACATATTAACGAACTCTTTTTGTATCACATGACTATATTTTTCTGAATACTATCTAGTTTTCTCATATCCTTTTTGTATCCGCATGCATATCCGTTTATATATCCGTATCTATATCCGTAACCGTATCCGATTTTGGCGGATATGGATATGAATTTTTCTTACCGACATATATCCGTATCCGTATCCGTATCCGAAATGGGTAAGCGGATATGGATATGGTAAGTGCTATATCGGAGCCGTATCCGCTCCGTTAACACCCCTAATTATTAGTCATACTTAGACTTGGTAGGAAAATCAAATGTGGATTTGGTGAGTAAAATAGAAAGTATCTTGAGAAAAAAATTTGTAGACACTATGCGAAACCCTTTTTTTTCTTTTTTTTCTTTTTTTATTTTTTTGTGACAATTATAATTTTAGTCTCTGGAGCCAAAGTTACTGGAGCAACTCAGCCTGCTGAATTGGCTACCTTACTACCTCATCTAGTTTGATTTGGGCATGAGCCTGGCGGAGCCCACTTCAGCACTACGAATCTCTATTCAAGTCCATAATCCATATGCCCATTTCTGACTTTACTTTGTCAAAAGTCAACTCCGTTCCTTTTTATTGTTTTACTTTTAGAAAGTGGGCCTTCTCTTAGCTGTTGACAATGCAGGCCCCACATTCTTGTAGGCATTTCGGTCCGGATACGGCTCGGATATGATACTTATCATATCTATATCCGTTTACCCATCTTAGATACGGATACAGATATGCCTTAGTAAGAAAAATTCATATTCATATCCACTAAAATCGAATACGGGTTATAGATATAGATGCGGATATATAAGCGGATATGCATGCGAATACAAAACGATTATGAGAAAACTAGATAGTATTGAGAAAAACATAACTTATGTGATACAAAAGAGTTCGTTAATACGTTCATTATTACTGAAAAGTTAAGATTAGACATCTTGCTCATCAAAATTAACCACATGTTCATAATCTAAAAATCAAAACTATCGTAAGAGTATGAGCAATAGGTATTCGGATATTTCGGATACGGATACAGATAGTTTACAACAGAACCATATCCATAACTATATCCTATTAGTTATAGATTTGAGTAACCATATCCATATCCAACGGATACGATTATAGATATTTTCTCGGATACTGATACGGTTTAGCTGGAATGCTAAAAAAGTATTTTATTCTTCTAGCTTATGGAGGCCCAAAACCCTTTTTTTTTTCTTCAATAATAAATAATTAGTGGAATAGAAAAATTATGAATTATATATAATGTAAAAACTTTCCACTATATAAAAATAGTTATATATTATATCCAACACAGTTTGTTACAAAGTTGTAATCACCTACAACTATCTAATAATTTCTCCTTCATGTGCAAACGTACCCACAGTCTTGATTGCATGCTATATGCCTCTCCCATCCAAACTTAACCTATATCAACATCAACACGTTCACAATGTGAAGAGTTAGGGCAACTACTATAGTCTTGTAGAATACCGATTTTTTTATTATAGAAAATGAAGACTTTCATAACTAGGTAGTAAATGAAGTTATTGAGTGTTTAAGTATAATTAATATGGGAGTTTAGTAACCCAAAAGCCATGGAAACTTAAAAAAACCCATAAATTAAATTATCTCCATTCAACATAAAGAGAAAGAAAGAGTTCTGGAGGAATCAGAGAAAGAAGAAGAATGAATGGCTTCAAGAGGTAAGTGTTATTTATTTAGTTATTTCTAGTATGAAAATAAAGAAAGAAAGTACTTTTTTCCGGCTACCGACGCCATCTCCGGCGACATCCGTGGAACTCCGACCATCCACAGTCGTGGGTTTCACCGGTGATGACCCCTATGGAAGCCGAACCCAAGAAAACCCATTTGAATTCGTATGCAGTTAATGTAAGTACCCTAGAGGGGGGGGGGGTTGAATAGGGTATTGCTAATCTAATCCGATTTTGATGCCAAACTTAAAACTAATAATGCAATATCCTAACAATATGATGTACAACAAATTATATGCAAGGGTATACAAAAAACAATAGGCGATATAAATAATAAGCTAATAGGTGATATAAGAATAGGTACAAGAATAATACGCCAAAGCCAAATGCAAACACACAATATGATCACGGAGTTCGGTCTAACACTTGACCTACGTCTCCGCTCCTCACCTCGAGGAGATCTCAACTATCACTCAAAAAATAACTACACAATCGGTTTCCAAAGTTTACCAAAAACTTTTACAATCTACACGTTGTCAATCTCACAAGACACACTCCTATAAGTGTTGGACTCCACGTGTTACTTTCCTCAAGTATTTGGATTTACCACCTCTCCCTAGGCTTTACTACCAATCCACTCCTTTTGGAATTAACCCCGGTCTCTCTCCAACCACTCCTCTAATGTTCTTGTATATTACAAGGTGTTCAATGTTAAGTGCAAATAAAAGATGTTATTCTCTAATACAAATGAGAATAAAATGTAAGCTCTCTCAATGAAACAACCTCACAACTCAAATATACAATATGTGAAATACTTAAGCTCAAATCAATCTAGCATAAATATATGAGAATCAAAATATGAATTAGCTAGAAAATGAGTTTAGAAAAAACTTCTCCAAACAAAGAGAGATAAATGATTTGAGGATGAACGCCTCAAAAACGAAATTGAAGATCCTTCTCTTTATGAAACTCTCTTCACATAAACAAACTTGATTTATCTCAAAAAACCTTTAAACAAACTGGTAAACCTCTTTTGTAAACTTACTTAAATTTTTATTTATAGCTTCTCAAAAAAAATCAGCCAAAACTAGTCGTTACAAAAGTTTTACCATTGATCGGTTGACTGATCTAGGGAGTCGGTCGACTGATTAGATTGTAAAAACTCAGGCTAAAATTTTGCACTGGTCGGTCAACCGGTGAAAAAATCGGTCGACTTAAAACACTATTCACAGAAACCTGAATTTTGAAAAGTTAATTTTCTAAATTCAAATTAAAATAGCAAATCAACTCAAAAAATAGTAACCTGGTAAATTATGTATATATATGAAAATAAACATATTAGAGAAGAAATTTTTAAAATATCATTTCTCATTTATGAAAACTTACTGTTTTGCAAAATGTTTAAGAATACTAACTCGTTAAAAACTTGATCTTGATGGAATCCTTTCAAACAAGTTTTGAGATTCTTTTTAATGGATTGATAGACTTTAGAAAAGATATAAAATAGTATTATTTAGTCTATAATCCAAAAACATAATATATTCTCAAAATCGATAAATCATGAAACAATGTGTATGTGTGTGATTTGAGCTTTACGTATGAACACATAAAATATAAAACTAAACTACTATACCAAAGCTAAAAGTCTTCATTTGAGATCGATCTTGGACAATCCTAAGTTTGGTAGTAGAGATGAAGCATGATCTTGTATTTGACTTGAATTGTAATGGCTTCATTTCAATTTCCACCAACCTCTAAACATATCGTCGTTAAGGCGCAAATCCTTCTAACCTCCAACACGGAGGATGTTTGTGTAGGATACCTAATAAGCAAATGTAAAAATACTCGACAAACGATGTTAGGAATTGTTTGGTAATCATCAAAACCAGATTAGACAATAGGCTCATAAACATGAGACCTAACAATCTCCTCTTTTTTTATGATGACAAACAATCTACACAAAGAGTATATAAAACATGCATGATACCAAATGAATATATAATTTTTAATCCTCATGCATGATACCAATAGTGGGCAAAGAAAACGAGATACTCACAATACACTTGCTTCTCCTCATTTGTCAACATCAAAATGGGGGAAAACAATCAGAATAGAGAGTTAAAGCTCTCCTTGCATATAAGCACGGTGAGTATAAAACAGATAAGGAAAAGCTCCCCTATCAAAATGCCATAAAGCATATATATAAATAAAATTGTAAGGCAGCAATATATGATATATAAAAAATATCATGACAACTCACATTCAAAGAGACCAAGAGAACACACACACACACACACACACCCACACAAACCACAACATATATGATATAATATATATATAATATCATTATTATACCCCGCTTAGATATATATACTATATATATATGATATATATTATATATATATAGTAATACTATATATTATAATTATATATATATAAAATTGTAAGGGCCAGCAATATGATATTATAAAAAATATCATGACAAACTCACATTCAAAGAGACCAGAAGAACAAACACACACACACACACCACACACAACACACAACACACACACACACACACACACACAACCACATATACTAAATATACGTACTACTACATAATCACCTACCGCGATAAACCTATATATACTACTAATGATAATATCTATTATAGCTACTATTAAGATGTGTTATAGCGGTCCTCAACTACACAGGATAGGAAAGTACATAAAGACAAAATGAAATTCATAGTTTTAAACAATCCAAAACACATAGTGAATCAAACATATAATTTTCAACCGAAAAAAATCCAAACTAACAAAAAATTTTAACTTCAAAAGTATTTTGAAAATCCAAATGAAAATCCTGATATATATCCCAAATTTGAAAATGAAAGAAAATTATGAACATCAATGAAGGCCTAAAATCACAAATCGTCATTTTTGAAAAAGATAAAGAAATTTGGGGTACACAAGGACTTGAAGAACTGAGTGTTGGTCAGTCGACTGATTTCCAATCGGTCGACTAATGTGCATGTATCGGTCGACTGATGTGATTCTTCTGTCGTCTGATCAATGTCAGTCTAGACAGTTTATCAATGTAAGATTTTTTAACCAAAACTTAAAAAGAATAACATAAGAATCCATAAAACTATGTAGACCATTTAAAAAGTTTGCAAAACATTATTGTTGAAAAGGATAAGGAAATGATCAAGCAATCATGAATCAAATGATAAACATGCCTAATTTACCTCTTAAATGGCAAAAACAATTTTTTCGCAAAGAGGCTTGAAAAGATGTCCGCTAATAGAGATTTTGTGTCAATTATAAATAAGGGACACATCTTTTCTATATACTTAAACATACAAAAAATAATGTTGAACGTTTATATGTTTCATCCACAAAGATAAAAAAGAAGTATGCTTTGGATAAAACAAATCAAGATTAATTTGTACTATATTTGACAAGAAAATTTGAGCATACCAAGCTCTTGGAGCTTGTTTCAACCCATATAAAACTTTTTGCATCCAATAAACATGATTTGAAAGAAAAAGATCAATAAATCTGTGGTTTGCTCGACATAGACCTCTCATCAAAATCAAAACCAATAAGATCCATATTATGAAATAAAAAGAAATAAATTTCCAAAAATAAGTTTGATCAATATATGTAAACAAAACTAACCATTTGGGTAAATTTCCATAAATTTCAGAAAACAAGTTTTGTAAACACGTTTTTTAAAAAGAAACAAAAAAGAGAAACGCTAAAAACTTATTTTAAAATCAAATAGTTTTTGGCACCCAAACACTCTTGGTGCCGGAGAGTTTAGGGATATGATCCATATCAATAAAATCCAATGTCATTGGGTTATGACCCTATTTGGACGCATTTAATGCATGAATCCGGTCATAACAATAATTACGCAAATGACTCATCCTATTGCAATAAGTGCAATAAAATGGATGCACTTATTTTGTTGACCATTTAGTTGTGCATGAGAAACATTTTTAAATAAGGTTGGTCTTTTTAAAATATTTTGCGATTTTGAAGTTTTCCGCAAATCAAAACAAAATTTTGTTAAATGACCAAACATACCACAAAATTTACATTTAAACACATCAGCATGTTTATGATGATCAATGGGTGCATATGTGTATGTATATTGTGAAGAAACTTTATGAGATGCACAACAATCAATAGTGTCGGTAATAATGGGTTTTTGAGCATCATAGCAAAATTTAGCAAGATGGCCTTTACGGCCACAAATAGAGCATTTATAAATTTTTCTATACATGTATGCGTTGTGAGTGTGTGATTTGAAAATATTAGCATGTGGCTTAGCACACATGTTCACAAGTTTCTTGTGATTGTCAATGTATGTATTTAAAGTTGAATCTAAAGATAAAATACGGATTTTATATTATTCAACTCATTATTAGGCACATTTCCATTGACATTAGAAGTAGAACAAACATGATCATTTTTGAATGAGATAAGTTTATTTTTAATAGTTTATAATTCTAACATGGCATACTTCTTATCATTTGATAAGCTAACATTGTCTGATTTTAATTTATCATTGTTATCTTGAAGAATTACATTTTCCTTAGCAATGATATAAAATTTTGATGCTAGAAAATCATGATCGGATTTTAAATCTATATGCTTGCTTTTCAACTTCATGAAATTATGATGCAATTTATTGTAGGCATTCATTCATCTCTCATTTGCACATGCGGTCTCATCTCTAGAAAGTTTATTTTCAGATTCGGACTCGCATACCTCACTAGAGCAATCGTTTAGTGGTCGTGTGCATGAAGATGCTCCAAACTCACTTGAAGCGGAATCCATCAGAATACATTGGATTTCCTTCAAGTTGTCATGATGTGCGTGGTGAACATGTCGAACGCTTTCTTAAAAGGAAGAAAGCCGAAAGAGGCCAACCGACGGCTAAAGCACCTGCAACTGCTATCGATATTCATCAACAGCAACATTGGAGGTAACAAGAGACTCTTAATCCGAAGTTCTAGGAGGAGTATTCTTTCGAAGATGATGAAGTTCCAGTCATCTTCAAGTACCTCCTCACCAACAACAAAATCAAGCTACCACCGATTACAAATCAGGAGGAAGCAAACAAGATTTTGGATCCGAAGTACTGTGTATATCACAGGAGGGTTCATCATCCCATCAAAGCTTGTATTACTCTGAAAAATAGCATTTAAGTCTTGGTTGACGTCGGTATCATGATGGCAAAATAAGCCAATTGATAACAAAATCCTCCAACAGGTATATGAGGTTAAACTGCTCCCATACTCCAACGGGTATACGAGTATAAACTGTTTTCCCAACCTCCAACGAGTATACGAGGATAAACTGTTTCCTTTATTTCCAACGTGAAGTTCCTAGAGAATATTACACATAATATTCTTAAGGATAACCCGATATCGATGGATTGTTCAAGTCTATGTCCAATACGCGTTGTCGGGTAGCCTATTCCCATAACAATGACAAAGTCCATGTATTCAATATCATAGCACTAAGTCTAAGAGAGTTAACTCTTTTAGCACAATGTTACATGCAGAACGAACTTAGACAATCTGCATGCTAGCCCGACTCAAATAGTAGTCGGTAGAGGCTTATCAAATCCGTTGATGGCTGAGAGTTTACCAAAAATCCTATAAGTACGATAGTCACTGACGCACCAGCTTCATCAGTTGGTTTCGTGACTTAAGCACCTGGGACAGCATCAATTCTAGCTGAAGCCTCCTTGAGGATCCTTTAAAGCATTCGTAATGGTAGCTGTATCAGCTGCAATAGCTGGTTCTATAACCAAAACTCCCCTATGATTAAGCAAATAACTAGCGGGACGTAAGGGTAAGATCTATACCTGCAAATGAACCAGCATCAATGGTTGGTCATGCAACCTCTACACTTGGGCCTGCCACACGTTACAACATCGGTCGAACTTAAACTGTGTAGACTCTAGTAAACGTACGAGTATAAACTGTGTTAACCTCGGACAACGCGCTACAATGAAGAAAACACAAATACTAGACAAACAATATTAGATGTAAATTGTTTGTAAATCATCATCAAAACAAGAAGGCCAACACAATCATGATTCAGATATGAATTCTCGACGAATATGATCAGTTCAATGTCGATCCAATAACATGAGCTAATTCAGAAACAACACTCCAGTTCCAATTTAAGATTTTGACAACTATCAGACGATAAACGTAGCACCGGAAGAATTTTAACTATTCGATAAAATACTGAATAGACTGAAAGATGAAGAAGTCTAAGAGTTGAAGGTTAGGCCTATTATATCCAAAGTATTCTAGGCTCATCTATAAAAGAATAAGCCCGAAACACTTTGAAGGGGATATCTGTAGGTGTTAAAATTACCTATAGGTTCCCGCACGTAGTTCGAAATAGAGAGAAGACGATGAACGCTATTATCCGAGTCAGAGAGAATTATCCAAGTCAAAGAAGATCATCTGATATTATAAAAAGAAGCGAAGGAACACACATGAAACTGTTTGCGTCAAGAACAAGTTCTGTTGTAGAATTTATTATAACTGTTTATTGATTACAATGAATACAAAAGAGTAAGTTTCGTGCTTTGTAAAACTACTCTTTATAACAAAAATCAAATTATAAGCTCCTTAGAAATACACGCAGGATCGTTGTTTGGATCGCTGCTTGTGCGGGATCTTGGCCTGTACCGAGGGTGCGTTAGCTTGTGGACCACCGATTCACAGATTCTGATTGAACCATGAAGGCTATTTGGGGATTCTTGCTTCGTTTAGAAGTAAGAAAAAGATAAGTAAATATCTTATCGATATAAGATGAACACTCTTCTTAAGATCAAGTCGAAGCTTAGATCTTAAGGAATCCCAAAGTTGTTGTTTGCATTCGAATTTGATGAAGACTCTCTCTCTTGAGAAGAGCGCTCCAAAATGCTCAAGTTCTCTGCTCAATCTGTTATCTCTGCTTGGATTTGCTCCAAAATGCTCAGCCCTTCTTCATTAATGGTCCTAGGAGGGTATTTATAGCCTCTGGAAAGTATCACTAAAATCAGGAGATGATAGGGGAATTTTGCTTCCGGACAGTCATGACTGTCTCGGCGGCGCTGTAGTTGTCTCGGCTTCCGAGACAGTTGTAGGTGTAAATTTTGATCTTCCGAAAATAGGGAACTTTGTTTGTATTGATAAGAACAGCTTATTACAAACTAATAAATTAAATATTTACAACAGAAGCGGAGGGAAGGCCCTCCTTGTTTAACGTGGGTTCATCGGTGGCGATAGGACGCCTCGCTCGGTGCTCGTGCCGAGTCTGCTTCCCTTGGACGATCCGAGCGAAGTTGCTGGAGAGCTTCAGTACGCAGTAGAAGCTCGAGTCGATGGAGTTCGGGTCTGCTAGTTCATCGGCGATCGGGGCTCAGAACTAGGAAGTGGCGCTGCAATGCAAAAGTGATGCAGAGAGCTTGTCGTCGACTCCGTTGGGAGTCGAGAGCTGGTGGTTCAGTTAACTGATTGAATTAATCAATTAACTATGTGTGAACCTCTTTCCTGTAGCCGGGCGAGGTTTTTAAATAGAGGAGAGATGGCGTGGCCGCTCCTTGAATCATGGGATGTGACCATACACTGTTGAGAGACATCTTGTCGCTCCTCTTGTAGGCAATAAAAATTGCCTTTAAATCCTTATCAGAGAAGTTCAGAACAAAACTGCTAAAATCTCACCCGAAATAGCAAAAGAGGGGAAAACGCAAATATCTCCCAAACCGTAAGGAATTTGGCGAAACGGAGGAAGCGAACCGAAGCCTTTGGCTCGGTTCGGATGACTCCATCTCGTCGAGATAGGCGATTTTCATATATAATTCGTCCAATTCCGACTTACGGTTTGAAAGTTACGGCCTATTCTTCGATCCATGCTATAGAGCTCGCCTAACGGCTTGAAGATCGCCTGCAGACCCAGGTTCGTTTGCAGTCCCCAGCTTCGCCTGCAGTTGAAGCTCGCCTACAACTCGAAATTCGCCTGCAGTCCCAAATCCGCCTGCAGACCCAAGTCTGCCTGCGAGCTCGCCTGCAGACCCAAGCTGCAGACTCGCCAGCTCACTGTCAACTGCCCACTTGGAGTATAGGAACCGTTACATCAGTGGTCAAATCCCACAAATCAAGGGAGAGGGCACAATACTCCAGGCCCGTCAGATGGCCGTCCACAGTACGAATGAGCGGACAGGCGCCGAAACAGCCTGCACCCTCATAAATGCGGCTCACCTCAGTTGTCCAGGTGAAGGGACGAGAGCCGCCAACGCTCGGTGGTTGGTCAGATCCACGCAAGCATCTGACAGCCGTTGTCACGCATACGAGGAGGGGCTTTCCCACTCCTATGTAGCGTGATGCAGAGCACAGCTCTTCGAATGACCATTGACGGTACGAATGAACAGCAGGACGTCTCCGAACAACGTGTGGTCACATCCCATAATTCAAGGAGCAGTCAAGCTATCTCCCTCACCTCTATTAGTGGTCAAATCCCATGAATCAAGGGATAGCCCATGCCATCCCTTGCCTGTTAAAACCCATCTTCAGCAGCATGAAGAAGGGGGATTGGCCGTTGCATATTCTGCTGGCTAATCTCCCAAAGGTTGAACCTGGACCTTTGCCAAAGGCTCCCTCATTTGAGAACCGAAGCTCCGGCAGCAACTTCGATCGGATCGTCCAAGGGAAGCAGACTCGGCACGAGCACCGAGCGAGGCATCCTATCGCCACCTAAAGTCCCCACACAAAACAAAGAGGGCCTTCCCTCTGCTTCTGTTGTAAACATTTGATTTGTTAGTTTGTAATAAGCTTTCTTATAAATACAAACGAAACTCCTTTCTTCGGAAGAATCAAATTTTCACCCTACAGAAGATGGCGACCACAGTGGGAGAATCCGTTCATTCAGATGAATTGGTGGTGGCGCAGTCTGACGAAGTTGCTGCAGGGACTACTGTTGAGTCCCTTGTGATCAAATTCGAAGGGTACTTACAATCGTCCTCTTCTCGCAGCAATACATCTCGCGATGGTTGCAGAGTCGTGCGGGTGGCCCAGCCCCAAGAGGCTGAGGCAACCAAGCCTGAGGGATCTACCCAAGCCGAGGCAGGGGGTTCTTTTCCCCCCGAACCAGTTGAGGCCGAGCCGAGATTCGAGAATGCAGGTCTAGGGGCTGCTGAATGGGTCGATGAACGATCCTCGCAGACCCCTGTGCAAGAGGAATCAACCATTTGTGTCGACGCAGAATACGCCTCCGTCGTCGACATGAACGCTCCTCGTTCAAAAAGATCCAAACAGCGGCGACGAAAAGCTCTCGCTCGTCTCGAGGCGCAATCCCTCATCCCCCACGACAGCCTGAATTATTATTCAAGCTTGGGGGAATCAACCTTTTGTGCCAGGTTCCCATTTTTGGCGAACCGCTCAAATCAGGCGAGCCTAGCAGTTTAGGCGAGCCCATCTCTTTGAGCCAGATTCCCGATTTTGGCAAACCGCTCAAATCGGGCAAGCCTAGCAGTTTAGGCGAGCCCAACCACTTGAGCCAGGTTTCTATTTTTGGCGAACCGCTCAAATCGGGCGAGCTTAGCAGTTTAGGCGAGCCCCACTCTGTGAGCAAGGTGCTCAATTTTGGCGAACCAAGGGCACCTGGCGAACTCTGCAGTTTAAGAGGGCTTCGTCAAACAAGCGAACTTCACCAAGCTCGCCTGACGGCCCAAGATCGCCAGAAAGGCGAAGCAACAGCTCGCCAGACAGGCGCAGGCACACTGTGCCAATCTCGCCTGACGGGCGAACCTCGCCAGCATGAACCTCGCCAACACGCTCACGCCCAAATGGGGGTGGCCACCTCGTTTGCCTGCACGGGTCTGACGTCCGTCTCTGACGACGACGACGACGACGATTGCTCAGCAGTGGCAATGTCGGAGACTTCAAGCTCAGTTCAGGGCAAGCACACAAATGTGCACATGACTGACATCCCTGAGGAGATGTCTAGGAGGCTCGACGAGCAACAAGCAACCATCGACTCCCTGAAGGAGATGTTGGAGCAGCTCCTGAGCGAGAAGAAGAGGAAGAGAGAGAGGACTTCGCGGGCTTCGCATAAATCCTTGAAGCACAAAGAGCGGGTGCCTACTCCTTCTCACTCCTCATCCGAGTCATCTAGAGGAGCGTCATCTTCGGGCCATAACCCAAGAGACAAGAGGTTTGACGATCTCCAAAGTCAACTCGACGCCTTGAAGCTCCAGAAGCATGCGAACAAGCTGGGGGTTGTCAGACCGTATCCAATTGAATGGGATGCGGTCTCCTACCCGGCAAAGTTCGAGCCGCTGGACCTCCTGCAGTTCAATGGAAAGGGTTCTCCTACCCAGCACATCTACTACTTCCAGGCGCAAACTGGACACATATTGGGAAACGATCCCATTATGACTCGACTGTTCATTGGTACCCTCAAGGAGTTCGCTTTTGAATGGTTTCGCAGATTGGAGCCTGGGTCCATCACCTGCTGGAAGGACATGGAAAGGCTCTTCGTGGCCAGATTCTTCGATGATGACACAGAAGTATCTATGGCCACCCTGCTAACTGTGAAGCAGAGGAAGACAGAGTCTGTAAGCAGCTTTGTCAAGAGATTCAGAAACCGATCGTTGCATTCCCGCGATCGAGTTTCCGAGGCCACGCTCATCGAGATGTGCCGGAACAATCTCTCCATCAGCGTTCTGTCCAATATGGGCGCTGTTGAAGCTCGCTCATGGAAAGACTTACTCCGCCAAGGAGAACAAGTCGAGAGCATGCTCAAGCATATGGGTGACGAAGACCCGCATGAATTTCGAGGGGATGATGACCAAGATGCCTTGGTAGTGGAGACCGATCCCTCATATCCTCCAAATTTCCCCCGTTGATCCTCTTCAACAGGACGGCGGGCCCACATAGTCGCTCTAATCGCGACAATCTTGTCAAGTTAACACTACACCTCTGACAATCTCCCGTCGATCCTCTTCAATAGGACGACGGGCCTACAAAGCTATCACGTTAACAATCACCTCTGATAGTTCTTCGACACTCCAACTGGTGCATGAGTTTAAACTGCTCCCTTAACACTCCGACAAGTACACGAGTATAAACTGCTTCTTCTGACACTCCAACTGGTGCATGAGTTTAAACTGCTCCCTTAACACTCCGACAAGTACACGAGTATAAACTGCTTCTTCTGACACTCCAACTGGTGCATGAGTTTAAACTGCTCCCTTAACACTCCGACAAGTACACGAGTATAAACTGCTTCTTCTGACACTCCAACTGGTGCATGAGTTTAAACTGCTCCCTTAACACTCCGACAAGTACACGAGTATAAACTGCTTCTTCTGATCCTCCAACTGGTATAAGAGGTTAAACTATTCCCCACACTTCCACTTCTTGAGCCAGGTTCCCAGTACGGGCGAACCGCTCAAATCAGGCGAGCCTAACAGTTAGGTGAGCCCCACTTCTTGAGCCTGGTTTTCATTTATGGCGAACCGCTCAAAACAGGCGAGACTAGCAGTTCAGGTGGGCTGCATCAAACTCCCACTTGGTCAAACCTTCAGATAGTTAGGACCAAAGCCACAATCCCCCGCCAATCCTCTTCAATAGGATGGCGGGACCCCCACTGTCACGTTAACAGTTACCTCTGACAAATCAACTTACCAGTCCTCTTCAATAGGATGGTAGGTCCATAGAGTTGCTCAAATCGCAATAAACTCCCACTGTCATGTTAACACTACACCTCTGACAAAATCAACTTACCAATCCTCTTCAAAAGGATGGTAGGTCCTCAAAGTCGCTCCGATCGCGGCAATTCCTATCACGTTAACGATTACCTCTGATAGCCGACACCGTCATTCCCGCAAATGACGTTGTCCGATCAGTCGTCATACTCATACGTCCCTGAACGATTTGATTCTCCCAGCACCGTCTTTCCCATAAAAGGCGTTGTTGTTTGATAGTGGCCTACTATGCGATGTGCTGCTATTTCAGGGTTCGTCTTTGCCCCAAGAGAAGACAAATCAGGGTTCGTCTTCATCTTTGCCCTAAGAGAAGACAAGTTTCCCCCTTACACTCCAACTGGTGCATGAGTTTAAACTGCCCCCTTATACTCCGACTGGTGCATGAGTCTAAACTGCCCCCTTATACTCCAACTGGTGCATGAGTCTAAACTGCTCCCTACACTCTTAATCCAAATGCCTCGAAAGGCTAAGGATAGAGGAGAAATTTTAGCATTGAGCCTAAAAGAAACTCCTCAACAACTTACCATGCTAAGGGCAAGAGCATGGCTAGTCCAACTCAAACGGCAGTTGGTAAAGACAAATCAAGTCCGTTGATAGCTGAGGGTTTGCTCAAAATCCTAGAAGGCGATCATCAGCTGCGAGTGAAGAGCAGGGATCACTTTACGGGACTTCATATCCAAAGTGTTCCAGACCCCATGCGGCCTGATTCAGGTCTGAAAACTTTGGAGGGGGTTTTGTAGGCAATAAAAATTGCCTTTAAATCCTTATCAGAGAAGTTCAGAACAAAACTGCTAAAACCTCGCCCGAAATAGCAGAAAAAGGGGAAAACGCAGATATCTCCCAAACCGTAAGGAATTTGGCAAAACGGAGGAAGCGAACCGAAGCCTTCGGCTCGGTTCGGATGGCTCCATCTCGTCGAGATAGGCGATTTTCATATATAATTCGTCCAATTCCGACTTACGGTTTGAAAGTTACGGCCTATTCTTCAATCCATGCTCAGGAGCTCGCCTGCAACTCAAATTCGCCTGCAGTCCCAAATCCGCCTGCAGACCCAAGTCTGCCTGCGGCCTAACGGCTTGAAGATCGCCTGCAGACCCAGGTTCGTTTGCAGTCCCCAGCTTCGCCTGCAGTTGAAGCTCGCCTACAACTCGAAATTCGCCTGCAGTCCCAAATCCGCCTGCAGACCCAAGTCTGCCTGCGCACCTGAGCTCGCCTGCAAACCCAGTTCGCCTGCTAGCTCGCCTGCAGACCCAAGTCCGCCTGCAGTCCCAAGCTCGCCTACAGACCCAGTTCGCCTGCAAGCTCGCCTGCAGACCCAAGTCTGCCTGCAGTCCTAAGCTCGCCTGCAGACCCAAGCTGCAGACTCGCCAGCTCGCTGTCAACTGCCCACTTGGAGTATGGGAACAGTTACATCCGTGGTCAAATCCCACAAATCAAGGGAGAGGGCACAATACTCCAGGCCCGTCAGATGGCCGTCCACAGTACGAATGAGCGGACAGGCGCCGAAACAGCCTGCACCCTCATAAATGCGGCTCACCTCAGTTGTCCAGGTGAAGGGACGAGAGCCGCCAACGCTCGGTGGTTGGTCAGATCCACGCAAGCATCTGACAGCCGTTGTCACGCATACGAGGAGGGGCTTTCCCACTCCTATGTAGCGTGATGCAGAGCACAGCTCTTCGAATGACCATTGACGGTACGAATGAACAGCAGGACGTCTCCGAACAACGTGTGGTCACATCCCATAATTCAAGGAGCAGTCAAGCTATCTCCCTGACCTCCATCAGTGGTCAAATCCCACGAATCAATGGATGGCCCATGCCATCCCTTGCCTATTAAAACCCATCTTCAGCAGCATGAAGAGGGGGATTGGCCGTTGCATATTCTGCTGGCTAATCTCCCAAAGGTTGAACCTGGACCTTTGCCAAAGGCTCCCTCATTTGAGAACCGAAGCTCCGGCTCCGGCATCAACTTCGATCGGATCGTCCAAGGGAAGCAGACTCGGCACGAGCACCGAGCGAGGCGTCCTATCGCCACCGAGGAACCCACACAAAACAAAGAGGGCCTTCCCTCTGCTTCTGTTGTAAATATTTGATTTGTTAGTTTGTAATAAGCTTTCTTATAAATACAAACGAAACTCCTTCCTTCGGAAGAATCAAATTTTCACCCTACACCTCTGTACTACGAACCGTCACTCGATGGGTCGTGCTTCACGTCCTGTCGCCTAGGAGCAGGAAGGTCCATCCTCGTATGTGAGACAGTGGCCGTCCATTACTCGAGTGGATTGGGCCAGCTCACTGTGCGCTGGCGGTTCCAGCTCTTGACTTGGACCGATGAGCTGAGTTGCATTTATGAACACGCAGGTTGATCTGGCACCTGTCCGATCACTCGTACCGTGAGCAGTCATTCGACGGGCCTGGAGTACGGTGTCTTCTCTCTTCAGGCCGAGAGAGGTGGGAAAGCAGGTTCCCGGTACTCGAGTGGGCATGGACAGCTCGCCGAATGCCGGCGAATCTGGCTCCTGATTCGGACAGCCGAGGTGAGCTGCATTTATGAATGTTCAGGTCGACTCGATACCTGCCCAATCATTCGTACTGTGAGCGGCCACTTGACGGTCTTGGAGTACTGTGCCCCCTCCCTTGATTTGTAGGATTTGACCACTGATGTAACTGTTCCCATACTCCAAGTGGGCAGTTGACAGTAAGCTGGCGAGTCTGTAGCTTGGGTCTGCAGGCGAGCTTAGGACTGTAGGCAGACTTGGGTCTGTAGGCGAGCTTGCAGGCGAGCTGAGTCTACAGGCGAGTTTGAGACTGCAGGCAGACTTGGGTCTGCAGGCGAGCTTGCAGGCGAACTGGGTCTGCAGGCGAGCTCAGGTACGCAGGCAGACTTGGGTCTTGATCGTGCAGGCGAAATTCGAGCTGTAGGCGAGCTCCTGAGCATGGATCGAAGAATAGGCCGTAACTTTCAAATCGTAAGTCGGAATTGGACGAATTATATATGAAAATCACCTATCTCGACGAGACGGAGTCATCCGAACCGAGCCGAAGGCTTCGGTTCGCTTCCTCCGTTTTGCCAAATTCCTTACGGTTTGGGAGATATCTGCGTTTTCCCCTTTTTATCAGTGTTTTCCCCCTTTTTGCTATTTCGGGCGAGGTTTTAGCAGTTTTGTTCTGAACTTCTCTGATAAGGATCTAAAGGCAATTTTTATTGCCTACAACAGTCCTAATTGTCTCGGAACGCTTGAACTTCCTAGCCATTTTGTAACCGCTCTCCCATGTTTTAATGCTATTATTTTGGCAGTTATCGATGTGATTTTCGCTCGCAACATCTCCCACGTTCTTTGACAATTAATGGCCACGTGTCATGTACATGCCTTGACAACTTCCGAACTCCTCAGAACTGTCTCGGACCATGAGATAGACCATCGTGAGACAGTCCTATCTTGGGTTTTCTGAGACAGTTTAGAGCTACTGTTGTGCTCTTTTGATCTTTGAGCTGTGTTTGGATATCTATAAGCATTTTTAGACGCCTACAAAAACGTCAAAACGTGTGAAACAACGAAGCAAATACAATCAGGAGGGCTCAAGGTGGTTTGCACACGTGCGGGGTCACTCTAGAGGGACATGCACGAAGAAGTAAAATTTTGACCATGATGAAATTTGAATCCAAAAAATCTCAAAAGACAAAAAAGACAAAAGTTATAACTCTCTTTGTCAAATTTTTAATGTATCTTAAATCATTTCATTCCGAGGTCGGACGAGAGAATTAAAATAAAAGTACTAAAGATAGTACAAACTATCTCGGAAAATCCGAGTCACCTCAAAGTGACTCGGAAATTCCAAGTCACTTCGAAGTGACTCGCGCCCAGGTCAGCTCCCGACGTGTTTTCTGATAAGATTGGCTTCTAAAACTCCTTAGGGTCATCATAAACATGTGGGATTATCCTTAAACGTGTGGAAGATGTTACACAACCGAAAACCTACCTAAACGGATAATAACGGTTGTTCTTCGATCCTATCCACAAACACGGTATTTAAAATCTATAAATACACCCCTAGCACCCTCATAAAGGTAGATCTGAAGGGAGCCACGAATTTTAGAGGAGCTAGGGTGGGTTCTGACGAATTTGAGAGAGGCTAGCGAGATCTTAGCGAATTCCTGTGTATAAAGAGTGGATTTCGAGAAATCTGAAGCCCGTTCCACCATTCCTTGAGATCAGACTTTGTTTTGATCTCGAGAAGAGTAGTAATCTCACTTTGTTAAGATTATTTACTTCTGTAATTGTTTCCTTTGTGAAGCAAGAGCATTGATCTTTTATTCAGATCAACCGGATCTGATCCGCGATGGTCTACGGATAAACTCCGGCACATGCAAAAATCCCACGCAAACAGCGGGTGATAAACGTGCTCTGCTTGTGTTTTTAGATAGTTGTATTTTTATTTTTTTATTTGTGTAAAAAAAGTTTTATAAAAAGACTTACTCTTTTGAACTTATTGTAAACGATTGAAGTTGTAATGAGTTACACGAATAAATCAACTTTAGACACAAACAGTGAAAACTTACTGATTTGCAAAACGTTCAAGAATACTAACTCGTTAAAAACTTGATCTTGATAGAATCCTTTCAAACAAGTTTTGAGATTCTTTTTAATGGATTGATAGACTTTAGAAAATATGTAAAATAGTATTATTTGGTCTATAATAAAAAAAACACAATATATTCTGAAATTTGATAAATCATGAAACAATGTGTATGTGTGTGATTTGAGCTTTAAGCATGAACACATAAAGTATAAAACTAAACTACTATACCCAAGCTAAAAGTCTTCGCTTTAAGCATGAACACATAAAGTATAAAACTAAACTACTATACCCAAGCTAAAAGTCTTCATTTGAGCTCGATCTTGGACATAAACTACTATACCCAAGCTAAAAGTCTTCATTTGAGCTCGATCTTGGACAATCCTCAGCTTGGTAGTAGAGATGAAGCATGATCTCGTATTTGACTTGAATTGCGATGGCTTCATTTTAATTTCCACCAACCTCCAAAAATATCATCGTTAAGGCGCAAATCCTTCCAACCTCCAAAACGGAGGATGTTTGTGTAGGATACCTAATAAGCAAATGCAAAAATACTTGGCAAACGATGTTAGGAATTGTTTGTTAATCATCACTATTAGATTAGACAATAGGCTCATAAACATGAGACCTAACAGTTAAATGGAAGAGGTAAGAGGAAGTAGAAAGGAAAATTATCCAAGGCCCCTTAGAGTTTTGAGAATTTATTTTAAATCCAAAACCTATGAAAGAATATTTCTACATGAAATCTATTTAATAGAAAGAGTTTCCTTTTGACCCACTAAACTAGAAAAGTTACTGTTAGGCCCAAGTTCTGTTTAAAGAGAGATAGAAATAAATTTCAGAACACCCCCTAGAAACTAGAAATATTAATTTTATACCCAAAATAGTTTGAGTATGGAATATTTAGTTTTTATGCATCTTGTATGGTTATTGGTTTGATCGAGGAATAGGTTCTTGGAGTACGGTTCTCTAAATTGTTACAAGATCTTTCAAGGTGAGTAGATTTCTTCTCATTAGTTATTTTCTATTATATATTATTTAAATGATAATTTTATTTTTGTGTAGAGAAACTAGGGATCAGACATGTTATTCTATTCATTTATAGTATGTGTTAGGAAATTTGAATGTGATAGCTATTTATCTTTTACAAGATAAATATTGGTTTGTATATGAGATTATTGAAAATATATCATTTCAAATTTACTGTTCAAATGCATTATTTGAAGAGTTCTATTAAAAAATTATTTATTCGTTTAAATTCATGAATATTCTATTTTCATGAAATTAATATGAGAAAAATTTGCAAAAGTGTTTAAGCATTTATATTGCTTTTTGTACAAGTGGAAATTGTGAGCGACATTGTGAACAAAAGAAAAATATTTTAAATGTTAAAAATTGTAGGCTGTTAAAAAATCACAATAGATAGCTGATCCCCATCAAAACATCAATGATGGAAGTTACACTCTGACGACTTCCAGAAGGTTACAATTTGAAGACTTTCACGTAGACTGATGAAGGTTACAATCTGACGATCTTCGCAACAACTGATGAAAGCTCTAATCAACAGCCTTCACAATCAACATCGAGAGTTACAATCTGACGACTCTCACATATCAAAGAGCTAAAGCCTATCCGCTGCCAAACGCAGCTCTTAAATGCTGCAAACACAGCTTCCATCCGCTACCAAACGCAGCTTTCAAGCCGCCAAATGCAGCTTCCATCCGCTGCCAAATGCAGCTTCCAAGCCGCCAAACGCAGCTTTCATCCACTGCCAAACGCAGCTTCCAATCCGCCAAACGCAGCTTCCATCCGCTGCCAAACGCAGCTTCCAAGCCGCCAAACGCAGCTTCCAACAAGATGCCAACGCAGCTTCCAAATTGCTGCGTCTGAGCTTCCATCCGCTGCCAAACGCAGCTTCCAAGCCACCAAACGCAGCTTCCAACAAGATGCCAACGCAGCTTCCAAATTACTGCGTCTGAGCTTCCAAACACTGCGTTTGAACGCAGAATTCACATCAGAATACTGATTTTGCGTTTGACTCGTTCAAACACGAGCTGAACGGTTTCAAAACCGTTTCCCACGATCCGAGGGGATCACAACTCCACTCAGGAGTGATTTAAGGGGCGGTTATATCTCATTAGCCCCACTTAGGAGATAATTAAGGAGGTGGTTACACCCCTTAATCCCCTATAAATAACTAAAAATCAATTCAGTTCAGGGTTCGGTCTGCTAGATCTTTCATCCTTCTTTTTGGCAGCAAAGAAGAGATCCTTGGCTGGTCTAACCAATTACGGTTAAGATCAATTAACTCATCAAGAGTTCTAAAACTTGTCACACAAGTTCTCCACAACGTTAAATCGTGAGGAGAAGATCATGTTCCAGTGAAACAAGACGTCGGATCGTCAACGAGAAGCAAACTCGACGCGAGCAATCGAGGGAGGCATCTCATCGTCACCGTGAAGAACCCAGAATTAAACAAAAAGCAAACTCGACGCGAGCAATCGAGGGAGGCATCTCATCGTCACCGTGAAGAACCCAGAATTAAACAAATGGGAGAATCCAGATCATTTTCCTCTCTTTTGTAACCAGGAAATCCAATTGTAACTAAGATTAAAGGAATACAAATTAATTTTCCTTCGTTTCTTTTACTGCAAATTTTCCAACAAACAAAAATCCTCAGAAGTCCACTATGGAGTGAAGTGATTTGTTTAAACCTATCATATGGTATTCAATGTACCGACCAGTGTTAAAGTGGTCTTTTTGGTAAAAGTGAAGTGACCTTCGAGCAACCTATGGTAGTGCTAGGTACATTCCATCTCCGGATTGACTTACAGTGATTTGATGCGCATTCCCATGCTACTGGGTTATAATTTTTGTAGCCTTAGTGTGACAACTGAGGAAGTTTTGCAATTGTGAATTTAGATCGATAATTACAGTTTTAAAAGTATTTAGTGTTCATTTGTATTATTTCTAAAAATTTGTGAATCTTCTTTTATGACAATGTCACATGCTATTCTTGAAAATTCCTCTTATTCGAAATATTATGTATTTCTCAATCGTTTTTTTTATGATAGCTTATTTAAATTTTAGTATTGATAAATTCAACTTGACTGGTCCGCTAATGATAAGTTTTCTACTCACTGAGTGTAAACTCACCCCGTTGTTTTTTAATCTTTTCATATGAAAATTAGATAACTTTATTTGTATCTCGGAGCTTTGGAACACGAGAATGATCTTTTAGAGTGTTCGATGTTGAAAGTTAAAGTTATAAGAGTCTTGCTACTATGCATATGTAATAAGAGCCTTTTGACTCATTAGAGTGAACTTATTATGATGTAGTATTGCTCATGAGACTTCCCTATTTGTTAATAAAGTTTCTTTTAAACTAAAATTTATTGTAATATGAAAGTGCACCGCAGGCTTAACATGTGCTTTGTGAACGTGTTGTCGTTGTTATGTATCTTAAAATAACCTGTGCATTTTTGGGGCACGACAAGTCTACTAGCATCAATAATGAACAATTGAACATATTTAACCAATTAATGTGAAAAGTTGCGGCAAGATCTATGAAGTGGTAAAATGCAAGAGAGCACTAGAAACAAGGGAAAAGATTCAAAAGGAAGCGGTAAATAACAAATAATGGAAGATAGTGGCAAAATGTAATGGCTTTAGTAAGAAAGAGCACTATCAAGGGCACTAGTTTGTTTTACGTGCTAAGTACAATCAAATGGCTTAGATTTACAATGTTACATTTGTCTTAACCCCTATCCCGGTGCGCACTTGACACAAAATATAAAGGAGTTTGTAGTTAAAATTGTTAAGGGGAAAAAATGATTTATAAGTTTTTTTTGGGACTTTTCCAAGTGTGTGAGGACATTTCTGTATTTTTTATCAAGTGTGGGGGCATTTCTATAGTGTTTTTTCTAAGTGAAGCATTTTCTTAGTTTTTTCACGTATAAGGATATTTTATTCACTTTAAAATTGTGGCTCTTACAATTAAAATGGGAGCTTCTCTTAATATATATAGTATATATGTTTAACTTTCATAGGATAAGGATGAATCACATGGTACATGCCTCAATATAGTGCATGTATTGATCAAGTGAAATAAACTAAACAAACTAATAGATATATACTTGTTACTAATTGGTTTGATGGAAATAGTGCATGACCATCACTCATTCCATAGAAAGGTTGATGAGAATCAATAATTAGTGATAAATTAATTTACAGTTGTCTTCAACTTCGGCTTCAATTGACCCGTAAAAATATTAGTCGTGCTGTTACCATTAGATCATTGGTTAAATTAATTACAGTTTCATATTAACTGTATAAAGTACACTACACGTGATGTCCCTAACATGTACCTCAAATAGTGTTTGCGATCACTTAAGCCTATCATTAGTAAAAAATCATGTATTCTAGACGGAATATTCTAGACGGAAATTTTTCTTAATTTAATTAACCTTCTCAAAAATAACAACAACGTAAATGACAAAGTACTTACTGAAGACATAAATGAGAATGGATTATGTGGAATTGACGTACTCTCAGTTGCAAGCCGTCATAAACAAAGAGGAGCATGGAATCAGTTTCTCCTCACTCTGACGTCATTATACTGAATAGTCAAATATACCCACATAAACAAAAAGGAGAATGAAATCCATTTAATTCTCATCACCCTTACTTGGTTGGATCAAAATAGTCCTAAATACTATTAGGGATGCCTTTGCATCGATCCCTCACCTTCAATTATAGGTTGAACAGATATATGCTTTACTATTTTGGACATTATTTATTACTTATTCTCTTTTAGTTTGGTTTCGGTTGTTAATAAAATATCAGCAAACAAAAGAGGAAACCAACAAAAAAAAAATGAACTGAGGAAGAAAGAAAATGACTTTCCTAAGTTGCCCTTTTATAGTAAACTTGTACGGGTGAATTGTGGTTAGTAGTACTTGGGAGCACCAAATTAAGCAAGCATCTTATACTAGCTAGATTCTCCTTTATGACATTTGTAACTATAATTGCCTTGTACTCTTGCATTACAGTTTTAACGTAATAAGTATGAATATATGTAAAGAAAGAAAAATAAAGACATGTAATACTGGACATTATTTGGAAGTTCAACTTTCTGCCTCCTACGTTTGTTTCAATGATTATAAGATTATGCATTTCATATATTTATTGATTACTAGCAAAGGAAAACAATATGATTGGTATATTGATATGGTGATGACCATGGATTTAATAAGCTTCAATGTGGGAGATCGACTATCTCACTGCTGCTCTCTCCACTATTGTTCATACATACAAGAGCATAACAGCAATCTCTGACTCTTTAACAGTGACCTGCACTATCTCATTTGACTCTCTCTCTCTCTCTCTCTCTCTCTCTCTCTCTCTCTCTCAAACTACAC
>NC_033802.1:4198662-4200294 GCF_001876935.1 Asparagus officinalis
CCTCAACCTTTTCCTCTCTCTCTCTCTCTCTCTCTCTCTCTCTCTCTCATCTAAATGTTATAAATAGGCATAACAAGTCGTCATAAGCTTGCAAGGGTCACTCTTACAATTGCTAAAGGAGTTTTTTTTTTCTCAATAGATTCTCCTTCCATTGAAGAGGGGGAGAATTAAATGGATATTGAAAGAAGACAGAATATGAAAGGGGAGCCCATGATGGCTGATGAGGTCTCTGTTGATTGGAGAGGCAGACCCTGCGAGCCCAACAAGCATGGAGGCATGAGGGCTGCTGTCTTTGTTTTAGGTCTCTCTCTCTCTCTCTCTCTCTCTCTCTCTCTCTCTCTCTTCCTATTGTTTTTATGGAGTATTTTGGCACATGGATTTAGATATTTTGACTAATCTTGTTTCCTAATCCTTCTTACCTCATTCTTTTGTATTTCTCTCTCTTCTTCCCCAACTCTTTTTATGTATATTTTGTATAATTTCCCCTCTAATTAATTAATAAATTAAGTTCCTAAGCATCTTGTCCCCATTGCATAAAAATGAGTTACAATTTTATTTGTAGTGATCGTGTAGCTTCAATTTCTGCTACTGGAAAGCAAAAAAAAAGTTACCGGCATTTGCATTTCTAAGAATATTTTAGACTTGTAACGATATCCTACCAAACATGCGCGATAAGGTCTGAATATGATTGGAACGTCATCATGAAGTTCTAACTACTTCTAACCAAGTAAGTTTTTATATTACGATGTAATCACACGATGAAGATGGAATCTGTATATACTGGAATTTGTTTGATCAATGATTGTTGATATATATTTTTTTTCAGGGATCCAAGCATTTGAGATCATGGCAATTGCTGCAGTAGGGAACAATCTCATAACATATGTGTTCAATGAGATGCACTTCCCTCTATCAAAAGCTGCCAACATTGTGACAAATTTTGTGGGGACTGTCTTTCTCTTGTCTCTCTTTGGGGGTTTCCTCTCTGATTCTTATCTTGGGAGTTTTTGGACTATGCTCATCTTTGGATTTGTGGAGCTTTCGGTAGGTGCTGCTTCTCTTTCAATTATTTTGCAAATTGATCAATAATTAATGGTTAACAAGAAACCTTTTGCTACCTTAACAATAAAATTGTTCCAAGGGCAAAAAAAAGGAGGGGGAAAAAGAAATTGTTATTTCTTATTTTTGTAGTTTTGTTTACCGTCTCTCCACAATAGAGAGGATTTGGGGGAATAACCCCCCACCCCACCCCAACCAAAAAAAAAACCAACTATAATCAGAGAATTAGATAATGAAAAGATGTTACCAACTTCTAATCAAATCTCTCTTATTATAATCCAAAGTAATACAACTTTTAGGAAACAGTAACCCAACCACAGAACTAAACATGCTATATAAAACTAACCACCTCTCAATATAGGAAAACCTAAGGTTCTTGCCCCCTGCAAAAAGAAAGTTTTTCCATTAAAAAAATACAAATTGACTTCAACCCACTTTAAGAAAAAGGGGGGGAAAAATCATTCTTTTGGTTGGAAAAAAGGCCTGAGCCTGTGATTTATTGTTAATAAAAAATTAACTATATATTTGCATAGATGAGAAAACATTGAGAAAAAGAAATTAGGATGAACTAAA